>NW_020194473.1:247718-520756 GCF_003019875.1 Amorphotheca resinae ATCC 22711
TTTTTTCTCCCCCCCCCCCCCCCCCCCCCCTTTTTCTTTTGTTTTAGAGGGGTATCCCTTACCTTAGCGAGGCTAGAGACGGGCTAGGTCAGGGGTAACCAGATCACATAAACTTGCGATTTGCATGTCTCTCTACCTTATCCACGGCTCTGAATAGTGCGAGTAATCGATTTTGGATGGATTAGGTTGTGGAGTTGTTAGAGAGAGGTATGATGAGATATGAAATGTATCGATCGATTAATTGATTATGTGTGGAGACTCGAGAGGAATAATGTATACCTCCAGCTGTGAGAATGAATAGGAAGAACTATTACTTTATTCTATTCATCTATATTCTAGGTATTGAAAAGCCCCCATCTCATGTATACAAAACCTCAGTGGTCGAATACATACCATCTCGCGCCACTAAACAATCCTACTTCGCTGCGTTCAACTCCCGCAGATCCGCCTTCTCCTGCCTCACCACTCTCGCCTTCTCCTCCTTCTCCTTCCTCTCCCTCCGCCATCTCGGCCCTTTCTTCATAATTATCAACAGCATCGGGGCGAACGCGATGAACAGCAGCGCGAGGAAGGTATATGCCCAACCATATCCGATGGCGTTCACGAGCGGGAGCAGGATCGCCGAGAAGACAGCGCCGATCTCACAGCGGACGACGTTATTCGCCGCGGTGGCGATGGAGGGCTTGCCGGGATAGATGTCCACCATCAGCACGTTCATGATCTGGAAGGTGGACGTGAGTCCGTAGCCGGCGAGGAAGAGCACGATGATGGGGCCCGCGAGGTTGACGTTCGCGACGAGGAGCCAGCCGTAGATGATGAGGAAGGCGCCGGCGAGGAAGAAGAGCGGGAAGGCGACTTGGAGCCGTGCCTTTTCGATGGGGAAGTTGGTGAGGTCTTGTCGCCGGTTGCGCACCACGGGCATCCCGAGCTTCTTGGCGTGCCGTCGGTAGTTCCAGTCGATGAGTCTGCCGGCTGTGAAGGCTGATACGAGACTCCCCGCTCCGACAGGGATGAACATTAAGGAGATCTGGACTTGGTTGAAATGGTAATGCTTAGCGAAAGCATCTGATGCGCCAGTACTGTTGAAGCAGGTAATTAGCATGAAGCTCAAGCCTCAAAGCAAGGAAACTCACCCGACAGCGTAGAAGCAACCCGTTCCCAATCCAGTAGCGATGAGGATAACAGCGCTCTCAAGATCCAGCAGAACCTTCAAGGTCGAAAGAGGATTTGGGACCCGAAATCTATTCTTTTTCTGAAGCTCGTCACGCTTAGTCTCGTCTACAGTAAATCCCGCCCGGGCTCTGTTCCTGTGCCGTATTTTGTCGGAAATGTTCGTTGACCAGATAGGTGGTGGGATGGAGCCATTGTCAACGACATTCCGACAAGTCTCCGGCATGAAGAGGATGAGCGGGATGAAGACGGCAGAGGAGAAGATGAGGAGGAACCAGAACACCCAATGCCATCCAGCATACTGTCCAATGAGACCACCCAAGATAGGAGAGATCATCGGGCCGAGGATACCTCCTAGGGAAGCCCAGGCAATATAAGTCCCACGCTCGGCGGACGTGATCATGTCCCCTACAACTCCATTGGAGAGAGCCACGGTGCCCGACGAGCCAGCGGCTTGCAGCATTCGCAGGACGAGAAGCGCGGCGTAGCTGTCTTGAAGTGCCAGTCCAATGTTTGCGCCCGTGAAGATAACATAGCAGACTATGTACATTGGCCTCCGACCCGAGCGATCAGCCATGTCCGCTATAAAAGCAGGGGCGAGCCCCTGGATGACCTGCGTGACTCTTCAGCGAGTATTCTTTCAGTATTCTTTCAAGGGCAAATAAGAGCATACCAGGAACACAGTAACGGTGATGTTGATTTTGGAGTTCGTCACATTGAGATCGTTTGCAATTGTATTCAACGAGGGATCTAATAATCTGTCAGTTTCTGGATGCATGGACGTGGAAATTATATCCTCACAGTATATTGCGGTAGCCATCGGCGAGAAGAGAGAAGCCAACGATGCAGTGAGAACAATCGCTTTCTTCTGTGCAGGCTTCAAGATGCTGTAATCCTCCCCCGCGGGGGCGGGCTGCTCAGTTGGCGGTTCAGCTGGAAGTTCTGCATGATCGTCGTCGTCGTTCTGACGTGAGGCTATTCCCGATTTCTCTTCATGCTTTGAATCTTCGGGCGACGCATCTGTACGTGCTATCGCAGATTGTTTCTCATCTTCTGTCGAGCTGCTGCCGCTGGTCTCGACACCGTTCGCCATAAATAAACAAACAAAGCAAGAATGGCAAAAGGGTGGCTTGTAACTTGTTTGTCAATCAAAAACAGCGTTTCAATCCGATTCCACAGCTCTGATATTCAATTAAGCGTGCTCTGTAGAATATCTGGCACGACATCTATCTGGATTCGAGTTTTATTTTTATATCAACAGGATTGTGGATTCTTATATATGAACCTCATCGGCGGGCCCCTTAACTCCGGGCGGCCGGGGCTTAGTGGCCGCCGATGCCAAGACTCCCCGCTGGAGACCCCGTGATCCACTCTCCACATTCGGTAATCTGCCCCTAAATGAACCTCTAAGATGCCAAAAACTCACAAATAAGTTATAAAAATCTTGGTAATGTTTCTTTTCTATTGTCAAGTTGTGATCCAGACAGGATATCATGTAGGTGTCCTTACATCTTATCAGTACTCTTAAAGAGCTCCAGGAACTGACCAAGCAGGTTGAAGTGAACTGGCTATTGCGCAGAAGCGGAATTGAGCATGGCACTTTGGTGACAATCATCAATTGGTTCAGGAATCCAGAGCCTTGGTAGTTTTCTCAGAATGCGAAGGGGTATTGATTAAGAAGGCAAAAGGTGATAATCATCATCCCAAGGGATTAGAGCCACGTCAAACATCAAAAGATAACCATCAAAGCAACCCCTCAACTGCCCACCATCCATATTCCAAAACCACTCAAACGATCAAATCAATTACACCAGCCACTTCGCAAACCACGACAGAGCTTGCACCTTCGCCTCCTCCGCGCTCTTCATCTGCCCCTCGTCCTTCGGATCCGCCCTCACCGCAAACCCATGCTTCGCACCCGGCATAATGACAACTTCATTCACCACATCCTCCTTCCCCTCCAACACCCTCTTAATCTCCCTCACCATCTCAACCTTAATCCCCAGATCCACATCCCCAATCGCGATCGACAGCGGCTTCCTCACCTTATCCCAATCATCCGGAAACTTCATCTTACTTGGATGCGCCGTGAACCCCGCCGTCACCAGGCCCTCTTCCTGACACAGCAGCGTCGTGTACTTACCGCCCCAGCAGAAGCCCGCCGAGCCGACTTTCAAATCCTTGGTCTCCGGGTCCGACTTCAGCGCTTCGTGGAAAGCGGTGATCTTGGGTCGTACGGCGGACTCGCCGTTGTATAGCAGGAAGGGGATCGCGGCGGCGATGACCTGGAGCAGCCAGATAGGCTTGCGGAAGAGGGTGGTGAAGATGGAAGGCGAAGGCGCGAGGAAACTCTCCATGGCGTGCATATCGGACACCGAAGGGATATGTCCTGGGAAAATATTAGCATGCGCCTCCTCTCACGCATTAAGATCTCGGGGACGGAAATCAGGCGCATAGATACGTACCGTTCATGAAGTTGGGGAGGTAGACGAGAAACCCGCCCTCCTTGGCATAGCTGTCGGCCAAGAGTCGCGAATTGGAGATTTCCCACCCGAAAATGTCGGGGATCATGACGATTAGCCCTTTGGGAGCTTTTTCAGGGCGCGCGACGTAGGTGGGCAGGCCGTGGATCGTGGTGACCGTGCCAGTTGGGGTGCCGCTCTTGACAGAGCCCGAGAGGCAATCAGGGCAGGTGATGCCGGACATCTTGATGCTGAAAATCGATATTGAATATATGCGTGTGTCTCTGGATTGAAGATCCTATTAAGATATCACAATTGTATTCTTGTTTTGAGGAAACAGGATCGAACTCACAATATCAAGTATCTGTCTGGATATTATACCAGCCTATCAGAAGATATCGGCGAAAAAAGCTCCGACTGCATACGCAAAATCCGCAATCACCGCACCGGCGAGTTGACGACCGACTGGATCTAAAAACCCTTGTTATGATGACTTACAAGTATCAAGAGTAATCCAAATCAATTACATTCCAAAACTCTGCATTGGTATCAAGCAACGCACCCACTTCTTTTCCCCTTGTATTTGTATATCTTGCTTCAAATACGAGGCGGAATATACTGTGAGGCCTGAGGCATTAAGGACAAGCTTTATGACAGGAGTGGAGTGAGTGGTTAAGGTTAGATATACCTGCACACCTCCGTGCCTGAATCCAAATGCTAATTCGACCACCTCCAAGAATAAAGCTTCGACAACCATTCGAGTCCATTGCTGTGATGTGTATACATTGCTCACTTCGGACGCATTGCTCGGTTTGTATGCACTACTTAGTTTGCACACTCCACCTGGTTCGTAAATAAAACTACAGAGTGCCTTCGTGAGTGAGGAGAAGCGACAGGACGCAAATATGTTTGAGGATTGCCTGGGAAGGGAATGGCACACCTACGTAGCCAGGTGAGCTTCAAACACTCCCTCAGGGGATGTGTTTCTTTTTGACGAAATCCCATCATCGTTTGGTCGCTAGTCTTACTGACCACTCTGCGACTCCTGCACTATCTCCTCAAATACCCCTTACCTCGACGACCATCTCATCCCGAACTAGCAGTAATGCTCTTCAAGATTTATCCCCAGCTAATCTGCTATCTCCATTGTTAGCTCAACAATTATAGCTACTGTCAATCTGCCATCTCTGGTTCATGCTGTTCTGGAAATGCAGAAGGAGCAAATCTTTGGCGTAATTGACTAGAATACAACTCCTTGTCCCTAACCTTTGAAGCAATAAATTCGGCCACGCCAGTACTCCAGTATGCTGACACAGATCGATCAAATTCGGTATTGGAATCTTCGGGTTTGGCGAACCTCCGCCTAATATGTGTGAGATACAGGTTATAGAGCCCCTTCGGACTGTCCAATGCAGACAAGTACCAGTAGCTCCCGAGTTCCCAGCCTTTCCGCATTAATCGCGTAGATGGGATATCACCCTTTCCAAGCGACCGTTCTTCCGTTTCAAAGGCTTCTAAGAACTCCGAATGCACACTGCTGTAAGCTTCGAGGTGTTTGCCATCGAGACCATCTAGCGAACAACTAGTCAACCAATATGGTGGATGTTGCATCTCTATCGGTCGAGCGCAGGCCCACTCGAGGTCAATCATTGCTGTAATATGCCAGTTGCTGTCGACGAAGATATTACTCTGGTGGATATCAGTAAGCGTTAGAACAAATGGTCCATGACGTAGATCGCGATTTGTAAAGTGCCGGAGGAGAGCTCGCATTATAGTCAACGCTGAGAGTTGCTCTTGGCCGTCTAATGTGTTGTGCATCGAATTAGGCATATACCGTATACGATTATCATGATACGCAAGGATATCCGACAGGTACGCGTCTACAGTAGAATACGTCAGATCCCTTGGGATATCTGTCGGAATGCCAAGATTCTCCAGCTGCTGGACTGTACATGTAAGGGGCCGATTTGTGAGACTCAAAACACCGTGATCATCTATCGTCAGAGACCCTATGCGTGGAAAAGTAAATCGATCCAATGACAATATGATTCGAGATAAGTCCCTAAAGAGATTGGCCCTTCGGTCCTGGTCGTGCCGTAGCGTCTCCCAAGATTCGGATAGCATCTTGCCCTTTTCCACGCAGTCCACAATTAGATATCCAACCTCTAGGTTATGGGGCGATTGGCGGCCAATGTATCGAGAGGGAACCGAGCGACCGAGTAGCCATGATGCTCCCCGTCGGAAGAACCATGAAATTCGGGTCAATATGGGTGCATTTTCGGGAGCGGTGAACTAATAGAAATTCAGTTAGCATAAGCTCTAGAAGCGGGGAAGGATATAGTTCAGCCTCAGTTGCGTACACTCTGACCTCCAGAAAAGCCGAAGCCTCTTAAGCAGGGTATTGGAACGGCGGGACAGTTGCTCTGGATCCATATGTAAGTTGCGACCTCACAACGGAGCTTCTCCTCTGCGTTGCCGGGATGCCGCAACTCGCCGACCTTGTACGGTAGGGGGAACCTGATGAACACTTTCTTTGGGCAGGATTTGACCGGATCGTCGATGTAGACCGGTATGCAGGCATTGAAGCTGCCGTGAACCCACTCTCTGAATTCTTCTGCTACTTTGCAGGTATCCTTGGGAACTCCTAGATGGAAAGATACAACAGCCTCGATTTCTTTGCGATGTTGAAACAGATAGTAGAAAAAGTCCAGCCGTTTCTCCGGATACGACAGCTCCTGAAGGACATCGTCATCATCGCCGAGTGCCTCCTGCAGTGTGATGTTCCTCTTCAGAAGGGGGAGCGAACGGGGCATTGCTAGAAATGCGTGAAGCAGAAGATAAGAGAATGATAACCAACACAGCCAGATGTCGTTCAGCCGCCCCTTGGACGCTAGTGCCAATAAAGCCAGGGCGCTGCACGTGAGTTTGCCTTGCTCTGCGCCCCAGCGGACGACTTGAGAAATCAATGTAAGAGATTCTTCTTATTTAGATCAGACTTAGCCATCTCTCCCACCTCTTCCCGCGGCTTGATTTAAATAGGTAGGTCATGGTTAGCTCGCCGCCTCCTCCGGCTATCAATACTCCCACCACTACGGAGTAAAGCTTTTCCCGAGGAATTCAGGCATATCTAAGGCATCTCTACCTTACCTTACTTAATCCACCCACCCCTCTAAAACCTAAGGCTCCTAAGGTACCCATTTTACTAATTCCCCCCCAACAACTTTATATTCCACAATAACCCCACCCTAGCAATGAATCAAGAAAATCATGCTTCCGTGGTCCAATGGTTAGGATTCCACCCTTCCAAGGTGGAGGTTCGTGTTCGATTCACGGCGGTTGCATTTCTCTTTTTCCTTTTTCCTTCTGGTTGCTTTATTTTTATTTTTTGGTCTTTTTGATGACAGAAACGGGGGTTTGCCACCTCTTTTAAATTTTTTGGGTGGGTTTTCATCGGCCCGCATGATATACATACAAACAGGAACCAGCACAGCGTTACAGAAAGGAAGGGGTTCTAACAATGTGAAAAATATATAAATAAAAGGGGCGCTGGAGATTCTAATGTAAAGTATAACAGGATAAATTGATAAACCCCTTCGGCATTGTACATACGCATAGTTCACAGCCATTGATTTGATTTGCCTCGCATCAATCACTAACTTAACAAGAGCCTCAAATCTCAAGACAGCAATCCAAGTCTCAATTTGTAATCTCTCATATGTGCTAGCTAATTCATCAACCACGGCTCCGACCCCATTCCCCGCGCTGACTCGTCTCGCACGCACCAGAATGAACATATATATAGTACACCCCCCATCGGAATAACCACTCGCATACGATCATCATCTCGCGTCTCCCGCTGTCAATCATCAGTACTGCATCTCGCGACTAGTCCAAGACCCGTCCTGCGACGGCGGCACCGCTCTTGTCCCTCGTCTGCGTCTTCTTTAGCTGCAGTCCCATCTGGATCTCTCCAAGTAATGCTGCGGGCCTGGCAGCTGCTCCCGCTCCCGGCGAACTAGTCGGCATGGGTGGAGGTGGTGGTGGCCCGCCCATTCCGGGCATTGGCGGTGGTGGTGGCGCTCCATCTCCTGGCATTGGTGGTGGCGGCGGGGCACTCATAGTTGGCATTGGAGGTGGAGGTGGAGCTCCCGCAGTTGGCATAGGTGGTGGTGGCGGGGCTCCTGCGGTAGGCATTGGAGGTGGTGGTGGAGCTTCCTCATCAACCACTGTTGGCATAGGTGGTGGTGAGGTTGGCCCGCTTCCCGCTGGAGGGGAAGCAGGAGTAGAGCCAGTACCAGTACCAGTACCAGTAGCGGAGAGCGGACGGGGCGGCGCCATAGTACCGAAGAGCATAGAAGCAAGCTGGCGGGCATTTCCGGCACCAGGGCCGTCCTCATCGTCAGAAGAGTCTTCCCTGTCTGAGCCAACCACGGACCAATCATCTTCTTCTGGGCGCACACGAGAAGCGCGCCCGCCGGTCGGAGCCGCGATGATCGGGGTGGCCGCTGGTGGCGAGGCAGCCTTTTGCGTTTCCTGTGTTGCGGGGAGGCGGTGGAAGGGGTTGGTCGACACGGGGGGTTGAGCGGAGGGTGGTGTTGTGCCTTGGGAGGGGGTTTCAGCTGCTTGCGAGCCGAGGCGCTTGAAGAAGGGATTCTTGGTCTCGGTATCGGGACTAGTGACTGGCAAGCTGGTATGGACAGCTGGCGGAGAAGCGGCAGTAGGAGCCGCAGGAGAGGCTGGAGTAACTGGCGGTACAGCAACCGGCGCTGGAGGTGGTGGCGGCGGCGACGCTTCCTTACGCTCAAGTTCTTGACTTCCTTGGGTCGGCGTCGAGGCTTGAGGTGTGGCCTGTTGAGGTTCTTCATCATCGCTTGAATCATCGTCGTCCTCATCCATAGCCTCTAGCTGCCGCTGTAATTCTCTCTCTCTAGCCTGCGCAGCTTCAATCTCGGCGCGTTGAGCAGCAAGCCTAGCCTCTTTTTGTTTGGCTTCTGCTTGGGCTGCCTTCTTCCGGCGCTTCTCTTCTTCTTTCTTCATCTTACCAGCCCTGACTTGCTCCTCCAGAGCCTTGAGGCGTGCTGCGGAAGCCTCACGTTCTCTTTGGAGCTCAGCTTCTTGACGTGCGGCCTCATCCCTGATCTGGTTAGCAATACTTCTCTCTGTTATGGGGTACGACTTACTCTAGTTCTGAAGTTGCAATAATCTGTGCCTTCTGCTCTTCCAAAACTCGCTGTTCTTCTTGAGCTTTCCGATCACTTGCATCGCTCTTTGCAGCCTTTCTCGACGGTGGTGGAGGAGGTTTCTTTGCAGCCTGAGGTTCTGCAGGGGCAGGGGCCGGGGCAGGAGGAGGAATGCCCTGCTCTTCATTAAGCCTCGCCTGTCTCTCGGCCTCACGCCTAGCATCTTCCTCCTCCGCTTGTTTAAGTTTGGCAGCCCGTTCAGCTTTCTCCCGTTCCAATCGTTGTTGCGTTGTCTCGCCAGGTTTCGTTGGTGCCTTGATACCAAGAGCCGCAAGACGTTCAGCCATGCGTTGCTCAGCCTGTTGCTTGATATATGCAGCTCGGTCCTCGGGGGTCTTATACTGGGAATAGGTACCACCAGGAGCAGAAGGAGAGGGAGCTGTGGCGGGCGCCGGTGCAGGTGATTCCTTGCGTGATGAAGCAGGAGAGCTCTCAAATCGTGCTGGTTCACGAGTCTCGCGAGTGCTGCGGCGATCTTCGGTCCTGACCCTTGCAGCCCTACTAGATCTTTGCAAGTCGAAAATAAAGTCTTTAACTTCATCTTCAACACCAAGCCCATCTTCCCATCTGCGTCTCTCATGCTCACTGGTGGAATCCTCTGCTCCGTCCTTAAGGCTATCCTCCAGACTACGAGAGAACTCCCGGACGCTATCTTCAACATCCTTGACCATGCGCTCGTTGTTCTCCTTCTCATTTCTAATCTTGACGTTCTCCTCTTCCAAGCGCTTTGGCGCAGCCAGATCGTCATCATTGACTTCAATCTTCCTTCCAGTCAAAGCAGCAGAACGCTGTTGCATCATAGCCTTGGCTCTGGCTTTCAGTCGATCAGACTCGGTCACAGTGCCACCTGGACCAGTACCAATGATCGCCGATGCGCTGCCTGGGTGTGCCTTGGCATCCTTGAGTCTGAAGAGTTCCAACCTGGCCTCAGCAATGCTCCGCTCGGTCTTGCGAACCCGGGATGCAATCTCAGGCAACTTGTCAGTCAAGGTCTGCAATTGACGCTTCAAAATACGCCTCTCAGCGTTAGAATCCACGTTTCGTAACGCCGCGTCAGGATGAGAATCAATGTCCTCCTGGATACGTCGAATGCGCCGATAAAGATCTTCGGCGTCACGGCGGTCTCGTCGATCGAGCGCATCATCCTCCTCTGCGGCATTCTCGTCTTTGAAGTCGATGGCATCAAGAAGTACTTGCTTTTCGCGAATCTTCTTCCTCAATTGCTCCAATGACATGTCATCATTTGATGTGGTTGAAGATGGAGATGAGGGGCGTGGAGAACTGTTGCCGATCCTGCGACGAGCACTAGATCTATATCCAATATCATCGTCGTTATTCTTGAAGACTGTGGCATCTTTCCGTCCCGATCCAATGTTCGAATCGCCTTTAAACGAATGGCTCTTCAGATAACTGACGCCTGTCTTCTGAGGAAGCAAGGTCGCACCAGAGTTCTTTCGGAGATCAGACTCCTGATGAAGCAGTGACTTGACCGCGCCAATGGAATTGTTGAAATTTCTGGTAGATGGTGGTACAAGCTCGGGTGGCAGTTGGGCTGGCAGAGGATAGCCATTAAGTTTCCGGTAGATCAAATGCATAGCAACGGCGAACTCGTCCATATTCAGACGTCCTTTATTGCCATTATCCGCAAGAGTCCATACCCGCTCCAGATCAGGCTTATCCAGACCACTCTGCCCAAAGACCTCAATCGCAGTCTCACCACCAATGTAACCTTTTCCAAAGCCATCCCAAGCCTTGAACACAGAGTCATATCTGGTTTTCTCCTCCTTCGTGACAGCCCATGGGATGACTGCATTACCTGTGAGCCCGGATGTATTGAAACTGCCCTGTTCTCGGCCTGGCTGAGGCATCATTCGAGCTTGCAAGAGATCGATATTGGGCAGACCGGTCGCAGGTGCATTCACCAGTCCCCATTGTCCAGGGCGCCCAGTAGGCTGTGCGTTCAGCGGAGCGATCATTCCGCCCATACCAGTCTGAGTTGGCGACATGCCCTGACTAGGATTGAAGCCTGTGGGCATGGGTGGCATGGGTGGGCGCGGCCCAGTATACCCAGTTGCTGTCGGGTTCGACATCCCTTGGAACCCAGTCTGATTCTGCTGTTGCAAACCACCTTGTTGATTGAAGCCTGTCTGCATAGGCTGCTGAAACCCTGTCTGCTGCTGCTGTCCCTGGAAGCCTCCTCCAAATCCAGTCTGCTGCTGTCCAGGATATCCGGTCATTTGAGCAGCCAACAAAGTAGAATTCGATGGCATTGGTTGCGGTTGTTGGATCGCAGGGGACGGGGTCGTATTCTGTTGGATATTGAAGTCCGGAGCATTCGTCTTCGGCCCCGGCGCATCGTCCGCAACGCCAAAATTAATTATATCCACCATGCTTGAGACTTCATTCTTTATATTTTCAGGGAGTACAGCAGGTAGTTGCTTCCCAACCAGTTTGAGGTTGCAGAGGTACATCGCGAGCGCGAATTCGGGGAAGTGGAGCTGTCCAGAGCGGGTCGTGTCTGCGAGGGTCCTATTCCCAAGGTTAGAACATCCCCCCAGAAAAGCCCATCTGTATGGAAACGTACCAAATCTGGGACAGCGAGTTGCCATCCAATTTGCTCCGCAATAAGAGATCCCTTGACTTCTCACCACTCAACGTCTGCCCGTCTCCAACCGCGCTCCTGAACAGCGTCTCAAACTTGGCCTGGTCCTGCGCCGTAATGAATGACAATCTTATGTTCGGAATCCTCGTACCAGTCCTCGCTCTCGAGGATCTGCGGCCGCGCGCTGGAGTTGGCTCGGAGGTCTTGAAGCTATCGGCCATCTGCGCGAAGCCTGTGGGCTGGGGTTTCTGGGCGGGCGCTGGTGCTGGAGCGGGAGCTGGAGCTGGAGCTGGCTGCGGCGGGGCCTGGTTCTGGATCTGATTCTGGTACTGCAGCGGTATTTGAGGCATCGGGGGTACTGCGGATTGAAAGTTCTGCTGCTGGGGAGCTTGGTTGAACGGCGATGGCTGGCCTGCAAACCCCGTCTGTTGCGGCTGCATTGGCTGCATTTGTTGTGGTTGCATCTGCTGTGGTTGATAGCCCGTAGCTTGAGGCTGTAGGCCGTAACCAGTGTAATTGGGCTGCAGAGGAGCAGCTGCTCCATAGCCCGTTGGTTGCGGGTTCAGGTAGGCATTTTGCTGTGGTTGCTGCTGCTGTTGTTGCGGCTGGCCCTGAAATGAGTTGAATTGCTGTGGTCCCCCAGGCCGAGCTGGCTGAGCTCCTAGATAGGAGTTCGACCCTGGGAACATATTGAAGAATTAAATAAAATGCAAAGAACGAAAGGCAGGACGGTATCGATATGGGAAATGCTTCGAAAAGGAGAGTTGGAGATTTGAGGTTGAGGTTGTTGTCGAGTTTGATCTCTCGGGCCGCGTCATATTGAAGCCGACGACAAATTGTAAGAGGCCGGTTTTAGCGAGATGCCTTCGATCGGGTCACGGCGGCAGCAATGCGACAACGAGGTTTTGAACTTCTATGGCAGATCCGATTCGAAGCTGATTCAAGTGATATAATACCAATGGCATGTTATTCTACCAAGTCCCGCATTTAACACGGGAATCATTCCACTATCACCAAAATTACTGAAGTAATGTAAGGTACCTTACGAGTCTAAAGGTACCCCTTTCCATTCCTGTCACATGACAGTGTTTTCATATACGCCGTTCCTTATGCATCTACCTACATAGGCCCAGCAAGGCTCTTTGAGATACTATTGTAGAGCCATTTGAGACAGCGTCAATCCTGCATCACTCTCCCAATACATCAATGAGTAATTCCTTGTCACCGTCTCACCAGGGACCAAATACATCATTATTTCCTGTTGCCCATTCCTTCAGATGAGGGGCAGCAACAGCTTTCTATTGGGCTTTGCCAGCAACCGCCTTGACCTTAGCTTTACCAGCATTGAGGGCGCCCATGAGGCCGAACTGAGATTGAACACCTTCGATGCGATGCTTGGAGTTCAGGTTCTTGACCATTGTGATTTGGTAACAAGTCGCTGATCCTTGGCGGGAGATAATGGTAGAGTAGGCAAGGAAGAATTCCCAGATCTGTGAATCTTATTAGCGCTAATATAAAACCACTCAACTGCTGAACATACTCTGAACCATCTGTTGCCATACTTAGCAATAACCTTCTCCTTGTTGCCTTGCCAGTTTCTGTACCATCTCCAGAGGGTAGCGGAGTAGTGGACACCAATGGTATCAACGCCCTTGATTTCGAAGCCAGCGCTCTCAAAGGCGCTAATGTAGAATCCAAGAGGAGTGGAGGCATCGGCACCAGGGAAGATGTACTTGTTCATGAAAAGACCCCAGATAAGATCCTCGTACTGCCACGACTTTCTCAACCCCGCAAGCTGGAAGATGACTGATCCATCATCATCAAGCATATCATAGCATTGTCTCAGGAAAGTAGCGAAATGTCTGACACCAACATGCTCAGCCATCTCCAGACAGGTGATCTTGTTGTACCCTCCCTCCGGAACCGGAATGTCACGATAGTCCATGCAGAGAATCTTGCTTTGCTCCTCAGGGATACCAGCTTTGCGAAGTCCGTTGTTACCCCAGGCGGTTTGGTTGCGACCAAGAGTGACACCAGTCACCTTGGCACCGTAGTTAACGCTGGCGTACTTGGCAAGGGTCCCCCATCCGCAACCGATATCCAGCAGCTTCTCGCCCTCCTGGAGCCCGATCTTCTCGCAGACAATTGCAAGCTTGTTATCCTGTAGTTCCTCAAGAGTCTCCTCCTTGTTAATGTCGGAAATAATACCAGATGTGTAAATCATACGTGGACCGAGGAACCAGCCGTAGAAATCGTCGCCGCGGTCGTAGTGGTCGCGAACCTGCTCCTCATCTGTGATAAATTAGCAAGAGTTATGCACCGAGAGACAATTTTTCCATACCCTGAGAGCGGGTATGCATGATAACCTCCGGGGCGAAACTGAAGAAGACGAATTTGAAAAGGCTGAGGGTGAATCTGAAGGTTGCCCAATCATGTCGGTACTCCATGACCTCCAAACAGTCCCCGTTGAAGTCAACGTCGCCATTGAAGTACATGTTGTGGAAGGTCTCCAATGGGATCTTGTTCTTCCCGCTGTATCTAATCCTATCGGCCTCATTCTTGAAGGTCAGGTAGTGTTCGACCGGGCGCCCTGGATATCTGGCCTTTTCGTTCTTGCGGGGGGTGAAGGTCGATGCGAGGGTCCAGAAGGCGAGCAGGATGGGGATTGAGGTAAACAGGGCGAAGAAGATGGTAGTCTTCAAGCCGCCGCCGACCTTCCATGCGAGATAGAATGGGACGAGGAAAAGGAGGGAGAAGAGGAGGGTGTTGGAGAATCCCTCGGCTCCGGCCGCATCAGCTGGGAGAGGAGCATTCTTGATTGCTGGATACTATGCACACAATTAGCAAAAGTCATCAAATGTGCGCAGATTCCCAGAATCCAGGGAAGATGCGAGTAATTGGGGATCGGCAGGACGGCTTACAGAGGTGGTCTTCACGCCACAGTCCTCGAATTTCTCGAATGTGGGCGTTCGAGCTTTGGGAGTCTCGATGAACTCGAACTCGCTCTCCGAGCCATTGGCACTTTGGGCCTGGGCAGACATAATCGGTGACTTCTCAATCGAGTCTTGGAGAGGGAATCTCTTTCGACCCAGCAATTCCAACGCAGGGAGAGTTGAATGAAGGTGGTTTTGTCTGTCCCCTGAGATGCAAGCTCTTGGAGGCGGTCAATCGAAAGCTTGGGCCTTCGTTTCGTTCAGGGGAATGGGCCAATGAAATGCCGGGAAACGAGACTCGATCGCCAGCCCCTCGCGCTCCACCGGCACGTGATATCAGAACACGCTCGCGTCCCTTTGACAGAACGTCGAGTATTGCTTTTTCTGCGACTGGTTCTGAGGGGCGCTCCATATCTTCAAGTAGGTATCTGCTGAACACCAATTACACGACCCAGTATTGTCCTGACTTCCAGCTTTAACTAGCCACCAGACACGTCCAATTCGTGTACCATCCCCGCGAGCACGTGATCCAACATGCCCCCTCAATTGCCCAGCGACCAGCAACGAGCCGCCGTTGAGGGCGCTCTTGACGAGATCATCAAGTGAGTCCGGAATAAATGCCCAGAATCCAGACACCACTAACCAGAGACCAGCGCGATAATGGCACACCCCCTATGGAAAGAGCCGCCAAACCAGAACCCCATGCTCGTCGAGGTCTGGGACTTCGTGATGCGCTCCAGGTACATGCTCTCCGAGTACGAGAACGTCAAGGCTGGCCGGCCACTGCGATTCCCTGACCAGTTTCAGGGTGCCGGTTCCGTCGTTGGTAAGTTTGTCTCCTGCTCGAAGTCGGGACCTCTGTCCGTGGTTCTTTCCAGAGCTGCCGGCAGTTATCTCAGCGGACAATTATTGTCTCTTGAACACACATCTCCTCCTCTTTCTCTTTCAGATTTCAAATGGCTACATCTTTCTCCTCCTGCCTTTATTTTCTCTAATAAACCCCCAGGGACCGGCAACACGGGCGCCCTCCACGTCTACCAAGACGTCTGTAGCCGGACCATGATACTCGGCATGCTCATGAAGGATAGCAGCGGCACGATAGGCATGTTGACCGGCGAGGCAGTGCCGCCGGTAGACTTTGGTCCCCGAGTCATGAACGCCGTCAAGGCGCTGCAGCAGGTCTGTCCCATGGAAGATGTCATGGCTGGTATGATGCGGTAGATTATGGGAAATCTGTTTGGGAGTGGATATCATGGAATGCGTATTAGAGGTATACACAGTTTGGATGGGAATATGAAATAGAGGCCCCTTTGTAGGAGAGCTTATGGTCTTTTTTCGCGATATCCACTACCGTCTTTTCATCCCATTACCCCTCAGAAGTTTAACCTATACTTTCAGCAATGACTTTACTCTACTGAACTAGCTATTTAACTTCCCTGCCATCATTTCTGGATAGATATCTTTTAGTTTGCCCCAAAGACATTTTAGCTATCCCGCCTCCCCCGCCCCCTTTTCTCTCCCCCTTCCAACCCCAACCCCCCCCCCCAAAAAAAATACCACAAACAACCACAAACCCCTCTCCCCTCTCCCCCCCTAAATCTCAATCCTCAATCCTCAAAAAACCAATACCTCACAACCCCCTACCATTTCTTTCAAACAGCACTACCCTTTTCTTCCCCCCCTCTAACTCCTTACCACGCATATGATTTAAAAAACCATAATCATTCGAAATCCCCCGATACCAACCAACCAACCATCATCCCCGACAACCTTCAATCATGAATTATATGATAAAGAGTCTGAAAAATATCTAGAAATCGCGCTTTAGAGATAGATAGATACCTTGGTAGAGAATGATGGGTTAATTGATTACCTAAGCATCTCTCCATGTTTACCTTATATCCAGACATACCTTACATCACAAAAGAGAAGAATAAGTGCCATGGATTGATTACCTTACTTGTCTCAATATATCTATCTATATATCTTAATCCATATATGTTTTCGCGATCCAAAAGCTACCTAGGTAAGGTACATCTATCATGTCCCTTATCAAAGAGAGCCTCAAGACCGCTACGTGAACGAATCAGATCTCTGTAAAGCACGCCATCCCCCCCTCCTTCTTGCTCATCTCTCTGCCGCGCGGGCCCCTCCAACAACAACGCGACTTTCTGGATGAGAAATCAGAGGAGGGGATGGCGTGGGGGAACTGGGGATCGTAAGATAAGAACTCAGGTTTTCCCCGTGGGAATTGAGAGGGGTTCTGAGATCTCCACGGAGTTTTCTTTCGTCGGTTTCGATCCTTGAAGAGACTATAGAGATTTTTATAGAATTATTGTTATATATCTACCTACATATATATACACATACGCACATATATACGTATATAATTCCCATATCGACGGGAGGAAAGAAAAAGATGGCCCCTTCAGCAACGGAATTGCCCATCGTGCCCACCATCAAGGATTATGTCGTTCAGAAGAAGGACACCCTCCCCATCCCGCCCTCCACGCGCGCCCGTCTCGAGAAAGCCGGCATCGATCTGAGCAACGGCTATCCCGAGCGTCCCGCCAAGCCGCTCTTCCTCGACGATGCCTTTAACATCCGTAACGTGGACCGCGAGCACGTCGAGGTCGGCGCGCGCGCCGACAAGTCCAAGAGCGCCCTGCTGTCGGCCGCCAAGGAGGTCATCCATCTGACCTCGCACATCGGCACCGAGATCGTGGGCCTGCAGCTCAACCAACTGACGGATCAGCAGAAGGACGAGCTGGCGCTGCTGATTGCCGAGCGCTCGGTGGTCTTCTTCCGCGATCAGGATATCACGCCCCAGGAGCAGAAGAAGCTGGGCGAGTATTATGGCGAGGTCGAGGTTCATGTATGTTGATTCTCCAGAGCGTCGAGTTCCTGCTGATGGGTTGCAGCCTCAAGTGCCACATGTCCCAGGGGTCCCGGGCGTGACCATCATCTGGCCCGCACTGCAGGCCACTGAGAGGAAGGCCTCGTTCAGACAGCCTGGTGGAGCGTCCAGGTGGCACTCGTAAGGCGACCCTACCTCCCATTATCCTGCACGGCTGACTTCAACCCAGGGATCTTGTGCACGAGAAGCACCCCGCAGGCATTACACACTTGCACAATGACACTGTGCCGCTGGTGACGGGAGGCGACACACTATGGGCCAGCGGATACGCTGCCTACTCGAAGCTGAGCCCCGAGTTCCGCAAGATGATCGACGGGAAAGAAGCTATCTTCATCAGCGCCCACACGTACCTCGACCGCAACGACCCCAACGCGGGGCCGAAGCACATCGAGCGCGTTCACCCCATCGTGCGGGTCCACCCCGCCACGGGTTGGAAATCGCTATACGTGAACCGGGCCATGACCAAAGCCATCGTCGGACTCGACAAGGCCGAGAGTGATCTGATCCTCGGATATCTCTTCGATGTGTATGAGAAGAACGTTGATATTCAGGTCCGTTTCAAGTGGACGCCGAGAACAAGCGCTCTGTGGGATAACCGCATCACGATCCACAATGCGTCTTGGGATTATGAAGGCAATGAGCCGCGCCACGGCACGCGTGTTACTTCTTTGGCAGAGAAGCCATATTTCATTGCTGACGCACCGACGAGAAGACAGGCGTTAGGACTTGATGATGATTGATTCCCATCAGAGTAGATACTTGTGCTGTACTCTGCTGTACCTTAGTGATCTGGTCTGTAGCTGGGAGACTGGGTAAATGTCAGCGAAAGGCTTATATAGGAAGTATTTTTGCAGCAAACAATAAGATGCAAGGATGACCAGCTTGCCGTACACAAAGAGACAGTTAGATTCGCCTCTATAGACATAGAACTTGTTGCCCATGGCCATTGATCTTCACTATCATCTCAGATTGTCACCCAGATCAGTCGTGATAGTGAAAGACAGTTTATTATATGCGGGAACCTGAGAGAAAACATACTAGATAGATGCTGTAGGTAAGGTAGACTTGGCGAGTAACAGCACGTGGATTCGTGTTTTTCCCGTGAACCCCTATCTCATTTTTTTCGGGTAAATTGCGTCTCCCCAGCCTTGTTTATGGTAGACAAGGCTGAGCCACAAGAAAATAAACAGCCACTCAATCACCTTTCCTCAGATCTATGATCCCGCACAACAACAACCAAGTCTCCTCTACATTCATTTGGTTGCTCACTCGTCGCAACTTCAGATCAAAAGCAACTTGCACAGAATTGCAACAAACACAACCTAACACAAACCTCTGTTCTGCCACTCTGGGAAACTTCTTTGAAGATCCAGAGCAAGCACACAGCGTACAACACACTCACAAAAGAACCATCAACACAACCACCCCTGTCGCAACCATGCCTCCCAAGTCGAAGCTGCCTGTTGTGGGACCTAACGTCTACGTTGTCAAACGTGACAACGAGAATCTCTTTGTCTTTGCTACTTTCGACCCCGCCAGAGAGCGTGCTCAGGCCTTGAAGGTCGCATCTGGCTCTGCCGCCGTGAAGATCGAGACTCATGAGTTGGTTGGAGGAACTGTTGTGCTTAAGGAGGAAGAAGCCAAGAATGCACCTAAAGCCAAGGCTGTCAAGAAGGGCAACGAGGACAAGGATGAAGCTAAGGCTCCCAAGGCCAAGGCTACGAAGAAGGGAAAGGATGACAATGAGGACGGAGACCACGATGACAAGGATGAAGCTGAGGCTCTCAAGGCCAAGGCTCCAAAGAAGGGAAAGAACGCCAAGGATGAAGAGGATGATGCTGGAGAAGGCGACAACGACAAGGATGAGGCCAAAGGCAAAGTCAAGACCGCGAAGAAAGGCAAGAACTCCACCAAGGACGAAGCTGAAGCCGGGCCTTCCAACTCCACTCCCGCCCCAAAGATCACCAAAGCCGCCGCCGCCAAAGCCCAACAGCTCCCTGACAACGTCAAGCTCCTCCTCGCTGGCACCGGCACCGCGCTCTCTGGCCTCTCCATCCTGGTCACTGGTGTCCCGCGAACCCTTGGCCGCAAGAACACAGAGCAATTAATCACTGCCTACGGCGGAAAGCTGGTGGCAAACCTCAGCAAGAACACAAGCTACGTGCTCGTTGGCCACAATGCTGGACCCGCCAAGATGGGCAAAACCGAGGAGCTGGGCCTTAGCACGCTCGACGAGGATTCGTTCATCGAGTTGCTGGAGGCGGGTGGCCCGGCCAAGAGAGCTAGGGAGGAGGATGATGATCAGGATGTTGAGATGCCAATGGCAAAGAAGGCCAAGTTGTGAGTGTGCGGACTGGCAACTCCTGGGGTCTGGCGCCATCATGCATGTATGAGGATGATTTGCTGCTAGAAAGACTTGAGATGGATGGGGATGGATCAGAAGTCTGGGTCTTCTAGTAGGAGTGAAGGAAGTTGCGTTTATGACAGTGGGACACCATGGTTTAATGAGCGAAGACTTTCTGCCCGGTGATTCCTCCACGGTTTGCTTTACAGAATAAAAACGATGGCATGAAGCTCTCTTGTCCCTGAATATGCTTTCACATGGTGAACTTCTGATGAACTTACAGTACTACTGTCTGCATAACCCAGCACGTATAGGCAGTTAGAAACGACGTCTGCGCGCCCGCCTCTTCAAGACTCACGTTTGTAGGTGGACATATGCCGAGAGAGAGATGGTTGTCAAGAAAATGCAAAAAATGAAGTTACCGGCGTGTTCACATCGAGATTATGTAATCTGCCAACCAAACCCGAACACGCACACACAAAAAAAGCACTCCCCAAAAAAGCCTTCTATTGAATTCAAAATTAAAATCCAAGATCATCCCCCAAAAATACAAATATCAATCAAGAATCAACAAAAATAAAAAAGCAAGAAAGCAAAAAAAAAGCAAAAAAAAGAGAAATGAACAGAGTGGGACTCGAACCCACGCCACTTTCGTGACCAGGAAACTGTATGCTAAGGAAACCTTAACCTGGCGCCATAACCAGCTCGGCCATCTGTCCAATCTGATGATGTTCGAGATTCTTATTTTTAACCCATATACTATACCTCCTCTACCTAGTTTACAATATATCTTGACTCGATCTCCTGCCTTCTCATCATCCTACATCCCATCCTGTCCTCGTTCTTGAATTCCTCGAACTTGCACATATGTGTGTATAGGGTTACTATTTTTTGGTAGCGGGTTCTGGCTGTGTGTGTGCAGGTAGATAAAGATGTCGACTAAGGAGAAAAGGGATTGATTGGGAGATGTATTTTGGATTGATGATTTACTTCGTCTAGAGAAACTGTACTACTCTACTCTACCTATCATTCACGCATCTCTCTTCTAACGACCTAACATTTTTTTTTCATTCTTATTTAAATGAGTAAAGGTCATTTCGATTCCTTTAATCATATCAAAACAGCAAATCAAGACCGAAAAGTTCCAGAGTTTTCATCCAGCTACATGATTACATCGCAGCACTCTTTCATCCGAATCTTCCATCTTCCAGATTTTCTCGATTATTTCCTGATTTCCTCATTTGTAGATGTCTTATTTGAGCAATAATTATATTCTAGATATACATAGGTATGAACTAGTGATAAGACCTTTCGAGATTTATCATGTTTCTTTTCATACAGTACCTAAGGTAGGCAAATCCAAGGAATCGATTCAAACTATTTTGTTTCGATTCCCGGGTTTTATTCGTGACACTATAACAACCGACCTTATTTCTTCCTATGTCAACTCTTATCTGAAGCAGTTGTTCATTTTATGTTGATTCTCGAGATGGATGGGTCCTTCACAGTGCATCTCAAAGATTGGCGTAATTGCTACTCCCGCCTTGTTCTATGTCACTGCTGATGCTCAGTGATTCATCTCCTTCATATAGGTAATCCGTTGATAGAAAGTATCCAGATGTTTTTCTCTAATAAGTCCTCAAGACACGAACCGAATGGCTCGAACGCTGGGTTTTGAAAAATATACCGAGCTAGGCCCCGAGCGTCAATAGCCAGAAGTGAAGCAGAAGGCTTCTTCAGTGATTACACTTGTGAAGGGGATAATAAGACTTGTAAGTAATCTTGGGTTATGCTGATTTTGTAGGGGGGATTTGGTGTTGGGTTTCCTTGCCCATTAGTGATGCTTCGAGTGACAATGTCATGAACAAGAGATGTGTTTAAATGAGGTGTTTACGCAACAAGGTTACTTTATAATAAGCAATGAAGAACATGTAATAACTGCTAATTGAAAACAATCCCACCGTCAATCACCAATGTCTGTCCAGTCATGTAATCACTATCCGGACTGGCTAGATAACTCACACACTTGGCAACATCCTCCGGGACGCTCGTCCGTCCTAGTGCAATTAGATCATCGGAGTATTTTTTGATCGTCTCTCCTTTGTTAGAGCCATTCTTCTTCCCGAGCTCCTCGTCAATAAGGTCCCACATCGCAGTGCCGACGATCCCAGGTGCGTAACCATTGACGGTGATCTTATGCTCTGCCAATTCCATAGCAAAAGCTTGCGTAAACCCTCTGACGGCGAATTTCGAAGCCGAATAATGGGAAAGCAATGCGAAGGGTTTGAATGCCACGATACTAGCTCATTCAATTAATCAGAGTAGTCTTTAGTTTGGAAAGGGGGGCACGAGCCTAGCAGCACCGATGATCTTTCCACCACCACCCTGCTTGATCATCTGCTTGGCGGCAGCGCTGTAGCAATTAAAAACCCCGAGTACGTTGACGTCGAACATGCGCCTGACATCCTCATCCGATAGATCAAGCAGGGCTTTTACTTGCGCTATCCCCGCGTTCGCGACCATGACGTCGAGGTTGCCCAGGTTCTGGACAGAAGCCTCAATCAGAGCTTCGACTTCAGAGCGTATGGAAACGTCAGCGACGTGGCCGTATGCAGAGCGGCCTAGAGCTTCGATTTCCTTGACGACCTGAGAGGCCTTGTTAGATAGGTTCAATTCTCAGGGGCGGCCGGGTGACAGGAATAGAGACTTGCTTCTTCAATGCCGGCCTTGTTGGCTGCGATGTCATTTATGCAGACATCGAACCCATCTTCTGCTAGTCGGATGGCGATGGCTTTTCCTCTGGTCTCTGGGTGAGCTAGTTTTCATGTGGGAAGGAAGGGGATGGGGAACACACATTCCTCTAGCAGACCCAGTTACGATTGCAGTTCTTTTGCCGTAGTCTCTCGTGACTGCTGTTGATTTGCCATTGCTAGCCATTGTAGATGCACTTGCGGTGACTTGTGTTCTTCAGGGTTGAATATAAATCTGGAAATGATATACTAGCAGATCCTTGAAACCAGGAAGGAAGAAGAGAAGTTCCTCTCCGGAGGCTCCACTCCGTATTTATTGCACACTAAACTCATGACAAGTGAGGGGTTATGAGAGATAATGGGGGTAGAGTTCGCGGTGATATGGAATTCCGGGGTCTTTCGCCATCTAGAGTTGACCAATTCGGGACCAATTCACCCATTCAACCCCTCTACCCCACATTGCGGGCAGTGTTATGATTCGCTCAACTGAAGACAAACTATTGCCGAGGACGACCTGATAAGGTCTCGATTCTGAAATTGCCATGGAAGAAAGGATCTTTGGACAAGAGGAAGGTTAAATCCGGGGCGGAAATAGAAAAGAGACTTCCATAGTAGAAACAAGCCAGGTAGAGAGATAGAGAGAGCTCTCGAAGCCTTTGGGGCCGAGAACAGATCATGAGAGAAGCTGAAAAGTTGTACTGTACATATCAGACTTTGACTGTCCCCACTAGGACCTTGATATTTGCTATCCCAAGTGTCTTTACTCTGACCATATTCTTCTTAACGGCACTCCGTAAAGTGGCTTTCTTTTGGTTCTGGTCGACTCTTGACAGGTATTGTAGGGCAGAGGAAGTATCCAGGTGTCGAATAGGGATTCTGGTGTGTATCGCTTAAGCTTTAGGCCTGCCGCTCGAGACCGCCAGGACATATATAGGCATGTTTGTTACCCTCATGGTTCTCCGCATATGTGGACAGGCTTTTGATTAGATGAGATCAAAGAGATCCAACGAAACTGGTGCCCACTGTGGGTATATGTATCTGTACAGGCCCCAAGAGTATGTCTTCCATCCGATATAGAAAGTCTGATGTCACGCGTCGACGCATATATCGCTTGGAAAACGGCGGGTGACATCATTCCATTCCTTGAACATCAATCATCAGTATAAGAGTTCAGCCTTCTACACACGATACCCTATTATCCTGATATTCTACCAAGCTCCAATGTCCGAGGAATCGCCCACAATGTCTCGCGCAAGCAAAGAAATCCTGATGAAGGTCAGGAAGATGGTCCCTCCAATGCTGGAGAAATTCCACAAGGGTATCCCGCGCAACAGCAGAGATCTCCGGCTTGATCTAACTGAGCTCAGGACAAATGGGTAGGGTTGCAGTCATTGGAGGGAGTGAAGATTATACGGGAGCACCGTACTTCTCAGCAATGGCCAGCGCCAAACTGGGCGCAGACATGGTACAGATGCCCCGCCTCTGCCATGACCCCTCCTGGGCTCTCGAACTGACATATACTAGAGCCATGTTATCTGCGAACCTCAAGCCGCCCAGGTCATTAAGACCTACTCCCCGAACCTCATGGTTCATCCTTTGATGCGACAATCCTCCCACGCCGGCACCCTGGAATCCGCCTCGTCGATTGCGAAAAATGTCATCGACATGTTGCCTCGATTACATGTATTAGTGGTTGGGCCTGGTTTGGGACGGGATAAGTTGATGCATGATACTTGTGCAAAGGTTCTTGAAGCTGCTAGGAAGCAGAACGTGCCATTCGTGCTGGATGCGGATGGATTGAACCTTGCACAGACACGGCCAGAGTTGGTACAAGGGTACAAGGAGTGCATACTAACACCAAACGTCGTGGAATTTGGGCGATTATGCAAAAGTAAGGGCATTGATACTCAAGGACTCAAAGAAGGGAGTGCGGTAGAGAAGTTATCGAAGGCGTTTGGGGGTGTCACCATCATACAAAAGGGGCCGAATGATTATATTTCTAATGGGGACAACACCTATGTATGTGACATACAAGGTGGACTGAAGAGAAGTGGTGGTCAAGGGGATACGTTGACCGGGACTTTGGCAACGTTCCTCGCGTGGAGAAAGGCGTATTTGGACAAACTTTGGGAACACGAGGGTGATTTGGATTCGGTTGAATTGCTGGCTCTGGCAGCTTTTGGTGGAAGTGCAATAACAAGAGTGGGTTATCCCTTCTGCCCTTTGGTCTGCGTCACTGACAGGATAGGAATGCTCGAGGCTGGCTTTCGCAAAGAAGGGGAGGAGTATGCAGGCAAGCGACCTGACTGAGGAAGTCTATGTTGCTTTCAAGAATCTTCTTGGGGAGTCTGCTCCTAAGCTATAATGATGTACAGGAGGAAGGATAGCATGAATGAACACAGATGCTCCTGTCAAAAGCCTTTCGAACAATTCCATCAAAACTGATCTTGGTTCTTAGGCAGAGATAGGTCTAGAGATGCTTCGAGGTCAAATATACCTTCACCAAGACCACCCACTAACCTTCCGCGTATACTCCACCACAGCCATCCCACTCAAAACAACAATTCTATCCCAGTCCTTCCCCGCCTCCTCAAACTCCTCAATCTCAAAAACACCCCTCTTCTTCCCATACCAAGGATGATGCACAAATCTCGCAACTACCCTCCCGCTCTCGCTCTCCACCATCTTAAAATTCAACCAATCCGCCTTCTTAGTCGCCAGGCTCACACCCTCAACATCATGCGTCCTCTTCCAACCAAACACCTTCCTCGCTCCATTCTCTAACTCTATATTTAGCTCATAAGCCTTTGCATTGAACTTGCCCGGGCAACTCAGCGACTCCCATACCACGTTGTTGGGCGAGGAGTCTGGGTCGCCAAAACAGATGTGGATGGGTTTCGACCCCGATTGGACCAGGTCCAAGTCGCAGACTCCTATTATTGAGGAGTTGGACTCGGAAGAGGATTTGACTTGGCGCATTACGATGCTGTGTTGCTTGTTCTTGCTGAACAGGTCCTTAATGAAAAAGGAGAATTCGAACTCGAAGGTAGGCCTCGAGGAGCTGACTTCAGTCGCCTCGGCTTTGGTGCGGGATATGTTGCTTGTCACAATAGTGTATGCTTTATGTGGTGCCATTACGGATGCTGGCCGATGGCATCGACTTCGATATATTGAAAGAACTCATAGATTCCAGCCTTAAACCAGTTCTGGAGAGCGAGCCTGCAAGAAAAGACGATGAGGATATTGGCTTCTCACCGTTTGAAAAGGGTTTGCTACCCTTCTCCCATTTTAACCAGCTCGTATACGGGGTTTTGAATCCCACGACAAACATAGTCTCTTGGCCTGTGTTGGCTGACGCCATCTCGGGCTGATGGTTGACGATCACAGTTGTCGTGGGGTTAGCTGTATTTCCCGAACCCGTGATGATAAGCGCAGGAGTGGTCGCTTAGGTACAGGGTAAAGACACGGGAGAACAAAGACGACGATTCGTGCTTACAAGGAATGTCCGAAAGAGGCGCTCAATAAATCAATAAATTGACAACATACAGCAGGCCTGTGAACTAATACCACGACTTTCCTCGCAAAAAAGCTATGCCATCTCTCCATTGAAACAAACTACATCTTCAGACTTTCATTGGCAGCGATTGCATCATTGACACCAACTGTCTCATAATATGGCCGGGCACGGCGAGGAAGCCTCCCAGTTACTGCCAATTGAGCAGGAGGAACAAGGCCGGCAATCAGAGGAATCTATATCTGAAGCTTCAACTACGAGTCTGGTATTCGAGCGCATTGGCGAACGAGCGGAGGCAGAAGACAGAAAGCAGTTGGACGGGCACAACAAGATGGGCACCGTGAGGTACTCTGCAAGAGGCGACTCTGTACCTTACGCAGATGACGAACACGCAAATGTCTCGCTCGAGGATG
This sequence comes from Amorphotheca resinae ATCC 22711, assembly GCF_003019875.1. NCBI lineage: Eukaryota > Fungi > Ascomycota > Leotiomycetes > Helotiales > Amorphothecaceae > Amorphotheca > Amorphotheca resinae. The sequence continues at coordinate 274,064 of NW_020194473.1, forward strand.
AAGATAAGGAGGATCTTGAAAATGGCCCCTTCATTCATAATGGCACTGCTGGGAAGACTACGGATCGCAGATTTCGACGACTGATCTGGGTAGTTGGGGGACTCTTCATCGGCGCATGGGTACTGGCGTTCGGTCTGTTCTTATGGAATCAATCATATCGGCATTCCTCATCGATACCCCACGATCCTGCTGCGACAGCATCCCGCGGGAACGGGAAGAAGGTTACACTGGATCAGGTTCTAAGCGGACAATGGCGAGCAAATAAGCAGGCCATAAGCTGGATTGAGGGCGCCCATGGCGAGGATGGGTTGCTGCTCGAGCGAGGTGTGTCAAGGAATGATGACTATCTCGTGGTGAAAGATATCAGAGCAGGCAAAGCTGGTGAAGGCGCTCCCCTTTCATCGGAGACTTTGATGAAGAATGGCTACTTTACATACGAAAACGAGTCACTCATGCCCCATAGGGTGTTTCCCAGCAAGGACCTAAAGAAGGTTCTTATTGCAACAGATATGCAGTCTAACTGGAGACATTCCTTCTATGCGAGGTATTGGGTTTTTGATGTTGACACCCAGACTGCGCAGCCGTTGGACCCTGCAGACAAGAACGGGAGGATACAATTGGCTAGTTGGAGTCCGCAGAGCGACGCTATTATATTTACGAGAGACAACAACCTGTTTCTACGGAAATTATCTTCCTCGACCGTCACACAGATAACAACTGACGGTGGACCGAATTACTTTTACGGCGTGCCTGACTGGGTATACGAGGAGGAAGTCTTCAGCGCGAATAGTGCCACTTGGTGGGCTGAGGATGGTAAATATGTTGCTTTCCTTCGAACGAACGAATCCGAGGTACCAGAATATCCGATACAGTACTTCGTATCCAGGCCTAGTGGAGTGAAACCCCTTCCAGGCGAAGAGAACTATCCGGAAGTTAGACAGATCAAGTATCCAAAAGCTGGGGCGCCAAACCCAACAGTAGATCTACTGTTCTATGATATCACAAAAGGCGATGTTTTCGAGGTAGATATTGCCGGTGGATTTGAGCCTGATGACTTGCTCATCACCGAGGTCGTTTGGGCGGGCTCGACTGGTAAGGTCCTCATTCGCGAAACCAACAGAGAAAGCGACGTGTTGCGCGTTGTTCTGGTTGATGTGACGACAAGGACGGGCAAAACTGTTCGAAATGAAAATGTACAGGAGCTCGATGGCGGTTGGTTCGAGGTTACCCAGAACACACGATACATTCCTGCCGATCCCTCCAATGGCCGGCCTCACGATGGCTATATTGATACCATTATTCATGACAATAACGACCATCTTGGCTACTTTACCCCACTGGATAATCCAGATCCAATCATGGTGACTTCTGGGGATTGGGAGGTTGTGGATGCGCCATCTGCAGTTGACCTGAAGAATAACCTGGTCTACTTTGTCTCCACGAAAGAGTCCCCTATTCAACGACAAGTATACAGTGTGAACTTGAATGGGACAAACCTTCAACCACTCACGGACACTAGCAAGGAAGGATACTACAGTGTTTCCTTCTCTAGTGGGGCAGGCTATGCGCTTGTGAGCTACGATGGACCAAACATCCCATGGCAAAAGGTGATAAGTACACCAAGCAACACCGACAGTTACGAAGATGTCATCGAAGAGAACGAGAAATTAGCAGATATGGCGAAGAAACACGAACTTCCTATTAAAATATACTCTACTGTGAACGTCGATGGATATGAGCTACAAGTCGTCGAACGCCGTCCACCTCACTTCAATGAGAAGAAAAAGTATCCGGTCTTGTTCCACCTCTACGGAGGGCCTGGATCGCAGACCGTCTCAAAAAGCTTTGGAGTGGATTTCCAAGCCTACGTCGCTGCAAATCTTGGCTACATTGTTGTGACCGTTGACGGTCGTGGCACAGGATACATTGGACGAAAGGCTCGCACGATCATCCGTGGAAACATAGGATACTATGAGGCTTATGATCAGATTGCCACTGCCAAGATCTGGGCTCAGAAAAAATACGTTGATCCGTCGAGGCTAGCCATATGGGGTTGGTCCTATGGCGGCTTCATGACATTGAAGACGCTCGAGCAAGATGCCGGGCAGACGTTTTCTTATGGTATGGCCGTTGCTCCTGTGACAGACTGGCGCTTTTACGACTCCATCTATACGGAACGCTACATGCACACGCCCCAGCACAACCCAGGCGGATATGATAATTCAAGTATAAGCAACGTGACCGCGTTACAGCAGAACGTCAGATTTTTGATAATGCACGGCGTTGCAGATGATAATGTGCACATGCAAAACTCCCTGACGCTGTTAGATAAACTGGATCTAGCGGGCGTCGAGAATTATGATGTCCATGTTTTCCCGGATAGCGATCATGGAATTTACTTCCATAATGCGAATAGAATTGTGTACGATAGTGAGTTTTTCCTTCCCGATTCGAGAAGCTGAGAGTGCTAACAGTTTTAATAGAATTAACAAATTGGCTTATAAACGCCTTCAATGGCGAATGGTTAAGGACAGCGGATGCAGTCCCTCTGGAGCCCGATAATAAAAAGAGGGATGTATTGGAAATATCAGGTCATCTTGTCACAATATAGGGCGTTCACGGGCTTGTACGATTGTGGGGAAATTCGAATTTGCATTAATTCCAAAAGCCGACCATCCTGACTGCACTGTATTAAGGTAAATTCCATCCACCAGGGATGGATCATTGTGAGATCACCAAGACGCCTACTAACCCTCTTTTCATGAGTTCTCCTTAAATCAAGCAGCCATCTCATATGGCTACCCACCTTCATAGCTTATTTTTTTCTCTTTTTTCCGAATTCGAGTAGTGATCTTCTCAACCCCTTTGATTCCTTCAAGTACTGTCCCCTGAAAGTTCAAAGGCGGGATGCTGCGGATGCTTGGAAGCAGCTGAAATGATATTACCTCCCTGTTTGAGACCTTCAGCTCACAGGGTTCACTTACCTCTGTACTCACCTCGATATTTGACGCCAGAGTTGGTTCCTTTTTGCCGGATATTATCCCAGGGTCCTCAGGGAATGACGATGTCTTATCCGACGCCTGCGTCGTCGACTCCTGGGGTTCCGCAGCGGCCTGCACTACCTGAACTTCTTCAGGCAGCGTCGTGTCAGGGATCTCCCAAAATTCCCATTCTCCTGGATCATCTAGAGTGCTCAACGGGTCTCTGTCGCTTGGTCGTGGCGCTTTGCGCTTTGGTTCACCTATGCGCCGGTAGCTGCAGTGGGTCGGGACTTGTGCCACGCGTGCTACCTTGAAGGTTGTATCTTGTCGACCGGCGACTAGGATGCGGGGGTGCTCACCTGGATTCATCACGGTTGTGGAATCTCCTCTGTCGATTGTTCGTTCATGAGTAAAAAAGAGCTCGCTCTCTTGTCGCTCCGTTATCGTTCGTCTTTCCGAAAAATTCGAGGGATCGCCGTAAAGGTTTTTCGCTGTGATTCGGCTCTCTTTATATCTCCCTTCCCTGTGATTACAAGTGAGGCCTGCTCCTTGGTCTAGGGTGGTGGGTGGGCGACGACTTGATTGTCTGCCTCCCTCGTGGCTTGCGATGGGTGGCGTTGCCTTTGGTTTCTTTTCGAATCAGCTTCTGTATAAATTATAACACCACGGATTGTGGTCGAGGAAGACTTCTTCCTCATCCTCTTCCTCATCTTTTCGGCAGCCGATATGAGATACTGAGACCTCTACTTACTTCATGGTTGACAACCGAGTCTGATGATGCTATGGGACCGCGAACCGCTGCTTGCAAACCTTGGGATTCCACCACCTCCTTATCCGAAAAGCGCTCACCATCCAGATGCTGGGCGACCGGCCGGCGGCGCCTTGGGAGATGGAATAGATTTCTCATGCCGAGCGATTTGCTCTTCAAAGTAAATGCGCTTCTAAGATTGTGGTGCTTTGGCTGTCTCCTGACATCTACTCGTTCACGTCTGCATTCACCACAAATGGTATGAGAGGTCCGGTTCTCTTCTCCGATTTTGCATTGCCGGAAATGGGGGAACTCGCTGGTTTTGAGTGCGCAGGGTAGGTGTTCGACGGTCATGTGGTCGCAGCTGAAGTTTGTTATGATATATTTGCACATCTTGTCTGGGGTTTCGCGGGATAAGGATGGAATGAATCGATGATGGTTATATGCGTATAGAAAGTGAAGAGTGAAAAGAGAAATCGCGGAAGAAGAAGAAGAATAGGAGTTTATATAAGGATTTTTTTGTATCGTCGCGTTGCGCGTTGCGCGATTATTGTTCTGCTTTTTTCTTTGTTCTCAGTTATAATTCTTGAAAGAGCAACAAAGAGACTATGGCAATGTCCAGTGAACAATACCATTACCGGCACTCCTCAACGTGCGAGTTCTTTGGACTCGATAAAGCCTTAGTAGAACTCACAATGTCCATTGTTAGAAATGGTTAAACAAAGCTCTTCACACTTTATTTCAAAAAGGTCTGTCATTTCAGAACAGCTATTGTTCTGCAGTATATATATATACCTCACAGAGACTTCAATCTCATTGCAAAACACCATCATTCAAACCTACATATATATCAACACATTCATACATACCACAAAAATCCATCCTCCAATCCATCCATATCTGAAGACAACCAAACCATCATCAAAAAAATGAATTCAAACATCAACCTCACAAACGGGACGCTCGATCATCCCCCACCCCGTCTTCCCTTTCAATATCCCACCTCCCCAACCATCCGCTCCCGAATCGAAAAACAAAACGAAGTCAACACGCAACTCCGCCGTCTCATATGGCAATCCCCGTCCCTCCATCATCTACCCCCCGCACCACAACCACCACTACCACTACTCCCCACACCAAAACCCGTCCCCGCAGATCCAGAATCTGAATACATCACTGCAGTACTAAATGAAGAATTCCCAGATCCGGAAATTAGAGATTCGGGAGCTCCTCCTTTGAATCGGTTGTGCGGGGGTTGGAGTTGGAGTTGGGGCGCGGCGGTGCTAATGTTGGTGTTGGGATTGCTTTGGGAGAGCGTGCTTTGGGGATTTTATGTGTGTATGGGCTTTATTTGGATTGTTTGGGTGGTGGAAAGGTAAGGTAGGTAGGTGGTTTAAGGTATAGTGAGAATCTCTCTTCTTTTCATATTTTCATCTTGAAATTTTTGGGAGGTAGTTATTCAGGAAAATAAAGAATCGGTTTAACATATATTGACGAGCAAATCTATACGTGAGAGATATACTTTTAACAAGACTCTGATGGATCTAAAGTAAGAGGAGTGATTTCTTGAGGAGTACTGTAAGTCCTGTGTAGGAATTAATCCATGCGTGTTACTCTCTCTATGCGTACTCAAAACCCGGAAATCGATAAAGAGGAAGCGTGAAATCGGGGGATATCTAAGTTAGGTGAACGTATGGTACATGACTTATTTAAATCGACAAGATGATGTTTCTATAAACACAGGTATTATTGATGCAGATAAGTTATCGAGAAGCCAATAGTAATTTTTTAAACTATGAACTCGCAGACCTCGGGCCAATCGACGCCGAAGGAGCGACAGGAACCGATAAATCAACTACCCCTCACTCAATTCAATGAATCAAACGATCAATCAGACTTTCAAACCCTCAAACCGTCCAAGTATCTCCCCCAGAAAAAATAATAAAACATGCCAGCCATACGAGAACTCGAATACTTCCGTGTCCGTCCCCGATGGCTCTTCGTCAAGATCACGGATGAGGAGGGGCGAGTAGGGTGGGGTGAGGCGTCGTTGGAGGGCCATACGCAGGCCGTGGAGGGCTGTTTGGATGCGTATCGGGAGAGGATTCTGGGACTTGATGCTGAGTACGTCCTCCTTGTTATTTATGATTTGTTCTTTTTTGTCTTTTTTTAAACTGGGTAAACATTTTAATTTGCTTCTTTTTCGTTTGTCGATTATCTCGTTCTCGTTCTTTTCTATTCCTAACTGGTGATTTGTGGTAGCGGAGCGGGGTAGATGCTGATTGATTCGTGCGATACTCTAGTGATATTGAGCATATCTGGCAGATGATCTATAGATTTGGCTTTTATCGAGGCGGACCAGTTTTAATGAGTGCCTTGTCTGGAGTGAGTCCTCCCTCTTTTCCGCAAGGAAAACAAGTAGGACTCTGATGATTGGAGGACAGATCGACATTGCGCTTTGGGATCTGAAAGCTAGAAGACTTGGAGTGCCTATCTATCAGCTCTTGGGCGGCAAACTCAGGAATAGGATTAAAGTCTATGCATGGATTGGGGGCGATAGGCCGGGTGACGTGGAGATTCAAGCGTAAGTTTGATTATTCCTCGAGGTGCGTTCTGGATCGTGACTGAGGGCAATAGAAAGGGGCGGCAAGCTCAGGGGTTTAAATCTGTGAAGATGAATGGGACGGAGGATCTAGGTTGGCTGGACAGCCCATCGGCTCTGCAGGGATGTGTGGAGAGGTTAAAAGTAGTGAAGAGTCTGGGCATGGATGCGGGGATCGATTTCCATGGACGAGTCCATAAGCCGATGGCGAAACAGCTGGCGAAGCTCTTGGAACCACACCAGCCAATGTTCATCGAGGAACCTCTTCTCTCGGAGCATATCGAAGGGATCAAGGCCCTTTCACAACATACATCGACGCCGATTGCTCTTGGGGAGCGCCTTCACAGTCGGTGGGATGTCAAACCCTATCTCGAGTCGGCGGCCGTGGACATCCTCCAACCAGACGTCTGTCATGTTGGAGGGATATCAGAACTACGCCGGATCGCGAATATGTGCGAGGCGTATGATGTAGCTCTGGCACCGCATTGTCCGCTGGGCCCCATCGCCTTGGCCGCTTGTGTGCAGGTGGATGCCAGCACGGCGAACTTTGCGATACAGGAAATGAGTCTGGGCATACACTATAACGTCGGGGAAGCGGATTTAACAAGCTATACCAAGAATCCAGAAGTCTGGGATGTTAAAGATGGGTATATAGATCTGATGACGGGCCCCGGGTTGGGAATTGAGATTGACGAAGAATGGGTCAGACGAGTGTCGAAGGATGCGGAGCCTTGGGTCAGCCCCGGGTTTATTGGTCCTGGAGGTGAGGTGAGAGAATGGTAGAGCCCAATCCATCGAAAAACGAGATAGATAGATAGCTCTGAATTCGAAGATATTAGATTATCATAACTTCAAATTTCCCCCAGCCTAGCCTCCCCTCAGCAATCACGGCAAGGCAATGCATTCAATCTCAACATTAACGCCCTTTGGCAATTGCTTTACAGCCACACAGCTCCTTGCAGGCTTATGCCTAATCCACTTCGCATACTCCGAATTCATCTCTTCAAAGTCCGCCATGTCGGTCAAGAAGATCTGGACCTTGACGATCTTGTCCAGTGACGAGCCGGCCGCGTGCAGCACGGCCTCGAGGGCTTGGAGACAGGCTTTGGTCCGCTCTCGCATGCTGCCGTTAATGATATTGCCTTGTGCATCAGCTGGCAACTGTCCTGAACAGTAGATTGCGGACGGCGTTTTGATAGCTTGCGACTGGAGAGCGAGCGTCAGCTTTGCACGTGACACAGCTTCAGCTTAAGAACACCCACATATGGCCCAACAGCTGCAAGCACCAGCATTCTGTTAGCGGTGATATAGATAGGAGAGGAGATTGAGGCGTTGAGACGAACGCTGCATGGCCTTTGAGGTATTGACTACTTGTATCTTGTCTGGCGTGTTGGGTTTAACTGGTCCATCGCTATTTCTTCTAATCTGTGTCGAAGTCGCTCTATTGATCAGAGGGATTAAAGGCCTCGAACCTCGCAGGGCCCTTCTCATAATAATTGAAGACATATCGCCTCGTACGTGATTTGGAGTGAGTGTCGTAGAAGGATGGAGGAACTGCCTTGCCGCCCTCTCGTGGACGGTGGTTTTGATACCTGATTAGGAATAGCCCGCCGGTCTAGAAGCTCCCTGCTTGAGTTTAGTAGTATTTTACAGTAATGTTTGATGAGATGACCTACTTTAAGATAAATGAATGGTGATTCTTGTAATCATAAATCTACCTAGGTATGCTAGTAATTCACGTTGTATTGTCCCTTCACATTGTATTGTCCCGAAGCATCAACCCCTTTCCCCTTTCGCGTGCTGACTTTGATGTGACTAATCACTCAGTCACGTGACTGCTTTCTTCCGGGTTTCAAGCAAAGGGAAGACAAAAAGTGATCAAGTTCCAGTTATTTTTTGACAAGAGTAGATCCCTTGCTCTCTAAACCATTCAGTGTGTTATATCTGGATTGTTCTCCCTGACACCAGCGCGCTTCTCAACTCGTTGCCGCGATAAGGAGCAATGCGCTAAGAAACATCCCAGATCGCGAAAAAGAAGGACAAAGGACACCTTTACGCGGCGCCCGAATCCCGTCCCTGAATATTGTATATCCAGGACGCCTTTCCACCGGACAAGGTCAACATTGCCTCTTGATCTCTAGTACAGATCAATGCTACTCTCCTACACTCATTGATTGCTGCTAGCCATAGCTGAAGCTTATTTCGTTGTAAGTCCAGCCCCCCTTTCGAGCTGTCGGCAGTTGAGCTTCGCAAACCTGCGCAACCGCCTTGACCGGACTTTTGAGTTGGAGCTGACCACATTTCTTCCTGGCTAGTGGTGCTTTCCCTCCTTCTTTAACCCTTCATCATGTCGCAAGTGGGATCGGCGCGAAAACGAAAGGATGCTTCGATACCAGTAAAGGCAAAGGATGCTTCATCCACGGGCATTGCAGCTCCTCGAGACGCGGAGCTTGATGCTATAGTCAAAGCCAATACGGGGAAGAAATCAGTGGAATGGAATTATCGGTTCGCTTTGATCATAATCACGGTTCTGGCGTTTATCACAAGGTTCTGGGGAATCAGCCATCCCAATGAGGTCGTCTTCGACGAGGTTCATTTTGGCAAGGTAAATCATGCCATTCCGTCCTTGAATCTGCGGATGAGAGATGCTAATGCTGATGGTGTCTAAACAGTTTGCCTCATATTATCTCGAGCGAACCTACTTCTTCGATGTGCATCCTCCCTTTGGAAAGCTACTCTTCGCGTTGATGGGCTGGTTTGTGGGATATGATGGACATTTCCATTTCGACAACATTGGCGATTCGTACATCAACAACAAGGTACCATATGTGGCTTTCCGCGCAATGCCCGCTCTTTTGGGTGCCTTGACGGTCCCGGTGGTCTTCGATATCATGTGGGAGTCTGGATACACCCTCCCCGCCTGCATTCTTTCGGCTTGTTTGGTTCTGTTCGATAACGCCCACATTGGCCAGACCCGCCTGATCCTCCTCGATGCCACGCTTGTATTTGCTATGGCATGCAGTCTGCTTTGCTATATCAAGTTTTACAAGCTGCGACATGCGCCATTTGGACGAAAGTGGTGGAAGTGGCTTCTGTTGACTGGATTCGCCCTCAGCTGCGTTATCTCCACTAAGTATGTTGGCCTGTTTGCCTTCATCACGATTGGTTCGGCGGTTGCGATCGACCTTTGGGGCCTTTTGGATATCAATCGTCGTCAAGGCGCTCTGTCTCTGCCGGAATTCGGCAAGCATTTTATGGCTCGTGCCTTTGCGCTCATTATTGTTCCTTTCTTTTTCTATTTATTCTGGTTCCAGGTGCACTTTGCGCTCCTGTATCGATCTGGTCCTGGTGACGATTTCATGTCCCCTGAATTCCAGGAGACTTTAAGCGACAATGTTATGTTGGCTAATGCGGTGACCATCGATTACTACGACAACATTCAAATCCGACATAAGGAGACCGGCGGATATCTACACAGTCACCCTGACAGATATCCACTGCGATACGAAGATGGCCGAGTATCGAGTCAAGGACAGCAAGTCACTGGATATCCATATTCTGATGCCAATAATCACTGGCAGATTATTCCCCTGGTAGATGACGAAGTCCTGGGCCATCACGTTAAGAACAACGAACTTGTCCGACTGAGACACGTTGTTACCAACACGATTCTCCTGTCTCATGATGTTGCATCTCCATACTATCCTACTAATCAAGAGTTCACAACGGTCTCTCTTGAAGACGCCCTCGGTGATCGTTTCAACGACACTCTATTCGAAATTCGAATCGAGAATGGCAAACCCGGACAAGAATTCAAAAGTCTTTCGGGTCAATTTAAACTCATCCATAACCCTAGCAAGGTTGCTATGTGGACCCATTCAACTCCTCTACCAGACTGGGCTTACAAGCAACAAGAAATCAATGGGAACAAGAATCTTGCCCAGAGCTCCAACATTTGGTTCGTCGACGAGATCCCATCTATCCCTGCGAATAGCGAGCGCTTGATCAAGAAAGAACGCAAGCCCAAGAGTATGCCTTTCCTCAAAAAGTGGTTCGAGTTACAGCGGGCTATGTTCTTTCACAACAATGCCTTGACGAGCAGCCACCCATATGCTAGCGAGCCTTATATGTGGCCATTCTTGTTCAGAGGTGTTAGCTTCTGGACGCAGAACGATACCAGACAGCAAATCTACTTCCTTGGAAATCCGCTTGGGTGGTGGATTGCTAGCAGTCTATTGGCAGTCTATGTTGGTATCGTTGCAGCAGACCAGCTGTCACTTCGTCGTGGGGTTGATGCTCTGGACAAGCGTAAGTCAAACCTCTCCGCTACTTTGAAATTTACTAATGTTCTACAGGCACGCGGTCACGCCTCTACAACTCAACCGGATTCTTTTTCCTAGCGTGGGCCATGCACTATCTCCCATTCTACCTCATGGGTCGCCAACTCTTCTTGCATCACTACCTGCCGGCCCACTTAGCATCCGCTCTAGTCACCGGTGCTCTCCTTGAATTCATCTTCAACGTCGACCCGGACCTCGACGACAGCCCGTCCGCCAAACTCGGCAAGAAGGGTGTTCCCAAGAAGCACCTCCCAGCCCGCGAGAAGCTCGCGAACCAAGATCTCCTCTCGTGCTGGGCAGCAGTGGGCGCCATCATCGCGATCATTATCGGAGGATGGTATTTCTTCCTGCCTTTGACATATGGATACCCGGGCCTCACGGTGCCCCAAGTCAACGCTAGGAAGTGGATGGCGTACGATCTGCACTTTGCGAAATAGATAGGTGGCTAGATGACGGACGATGGAATGGTTCCTTTAAATAGTTGAGGGTGGCAAAAAAATGGAGAAAAGGATATGTATGAAATGGAGTGCGGCCTTCTCCCTTCGATTAGCGATTGCATTTGTATCATAGTCTCTCAGGTTATCTGATATACCTCTTCTATACTCTGATCCTCGACAAAGGTGTGTGCATCCTCTAAGGTAAAGTAAGCAGAATAGCCTTTATTTAGCCTTCTGTTACACAACTCTGGCTATTCAATTGACAATCCCGTATGGTAAGGGATAAAGCAATCGAATCTAGACTCCTTCCTGACTACCTATGGGCACGAATGAGAGTTCATAGTTAGACCAGTAGATATACTTTTATCTGTTCTTAATTCAGTGTTTTTCTACAAGTCGGTATATAGGAGACAGAATAGAACTATATAGTTCTAATCTAACGTATCTAGGTATCAATCGAGGGTTTTCGAGACACTACACTACACTACACTACTATATCTAGATATCTATCGATCTTCTTTCTATATTTAACGCAAGACACCTAGGTAATGCAACTCCCGTCCGCCCGCTCGCAAAGTAACAAACAAACAAACAAGACACATACATACATACATACATACATACATATATATAGCTGTGCCAAAAAAGCACACTATATAATACCAACTCAAACCAACTCAACCCAAACCAACTCATTCATCCTCATCCAACAACGCCAAACAGTCCAACTCTGTCCTAACCAGACTCTCAAACTCGCCCCTCTCAATGCCCACCACCTTCGCCAGCTTATATAGACTCTTCAGACTACTCGAGATATGTTGTTTAATGCCGAGTTCGCTCTGCACCCGAGCCGCGCTCTGCGCTGCTTTGATTTCTAGTCTGGCTACCGTGTCACTCCCACTACTACCCGTGCTCGATCCTGGTCTCGGCTGTGCCAATCCCGCTCCCCCCCCTCCTCCTCCCCCTCCCCCTCCTTCCTCCTCTTCTTCTCTTCTTTTTAATATGTGAGCAGACGAGAGCGCAGTGCGCAGCTCCCGCGATATCTCGTCGTGCCCGAGCGAGCTTTCCACGTCCCCGTTCTGCCGCGCTTCGTCGGGATCGTGGTTGTCTAGCGCGGGCTGCACACTGGCGTATTGTGCGTAGTAGGAAGCTTCATCGTCGTCGTTGGCGGGGTGGCCCGCTCCAGGGGGCGCGGGGGAGCGTTTGGGCGCCGGTGTGTGGCCTCCTGGGGTCTTGTCGTATTGGGCCCAGTAATCATCATCATCGTCGTCGTCGTCATCATTAGCGGCGTCGTCGTGATTCTCATGATAGGATGTATGTGAGATGTTGGGATGAGTGGTGGTCGTGGATATTGTAGTCGTAGTTGTTGTGGATTTCTGGAATGTAGATTCGGCGATCAAGATGCTGACTTCTCCCCATGAAGCATCATCATCGGTGGTGTTGTCCTCGAGCACGCTTACTTCTCCAATCCTCCACCCGTCGCCGCCTCCTACTTCGTCATTCACGCACCAGACGAGGCGGATGCGCAATCCTAGGTCTGGTATGGTCACTAATGCTTGCAACGTCTCCTCATCCAGACGCTTATATCTGATGCCCGCCTCGAATTCCCAATCGATCTCCACCTCTCCGGACACGGGATGCGGTTCCAATCTCTCGCTCTTGGCGACCGTCTCTAGTTTGGACGCTTTGCTGCTATCGTAGCAGAGCAGGGGAAGCCAGGGTTCGGAATCGGTCGCGGAGAGGAGCTGCACGCGCTGCCGGAGGATCGGGGAGAGGAGAGGAAGAAGCGCTGTTGGAGGTTGTGGAGAGATGGAGGCGGCGGGCAGAGAGGACAGTAATGGAGCCAGTAACGGCTCCAGTCGAGGAGGAGGGATCGTGGTCTGCATCATACTCAGAGAGTTGGTCGCTGTTCTGCTCTTCTTGTCGTCACTTTCGTCCTTCGCATCCCACTGTAAGCAAAGCAGATAGGCAGATAATACAGACAGACAGACACTCGGACCCTAGTGGCAGGCGAGAAAGGAAGAGAATGATAATGTAAATGTATTTTTGACGTACATCTCAAGTATCAGTGCGAAGATATCTATGCGCGAGGGCAGAAAGGGCCACGATGCGCCAGCAGTGGCCGTTTTGTCGACCTTGGTTGTAGCCCATATTAATAGCCGTTTCTGAACGTGGGGTCAAACGTGGAGGAATCCAGAGATCCTTTGGCCCGATATAGCGTCATTATCAGTCTATCAGTAGCGCTCCCACGTTGCACTTGATTCAGGTACAGCTGAGTAAGCTGTTTGTTTACTTATAGCTCTTTTGTTATTGGAAGGGTATTAATACATGGGAGGGGCAAGGCCATGTCTTTTAGAGAGGAAGACCGCAACTTCGCAGGAGAGGGACTCCACATAATGTTAATCATCCATATTATTAGTAAACGAAACAGCTATAATAGTCTTTACATCAATCAGTAACTCCAAAACCTTCTCCATCAATCAACGATAAATCGATCCCAGCATATATTCGAGCCGTGCGTATTACAATTCTCTATCTAGTTTACATGAAGTTGGCTCATAAAAATACAATCTCCTTACTCCCTTTATTCAACAATTTCTGAATCGAGAAGGATCCGTAGGACACGCTCGTACGTCCACATAGTAACAGCGCTGGCTGGAGCAGCTTTAAACAGACTTTTTGCACGTTAGTTGGAATTTATACGAAGACCAAATGATGCTCACCTAACTGTCAAGCCTCTGTATAAGCCTCTGGGCCCTTCAGCCTTGAGGATATCCCTCATCGTTCTGAACACGCCTTTGTAAGCCGGTATGTTCTTGTGCACATATTTGCTTCTCGTCGGCCCCTGAACTTGCAGCCGTTTCCTAATCAAGTCAAATGGAAAGACGCCAGTTTTGGCAATGACCGAAGCTATCACTCCAGCTGCCGCATCGCCAGATCCAAAAGGCAGATGTATACTTCCCACGGGCAGCCGTAGAGTTTCGTAGGTGGCGAAGAATATGCCCATGTACGGGATGATCTGCCCCACGCCAGCACCAAGACCTTGGAAGAATCCCTTAGGGCCTTCACTTTTCGCAATGTCACGTATCGAAGCCGCCAGAGAAGCGTAGACCTTTTCCGTCCCTTGAGCTGCAAATCGAGTCCGGAGAAGATCAAGAGGATAGGTTGCAGTTGTTGCGACAGCTCCCGCGCTCGCTCCGGCGACGAAGCTTTCCGCAGCTGCAGGAATTCGTTTCTCCCCGAATGTCTTCTGTAATGCCAACGTCACAGATCGATAGGTCACGAATTGTATACCGCTGTACGAAACGTACATAAGCTCTGCCGGAATGTTGCCCTTCCATAGTGCTGTAAGCCCTTCCTCCCGGAAGATACGCTTGATCGTTGGGAGGGTGCCCTTGTAGACCGGGGAACCTTTCAAATCTCGCTGCGAAAGAGGGTCGGATAAGGAGTGTGTTTGCAGTTGAAGACGGATCTTGACGACATCGAGAGGAGCAATAACAAATCTGCAGGGAATCAGTATGCAATTGAGAGTTAAACCAGAATGCCCTACCTTGCGATCAATCCAGCTATAGCTCCAGCGACAACCACTTGGGTTTTGGAACCCTGTATGCCAATTAGTAGTTTACTTTGGTTGATAAAGAGGGAATTTGAGTGTACCTCATCCTTCAGGTGTCCACCGCTAGGAGACATACATCTGTCTATTGCCAACTTCACGCGTTTTGTTTGTTGTACTTCCGGGTTGATATTTGATATTTATTTATGTCTGAGTTCACGCGAACAAACGTAGCCTGGTCGGCGGCGCCATCGGAAAGAGCCGAGAAATACGATTCAGCCACAGCACTAGCCACAGGAGGCTGAGAAGCAAAGAGCCGAGGGAACTCCTCACTCACCTACAACTAACTACAACGACGACCAAGACGACGTCGATTCTTCAATTCCCCTGAAAGAGATATCATCTTTCGCTATACCAGCGCGGAAACCAACTCGGAGTTTCTTGACCTATTATGCTGGTCATGTTCCATCCTTGAAACCTCCACACAACGCAGACCACGTGACATATCTCTTGCGGGGGAATGGCAGCCACAAGAACCATGAGAAGCCTTGGAGTGCTTCGTCGAGTCAGTGTCCAACTAAAGGGGAGGAATGTTTTTTACCAACGCCGTGGGGTCTCCTCAGTCTCAGACACCGACGAATCCATTGTGCGTGAGATTCCTAATAAAGCGCCGTTGGGGGATTTGAGACCTTACTTCAAACATGTACACCCTCAAGAGCATTCAGACCCCCTGGAGGACAGCGATGCCGAGATCGACTTCCTCCATCCGGATTATCTTCAATATCTTGCCGGTGGGTTGAAGCCGCAAGACGGTCAGGTCCAAGGGGTAGAAACGACTTCAGGCAATGCCCAGGAGAAGAAGAAAGAGAACGTCGTACGCCAGGTTGGTGTCGAAGTTCCGCGAATAGTCACGAGTAAGATTCGTAGACCTGGGGTAACCTCGCACTTTGTCCAGATTCGGGATCTGGCACCTTTCCATGCTGTCTTTCTCCGGGATTCATGTCCTTGCGATCAATGCATTGATCCATCATCGAAACAGAAGAACTTTCAAACTACGGATATCCCACCACATATCAGGGCTCGATTTGTGAAAAACCACAAGGACGGCAGTACGACTGTTGGTTGGGATAACGACGTTCCCGGCTTTGGACCCAGTCACTTCTCACACTTTCCAAAGGAGTTCTTCGAGACGAACTCCTCTCACAATAGTATCCTCGAAGACCGTTTTGAGTCAGAGAAGCCCATACTGTGGAATAAGTCTATCATTACCTCGAGGCTAGTGTACGGCCATTATGACGCCTACATGAACAACGATGCAGCTTTATACCAATTACTCCGAAAGCTGTATCTATACGGAATCGTCCTCATTCGCAATGTACCCGAATCAGATAAATCCGTGGAACGCATTGCGGAGCGAATAGGCAGACTTCGAGATACTTTCTATGGGAGAACATGGGATGTGAAGTCCGTTCCAGAAGCCAAGAATGTGGCATACACCGAGAAATACCTAGGACTGCACATGGACCTCTTGTACATGGCCAATCCTCCTGGCTTCCAATTCCTCCACTGCCTCAAGAACACGGCCGAGGGTGGCGCATCTATCTTTTCTGACTCGTTTTATGCGGCTAGCAGGCTTGAGCCGAGCGAATTCAACTGGTTAAGCCACTATCACGTCCCGTACCATTATCGAAACGCAGGCGAGCATTATCATTACCGCCATCCTGTTATTGAAATGAAAAGAGATCCCAACCAGCGCGGGAGGATTGCAAACGTCAACTACTCTCCCCCTTTCCAGGGACCTCTTGTATTTCCGGGTGAGGAGCAAAAGAGAAAATTCAATCACTTCATGTCACCATTCAGGAGTTTTGCAGCTCAGGTCGAGAACGAGGACAACTTATACGAATATCGATTACAGGAGGGCGAGTGTGTGATCTTCAACAACCGGAGGGTATTGCATGGGAGGCGACAATTCGATACTTCGGCCGGCGAAAGATGGCTGAGGGGCTGTTACGTCGACACAGATGTTTTCATGAGTCGATACCGCGTTCTGGCGCAAAAACGGGCCGATCACGATCTCCTTCCTGTGAAGATTCCCAAGGCGAAATCACCTATGTTCCGGAGAACCCCAGGTTCTCAAGAAGCGGGCGAATCTGAACAAGCGCCCAATTCTGAACAAGCCTCGGTATAGTAGTAGTAGATAGCAACACCGTCGCCTCAGATACCCTCAATCCCAATATCATCTCAGAATCTCCAATGCCAGAATGAGCGGGTGCCTTCTCATTTCTCTTCTTACTTCCCCAAACCCACAAGTTCTAAACCAAAACATCCCTATTCATCTGAATTACGATCTCCAACCACTGCCAGTCTCCCCACTATTTCCCCCACCTCCCTTCTCTCTTTCCTTTTCCCCTGAGTGCATTCCACCTCTTGATATCTTTACAAGCTACCAGGAAACCCTTCCGCGGGTCTCCCGCAGACGCTCAGTACTGCGGTTACATAGCCAAACCATCAAATTTCGAGACAGAGCTCCCTTCCCCCCTCTCAAGTACCTTATTTACTCAACATTCCATGAGAGAGATTCAAGAGCATTACCTCCTTTGATTCGAAATTCCGCAATCCCCAACCCAGCGCAGAATTCAGGAACCGTATCTTGAAACTTTTTTCTTATTTTTGGAGATATTTCCATAATGCAACTCCTTTTGCACGCGTCTGGTCAAAGTCTTTCTTTCTTATCTTGTGCTCTCATCACTCACTTTGTCTATATGTGATAGGTTAGGGAAGGAGGAAGGGAGGGGGTTTAGAGGGTTAGATAGAACCTATGGTTTTAATACACACTGTAGTGTAAACGATGTTTATATCTTTTTCCTTCGTCTTTTGGGTCCCTGTAATAATATCTCCTATGATGAAACTGGTATTTCAGCATTGAGAATGCAGAGTTGTGAATATGAGAGAATCAAACATTGTGGGGAGTCGAAGAGCTCCGCGTGAGAACACTTTGGCCGCTCCATATTATGATTGATGGACGGCTCCTGAAGTGAAGTGGTGCTATGATAGTATGCTATCTATCTAGACGGGTATATATATATTCTTCGAGTTGTAGTCTCATCATGTACCATAAGTCTTCTCGCCCACCTTCTGTTTCCGGACCGTCGTGCCCTTCTTCTGCAAGACCTCTTTCATCAACTCCTCTAGCCTACTCACAGCCTCATCGCTGATTTGATAATGCACCACCAATCTGCCTCCCGAGAGCTTGAGACCTTTCGCTTTTGCCAGCTCCGAGAACACTTCGTCGTCAATGCCCACGTCTGTGAGATTGAACCATACCATGTTCGTCTCCGTCGGCTTGTCGAGCTTTCCCCCGAGGTCAGTCCAGGCCTGTGCGATCTTCTTGGCTGTGATGTGCGTCTGTTTCAAGAGACCTCCCTCGCCGTTCGGTCCCTTTCCGAATGTCTCATCGACCGCTACGCGCGCCGCCGCAGTTACGACACCAGGCTGTCGCAAGCCCCCGCCGATACTCTTCCTAATCCAGGTAGCCCGCTTAATGAGCTCCTTACTCCCGACCAGAATACTCCCAACAGGCGCCCCCAGCCCCTTCGAGAAGCACAAGCTCACACTATCAAACTCCCTCGTGTAATCCGGCAGGCTGCCCGCGCCCGCCACGACCGCCTCCCAGATGCGCGCCCCGTCCAAATGCAGCTTGATGCCATGCTCCCTCGCAAACGCCGCGACCCTCTTCACCTCCGCCAGCGGCATGATGGTCCCGCCCAGCGTGTTCTCCAGCGAGATGAGCTTCGTCGGACACGAGTGGATGTCCTCACCCAGCACGACGTTCTTCATGATGTCCTCGAGCGTCAGGTAGACGCCGTTGCTCGGCACCACGCCCTTGACGAGCGCGCCGCACAGCGCCGCCACGCCGCCCGCTTCCCACTCGAGGATATGTGCGCGATAGTCGCAGAGCACTGAGTGTGGTGGCTGTGTTAGGTGGGCGCGGATCGCGAGCTGGTTGCCCATGGTGCCGGAGAGGACGAACAGGGCGGCCTCGTGCGCCGTGCGAGACGCGAGGTAGGATTCGAGGTCGTTGGTCGTGGGGTCCTCCTTGAAGACGTCGTCGAGGAGGGTGGTGTTTTGGATCGCTGCGAGCATGGATGGCGTTGGGGTCGTCACGACATCGCCTGGGGGGGAGGGCGTGTCAGCTTCTTCTTCTCGCGGGGGGGCTCAATTGAGGGAAAGGGAATGCGTACTGCGGAAATCGAAAGCAGCTGGCCCGGGGCCTGACCATGCGTTCTGCGGCTTGTGGGATTCAGCCATGTCTGATATCCGGCGGTGTTGTTGGGAATTGTACGAGGAGATGTGCGTGCTGATGCTCCAAAGAGGGGGAGCGTATATCGATGTCGATTCTACGAAGCGGAAATCAGCAGTAGAAAACAATAGAAGATATAAATCTACATTGCAGACTCACTCAGAACTCGGAATAGCGTTGAGACGCCTGTTCTGCGCCGCAGTGGGAGTGCAAAGGTGGGGGTTCTGAGATGCATGGCAAAGAGTGACGCTTGATGAGGACATTCAGAGAGTCAAGAAGTATTATTATTCGTTGGTGGTTTATTGTTCCTCGGCGTATTGTTATCCCCTATCGATAATCAACCTTATCGCGATGGCGGGCCGGACCTTATCCAGGAGATAAATCCATTTTCCTTTCCGATAATGACACCCTGAACGCCTAGAACATAGAACATTCCTTTCCACGTGGGAATTTCCGCTCTGGTCACCACACCTCGTGGCTGCGACATGCAACAAAATCCTCATCCTGCACACTGTTTCACGTGCTGATTAGGCTTTACATCAGCTGACTAATCATCTCCCCCCTTTTCAAAAGGGGCTTCTTAACGTGCCCTTCAAAACATGGAGTTTCGCATGAGATCCTTATACTAATCATATGAATATATGTTTGGTGGTATTGAACTCACTACAGATCTCTCTCACTCCGTAAATTAGCATGGCCGAATCGGAAAAGAAGGTTAACCGCGCCCACCGAGTGGTGGGCTCGGAAGAGAAGACATACTTCTGGGCATATCTAGGTAGCCCAGGATAGGGTAGGCGCTTGGGGCCTCTCGTTCTTGACAAATTATCCAACAGGACGACGATTCCAAAAGGGTTCGATTGCTTATACAGATCAAGTGAGTGATTTAAAAGGAGATACTCGTACGTCCTGTGCAAGGCATAGAATGGCCTTCCATCATTGCCTTCAGAAAGTCTGGACCATCGTTTAGATTGGATCGCGTTGTATTGAGAAGCTTCTGTAAGAAGCTAAGAGCTGTTAGAGGAGAGTGAGTGGACCACTGAGGGTAAACAGAGTCCAGACGGTAAGGGTGTATGTTCATTGCTGGGTACAGCAGTAGTTTAGGACCTGATGATGTGATTGAAGGAGATGGAGACGGTCGCTGGTTCGAACTTCGAAGGGTGCGGCTTTGAAGATGAAGTGAGAACAACTTTGAGAATTTGTGATATGGCTTGAGATGTCCTTTTAGACAAAGCTATCCAGAAGAAGCTAGTGGTTCTCTCAATGAGTGTTTTAATTAAAGCTGCAGATCTAAAGAGGGGATATCAGCATCCACATATATATACGTATATATATAGACAAAAGGGAGATATAGAGAGACTTTGCCAAAAGAATGTCATACAATCATCTTTGACTCTAATCTGAGTCCCTTGTCAATCTTAGGCCCTCTTCGACTCTTCCTTAACCCTCCTGACCCTCTACATAGGGCCCTAGGGGACCATATCTCCACTAGTAGGTCCCGAAGAAACACTCCCCCCTTTTATTTTTTCAAGCAGAATTGACAATCTTTTTAAAGATTTTATAGTATAAGGGTGGTCTGAGCCAAGCACCTTCCGGCGCCCTGAGATGGCCCTCTGGTAGAGCGTGTGTGCTTCATCGTACTTGCCCTGCTCCTCAAGCACTATAGCTAAGTTATCCATGCTCATTAGAGTGGCAGGGTGTTCTTCTCCAAGCACCTTCTCCATTAGCTGTAGAGCCCGTCGGTGCATGGCCTCAGCCTCGTCGTATTTGCCCTGATTCATAAGTACTGCTGCTAAGTTGTCTATACTTGGTAGTGTGTCAGGGTGTTCCTCTCCAAGCACCTTCTCCCTTAGCTGTAGAGCCCGTCGGTGCATGGCCTCAGCCTCGTCGTATTTGCCCTGATTCATAAGCACTACTGCTAAGTTATTTATACTTTGTAGTGTGTCAGGGTATTCTTCTCCAAGTACCTTCTCCCTTAGCTGTAGAGCCTGCCGGTGCATGACCTCAGCCTCGTCGTATTTGCCCTGATCCATAAGTACTATTGCTAAGTTGTCTATACTTTGTAGTGTGTCAGGGTGTTCCTCTCCAAGTACCTTCTCCTTTAGCTGTAGAGCCCGTCGGTGCATGGCCTCAGCCTCGTCGTACTTGCCCTGATCATCAAGCACTATAGCTAAGTTGTTTATGATTACTAGTGTGTCAAGGTGATCCTCTGATTCCTCTCTAAGCACCTTCTCTAGTAGCTGTAGAGCCTGTCGGTACATGGCCTCAGCCTTGTCGTACTGGCCAATCTGCGACAGAATAGTTCCGTATATATTTTTTGTAAAGGCAATCGTCTTGTCTTTCCTGTCTAAATAGCGCTCGTAAATTTCCAGTGCTTGCTCAATCTTCAGTATCGCAATCCGGAAATCCCCCTTCTGCTCCAAGTACCACGAAAGGGAATAAAGGATAGATGCCTGCTCAAGGAGGTCATCTCTGCTCTGGAAGCCGTCGTAAGACAGGACTGCTTCGACATGTGGAAGTAAAGACCTCCACGACTCCCAATTTTCGTAATCGCCATCTGGGACTGCCTTTGAAAGCAGTCGCAAGGCTTTCTGTTCCCATTTGAAGATACTGTCATGTACTTCTAGCCACTTTTTCGTCCCTAACTGCACTAGTCGATGCATCTCAAAGGAGTTGTCGGTTCCTGAGTTGGCGGTGATTAGTGAAAATCCTTGAAGCAAGACCAGCGCTTTCGTAAGTGAAAGCCGGTCGCTAGTCTCGTTCAGGAGAAGAGATTTTGGAATCCCTTGTCTGTGAAGAACACTCATAAGAGAGAGTAGATCTGCGGCATCGGGGCTCTCTCTCTGAATCTGTCTAAACGAGATCTGCCAGGTAGTAATGATTGCATTTGGTACTTCGGAATCTCGACGTAGATCACCGACATCTTCATCCAACAGAGCAGTACGAGAGTGTTCACTTTCGTAGAGCATATCTAGGTAGACTGCAACATCAATAATCGGCGCTCCTTGTGAGATGTATGCCGCGGCTTGTGTGATTGCGAGAGGGACGTTATCGAGAGCTGCCACAAGCTTTTTGCAATCAGGGTCTCGGAAATCCGTAATAGACTGTGCAGAAGACAACTTCGCTTTCAGCAAATTCAAGGCTTCCTCTGGCTTCATTGGCTCGATCTTGATAATGTCGTTGTATCCTCCAACCAGCTTCAATGCCGCGCCCGTGTTCCTCGAGGTAACCAGAACCGATCCGGTCGCAGCTTGGGGAATATATGCCAACAAATTTGTCTCGGTATGCTGTGATGATTGAGCAGCAGCGGGGGAAAACATCTTAGCCTCATCGGCATTATCCAGAATCAGAAGCCAGGGGCCATTGCTCTCGTCTGCCAGCCATCGAGAGACAAGTTGCATGATATTCACCTGAGCACTATCCCTACCAGGGAGCTCTAATCTATTCGCTATGTCTCTGTACGACTGTTCAAATCGGGTGACAGTACCTGCGTATACCCAGAAAACCCACGTTTGTGATGATTTGCGGCTGAGTCTGTAGGAATATTCGATGGCGATTTGTGATTTCCTAAACACGGTTTAACTTAATAGCATTGACTTGACTATAGTAATAACTTACCCTACACCACCTAAACCAACAAGCCCGACCCGTTTGTGTGTAGCACATGACGAGAATTTAGCATCGAGTTCTGCCATTACGGCATTTCGACCAATAAAGCCAGGATCTCTTGCAAACGGAACCGTGGAGAGCGGCTTTATTGTGATATTTATTGGTGCTATATAACCAATAATTAGAAGGCGTCTAATAAAACGTAGAATGAGAAGTTGAGAATAGTCAAATAATCAAATTGTAGATTATCTTAGTCACTCACAAAACCTGGTTGAAACGGCCTCTGAGGCACTCTTCTCAAACTCAGTTAAATAATACAGTGCCCTCTGATAGCCCTCATCGGTCTTATAGTCAAATTTCGCCATCTGCGAATGATCAAGATTGAGAGGGATCTTGGTTTCCATAGAATCCGGAAGCTGTAGGACAGCCGAACGCACCTCCACGGCGATGGTATAGTCACCGGAACGTGACCAGGATTGAGTCATTTCATCCTATAAATATGTCAAATCTGGTGACGATGGAGTTTCGCATTCTAGCTGACCTTCACATACTGCCGCGTCTGAGACTGTTCATAGAAACTCACAATCTTCCGACCTCGAACCACATTCTTGAAGTCTAACAATTGAGAAAATAGCACTTGCGATTCCTTCTCTATCTCCTTAAGTAAAATATGACGTGGGCTATTATCTGCGATCATCTCCTGAAATTTTTTGATAACGAGGCCTTCATGTGGGGTTCCAAAGAATAAGACCCCATAAGTGGCTTTGTAAAGAGAAGCGATAACTTCATCTTCCGTATGGGCTGCGTTGATAATCGACTAAGGGAAATTCAGCGTGTCATCCTAATGGAAAGACTCCGAAAGAGGTGAGCATACACGAGCTATAACAATACCTCCAAAACTGTGCCCAATGAAGAAGAGTGGTCTCTGAATAGCCTAGGAATCTATATTAGCCCAAAGCTTTAGAAGGAAGAGATAGACAATTCGAAGTGATTCACCTCTTTGGAACGCCGAACATTCCTAATCGCCTCTAAAAATCCTCGACTATAGTCCAAAATTGTATTGATACCAGGACTTGACAGTTTTGAATCGTAACCATAGATCATGGTGCGACAATTGGGAAGGTCTTTGGAAAGGAAATCACAAAGCCACATTCGGTGAAGGTCTCCCTGTCCTCGGAATGAACCATATGCGTGGCCACCCAGACCAGTCACGGCGATGATACTAGAAGATAAAAGTTAGCATGCTTGGATGTTTTCATCGCAATTAACACTGACTCTGCATTGATCGGTTCTCCCTCTCTTGTACTGTACAACTGTGTGAGTCCATAGAAGTGGTCGTCAAAGCTGATATCTCTATCATCCAGCTCTATTCCCTTGGCCCTCTTGTTGCCAAGACTGGATAGAAAGTCGGGAGCATCACCTTTCCATTCTAGCAATGCAACAGATGTCTTATCATCATCGCAAGAAGGCGCTACGGTTACTTTCCCGCGTCGTTGCAGCTCTGGTTCCGAGGCATGTAGACGAAGGACGCGGTCCAAATACGATATGATCTCGGTCTCAGTGCCAAGAGGCAAGCCCCTGACCCGGAATACCTTCGACGACATATTGCACAGTAGGACGGCCTTAAGGCTGTGTAATGAGAGGGACGTCTGTTCCTCTTTGGAAATAGAGAGCTGGGAACTCTCGTAATTTGCATTGGAGTGAGGGTTGACGATCGGGTTATCATGCGGCAGGGATAAGTTGTGATCCGTAACCCGGTAGGCGATCCCCCAGCTTGACTGATAGGCTTCATCGTCCGCCACACTTGGGCTGAACCTGCAGCAGAGGACGAGATTATCTGATTGATTGGTAGCCCTTGGTCAGAAGGACATTTTCGCAGGGCTTTGCGCACTTTATGCCGTCTAAGAGGCGTCTAAGCGAGTCACCCCCGTACCGTATTGGCGCCCAATATCGAAGTATTCCAGACAGCCAACACACAACTCAACTCCCGTCGTAAGCTTAGTGGTCAGAGCTGGCCTAATAGCTGGAGGGCTATATAGAGGCCAACCCAGCGCGGGTTTGCCGTCTTCGGTTCGAACGAGATCAGGTGGTTCGAGCGTTATTAGGGCGACATCAATCCGTGAGTTTACATACCTACCTAGACTACACTCTTTAGATATACTTTCTAATATGCCAACTAGTCATGGACCCCCTTTACGCCCCCCCTTCCGAAGTGGAGGTTTTGGACTGGTTCTCCGGTTACAGTGCTGCTTTCTCTCAAGACCAAAACGAAGAACAGATGGTGAAAGAAGTCAGCAATCTCTACAGGCATGTCTTCGAGTGTTTTAAGAGGTCCCGTGAGACAGCCGGAAGGACATCATCTCAAGTACACGAAGATCTACGCGTGTTTGGTTTCGACTATTACGACTTGAAGGCTGAAACGCCTATTCGCTTTTACTCCAAGCTTCGTGTTCCTGCGCAATATAGGCCGCCTCCAACCTCAGGGCAAGAATTTGGAGAAGACACACAAGTGATTTGGCCTAAGCACGAGAGGCGCAGATGGCTTGCATCTTACCTTCGCAACTCTTCTGCGCATGGAACAACGCACGTTAGCAACGGGGTTGTAAGCATTGAGAATAGAAGAAACGGAGAACTTGTCCCAAATTTCCGCATCTTCCTTCCCGTGAGGGAATATGTTAGGTTGATAGCACTTTCCTTGCAGTCTCTTGTTACACATGTTGTGCAGAGATCTCCTACCATGAATCAATTGGGGCGTTTGGCGTTGTATCCATATGGCGAGCTGGTTGGATTTTTCCGTCGCTTTTTAGAGGACCTTCCTTAAGTTTCAAATGACTTCTTTGTAACGTCTAGATCAGAAATATCTGGCGTTCTACCTAGGTAGGTAGTTCTGGCAGGTATAAATAGATTCGTTTATTTAGATAACTTAGTAGAGATTTAAGACTTCCAAACTATGAAGTCGTTCCGCTCCGTAGGCTTTTCCGCCACGCAGGGATGGAACTCATGAGGCTGAGCTGTTGCTGAAGCCATAGGATGGGTCTTGATAGACAAGCAAGCGATAATAGGTATATATCATTTGCTCTATGCACGTGTTGCTCTTCCAGCGTAAGGTAGGAGGTACCTCCGTATATATACCTAGGTAGGTACCTTGCTTTGGGGAAGATAAGGGCGTGTAAGGTAATAAAACCAACCTTTTTCCAAACCAGACCACAAGCATGAAACAAGGGTCTAGGTATATAACTCTTAACTACTACTACTCTGATCCTCCTCCTTTTCACCCCTCACCATCCGACGATCATCAACCCAAGGCGTAACCCCCTCGCAACCCATTGGGACCCGGACTCTCTCCCGAACATCACACGTTTTCCAGAGCACGTCCCTGACTTCCCGTCCTACCTTCTCTATACTATCTATCGCCCAGATGACATCTAGATGCTCGTACTCGTCGATAACCTTGCTATGCACGACCCTGATATGGGGTTCCCTGCCCCGCTCAAATCTCCGCAGTAGCCTCCTCCCGTCAACCAGATCGTCCTTGCCCGCAACCCAGAGAGCAAACGGCGGTGTTTGCGCATTATACCAAGCCGTGCTCCCCTTCGGCCTGCGCTCGTGCTTCTTTTGGACCTCGCGACTGCGATGTCCATTCGTGCCGTCGTCGACTTCCTGGGACTTGCGCGTGCGGCGGTAGTAATCCTCCATCTCCTCTTCCGCGTCTTCCGCGTCTTCTTGATGGCCTTCTTCGCGCGTAGCAAGGATGCATTTCTGTTTCGCGAAGCACTCACGGCCCAGCCACCACCGCATGCTTTCTGCGCTCACGTACACTGGACTGAATTGGAACATGCGAGCGCGCAGTCCGCGGTCCCAGCGAGCGTCAGACCAGTTGAAGAGGAAGGCGAAAACGCGGTACCCTAGGGCGGCATACAGCCAGCCGGGGAGGATCCGATGCATGGTCATCATGAAGGGGATGAAGGCGTGGATGCCGAAGATGAGGCGGAAGAAAGCCGGGGGAATCACTCGCATGAATTTAAAGTATGCTTTTCCGATGAGGGGACCCGCATATGCTGCTGGCGCCAGGGCGCAGAAAACAGTCAGCTTCTCTCCTAGGTCGGGACGCTGTTCCTTTGCCAGCGCCACGAGGGTCTCAGTCGTGCCTTGGGAATGGGCTATGAGTCCCAATTTCTCGAATCCGGTTTCAGAAAGCACACGTGAGGTTAGAGCAGGCAGATCCATTACGCCCATTTGGCGAATGTTCCAGGACCACATCCTAGGATCGGAGTAGGAGAGGCGGGTGTGTTCAGGATGGAAGCCGCAGCGATTGTTGCCAATCCAGACATCGTAGCCAGATTTGCAGAGGTAGAATGCAAGAGAATCGTCGTCGTTCACGCAGTAGGCACCCCCTGACTGAAGGAGACCGTGGATCATCAGGATGGGAAATTTGGGTTTTTGCTTGGATCGAGAGGGACGACTGGGGCGATAAGGTCCAGTACCAGTGAAGACGTCGGGACCACGGGCAGCGCGTTCAGAAGTTGACATAGGGGTATATTCGAGAGGATCGTAAACGTGCCAAAGTGTTATTATAAAGCCGTCTTCGGTTTGCACTTTTAATTCCTCGACATCGAGTCCTACTCTTCTGGCGTAGTATCCCACATCGCAGACCAGGGGGTCCGGTCCCCCTTCTGTCGGTACAAAGCTACCCCATCCAGCCTCGTCCTCATTATCGTCGTCCATCCTGGTCCGGAAGTACTTCCTTGATGATTGTTTCTTCCATGATCTGTTGGCCTCTTTCCTGCTTTTCTTTCGTCTCTTCTCTTCTTCGTAGAAAGGCCGCCCCGCATCCGGGTCTCGCAAGGTGATGCGCAGCCATACGTATCTAAATAACAAGGGTATACCGGTGACCGCTGAGCCCAAAACAATGATGCCCAGAAACGCCAAAGACAAGAAGAAAGAACTTATGCGAAAGGTATAACATTGGGCGTCTCGAATGAAGGACGGCGGGCCGTAGAGAGGCAGAGGTGGGAACAGTGGGTGCGTCCGAGACGGTGGCATAGCTCTCCGAAGGGAACCCTCCTCAGATGTTTCTATCGCAGCCTTGCGGTGTAGGGAGCGTGAGCGCAAACCTGCTTCTAGAGCTGCATTGTCCGCCGGATCCCTCGAGTCGTTCATATCCTGCATCCCTCCTTGAGTCCCGGCCCTGAGCGTATTCAACTTCGTAGCCTCCGCCAAAGATACGCCTGGCAGTCGGCCTCCATCGCCGGTGATGATGACTGGATCTTGCGGAGTAATGTAGTCGGCCGCGACGGCAGTTCCGGGCCCATTGCTATCGTTATCCGGCGCTACCAAGGACAATTTCTCGGCTTGGCGAGCATACTTGATGGCCGCGATGGGTGATGGCGATACGGAAATCTTGGGCGAAGAAGCTGGGGAGCCACTGCATTCAGATGACCGGATATCGCCCATTCTCACGAGGGGGAGGGGGAGGGGGATGGGGAGGCGAGTCGGGTGGTCGAGGCCAACTACGGATTAACAGTAATTGCAGGAAAGCGGGTACACAGTAGTACGCGGGTAATACACTGTACAGAGTAATTCTCCGTAATCGACCATACCGAACACATAAGATATAAGAAAGAGAAAGAGAGTAACTATACTCGAGACTCACGGAGAAGGAAAAGCACTTTCAAGGTCTTCGAAAGGCACTTGTGTATACTTCGTAATGTTGCAGACAAGTGCACGTCGGGACATAGACCCTACTAGGGCCCGCAGGCTGTAGCGGCCTGTCAGTGGCCAGCTTAGTCTTTTGTTCCTATCTCCGCCATTTGCGTGCAGAACGGACGTGTTTGGCCTGTGACGATCTGACGATCTGACGATCAAGTTCCTTGCGATTCAACAGCCAGGAGGAGCAGATTGGTTGGCCAGCGCCGCGAGTCTTTCAAGTCGCAAGACAGAGCCCGGAGATCGACGAAAGGAATTGCCAAACCTTGTCACTGCAGAGGAATGATTGGTGATGGTGATTGAAGATGAAAGCACTGCCAATCAGCTGATTGCCATTATTATCCGCCTTGAAGAGCTCTTGTATGACGTCAAAGAGGCTGCGGCTTCTATGTCACGGGCTAGATAGAACATCTTTGATAAGCTTTCTTGATGTATCTAGATGGCGATATTGTCTGCTACAGTATACAAAGTCACGATTAGATCGTACCCAAAATTGAAGTGACTCAAGCCATCTTCTGAACGGATCGTTCAAAAATTACTGAGCTCTCGAGCTGAGGGGATGTAACTTGTTGAAGAATGAAGGGTTGAACAGAGCTGAAATAGATAGTTTTCGTTGGACGCAATGCCAGCTTGACCAACTCGATAACACAAAGATGTAGCAAATGTATCCTAATCATAAGATGGGCCTCGACGCCTCAATTAAATTAGAAAGGGCAAACGTATGGCCAATATTGTCTCTCAATCTCCAGTTCCTCCCCATATTTGTTTTCGAAAACTGTGTCCACCATCCTCAACCATCTTTGAGTGAGCCTCACACCAAAATAGCATTTCGTATACTCCCAATATTCGGGATACCACCCTGCATTCTCCCAATCAACAATCCCAGAGATCCTGCCGTCTTTCACCAAGATATTTCTCAGATTCAAATCTGCATGGGTGAACACGATTTGATGATCATCGCGATGTACTAGGTTAGGAAGTATCCCAAGACGCAAAGATTCGCTGAATTCCTTCTCGTTGTGGAAAGGACCCACTGGTTCTGAACTTATCCGATAATCAAGACAGGCGCCTCCAGATGCGTTTGAGATAGCGTGACTTGAACCTGTCAACGCTTTTATGGCACGTAATTCTGCAATCCATGACCGCAGATCTTGAGCCATCAGACTCATCTCTTCATCACTACATTCGTCTATACAGAGACCAGCCGGCTCTCCTTCCATTCGTGATGTGACCAAAAATGAGTCGGTGGCCGATGAAATCAGATCAATCGGATATGGGACCGGAATCGAAGTACGGCTGCGAACAAGCCTTAGAGCATTGAACTCTCCGGCATGTCCTTCTGAGTAAATTTCTGGACCATGCTTCAGGTACATCCCAAATGGCAATCTTTGAACCGCCATGGTAGTCGATCCATATAGGTATGACCCAGCTGCCCTCAAAAGTTTGTATGCCTGCAATCGAATCACGCCCGGGAATTTTAACCAAACTGCGAGGAAACCTTTGGCGATAGCTCGTGTGAGGTGTGTACTAGTCGTCTTCTGAATCCGAGGTGGGCGGTGTGGATTGCGCTTCATATTATCAGCAATGCTAGTCCATTTGAGGGCTCTCGAAAGCCGGCAATGGATCTGAAGAAGTTGCGGGTCAGGACTGTCAATGCTAGAGTTTGTGTGGTCGTATAGGTCGCATCGCCAATTCAACGGTCGCTCCGATGTATAAATGGCTGGGGGTTTGCCGCCAATGCTGTTGTAGCGGATATCGTACTGGTCTGAGTTAGAAGTGGAGAGTGCAGGGGAGAGACGTACGCACCTTTGTTGCACCCAAGCTCTCAAGCCTAATCTCCCCTCTTGAAAAAACCTCTGCCGCTTCCTTGCTCAGGGTCCAGTGGTTTCGAATGAAATCCTTCTCATTTCCCTCTTTGGTGGATAATAGTAGATCTCGATGAGAAGGAGTGGTAAATGCAGCGAGTATATCATACAGCCGTCGCTACAATGAGTTAATCATCTGCCAGAAAAGTGTCATTGCGTTGGCCTACTTCTCGTATATAAAATGCGGTCAGAGGAATGATAGGAAACACATCCCAGCTGTTCCAGAATCGACCTCGTTTTCCCGTTATACAGCATCTGTAATCATCTCGCTGTGCAATAGTTCTCCTTGTTGTGCTATCCAGATAGTCTGAACGAGGATTTTCAACATAGACTTTCCGTAAATTAGTCGTTTCCTGGTCCCATACAAGGGAGGAACACTTACACTGTTTCACCAAAGCCTTCCAATCTTCCACAAATCGGGAGAACTTTGCACCTGTTGTGTCATCCGTACATGTTTGCAACAAATATCTCGCAGCCTGATCGCCATCTATAGCATCGTGGAGAAAGCTTTCTACTAAAGGAAGATCTGGATGCCCGAGTTTCGCCTGGTTAATAATGCGGAGAGCAAGGGTCTTGTCGCTCTCTGTCGCCATCAATTCTGGGGACACTCGATGTTTGCTCCGCAACGGCTCGGAGCGCTCGCTAACCAGCTAACCTTATCCGAAGCGCACCCGTTGATAAAAAAGAAGCCAACCAACAGGCAAGAGGCCTACTGTACTGACAGTAGTAAACGCTTGACCTGGCTTAATAGCAGCAGCTTTGGTTCACTTACGAATGGTTCGCTAATGAAACAAGTAGTGCCTCTTAGTTCGACTCCCCTCGAACGGATGGCATCTCTTCTTGAGAAGATGCGTGCCAGCGGCCCGGGCAGACCTGAACAATGTCACATCAGCGTGGCGCTGAAAATCCGCAGCGGCTGCCATCAGGCTGCAGAATCAGATCTTGCATCGTTGCACCAACACCCAACCGTCAAACCACTGGTACAGTCTTTTACGACCGCCACTGGCGCGCTCCCGGTAGGGTTAAGAGTAGAATGCTGCAGAAGTCTGCCGTGAGGCTCGGAATCAGATCTTCCAGTCTCTCCCATGGTGTAACCTTTTCTACTCTATGGTTCACCGATCTTTTTACTTCATAATAAGCCAAATCTCCAACTTCGTCCTCTTTTTCATGATACAAACGGGAACGCCGCTTGGCCATAAGCAGATTGCTTTGGTATCCATCCCTCAGCAAGTCAGGCATCATTTCCTAAAACAGCAGCCCCTCAAATGTTGGTGTGGGATCTTTTACAAGCCGCTGGGCGTATTTGATTTGTCTCTCTACTAGCGCATAGTAAAATTGACTGATTGGTTCTCAGTGTCTAGTCCCTGTTCAAATGTCATCTTAACCCTCCTCTGTGGTTTATGTTGCAGTTTCCAAGTCCAAGGCGACCGTTGGATTGCTGTCTTCCAGACTGAGTGTTGTCTACCCTCCCTCCTATTATTCAAACGACCATTTTTCTCTAAAGATTGCATTATTTAGCGCATCAACAATCTTCAAACATATATCGTTACATCTTCATCTTCACCGTTAAAAGAATTTTTTTGAGTTCTATCTCGAGCTTCATCTATAAATTAATCTCATTACAATGGCAGCGCTCGAAAACAATACCGTATATATGACTCTCGACTCAAGAGGAGTCCCTGGAACTTTTGTAAGATCCCCTCAAAATCATGTCGAACTTCATTTCTGATCATTTGTTAGCACTGGGGAGTATTCGTGACATCGTCAACCGAAGGTCGATATTACCATGCCACCAATAGCTCTGGTGGGTGGCAATTAGAAGTCAGACCGACTTCGAGTATTATGTCCTCCTCGACTCTGGTACTTGCCTATAAGATCGGGCAGGTATCGTCACAAAGCCAGATAGACCAGGTCCTGCGGGACGTGCCAGCAGATGGTTCTCCATCGCTCCGAACTGGAGAGGCATTCACCTGCAGAATCTGGGCTAAAGATGCAGTCATGGCACTCTATAATAACCGCCTTCTCGATTTGAGTGCGGATATCGGTGAGTTCAGACATCTGGTGTCCTCCTTCATCAACTTCGTGGTCTGTTATACTAAGTTCTTCCATTCAGAGATACCCTCGAGAGAGAAGCCATTCGTCTCGTAACTAAATTCGAGCCTGATGTTGAGCGAGGTGTACGCCAAGCTACAGTTATGGATAGCACCTCCTCATCCTCGTCCTCCTAGTCCTCTCGACGCAGATGACCCAGCACCGTCGCTTATAACAGTCTATTATATTGATTACGAAAGTGCGTTTGTCTTGTCATAGTAGCGTGTGGTATAATTACCTTCACGAAAGGTTGAAATCCTGTCCTTTCACCCCTTTAGCGGTACGAGTATAAGCCGGGACGATTTTGGTTTTTTGATTTTGCTTGCTCAGTGTTGACCATCGGTGTGCAAGAGAATATTCAGAATTCAGGTTTTGATACAAGAATTCTGAGTCCGAATCCCAGTCTGTGATGTCCCATTTTCTCCTACCTCCTGGTTCTGCTCTCTGTGGTCTACGCCCTTCGAATCATCAGCATTCCAAATAACCAATCTATTAATTAAAATTCAAAACATTTGACGTCTGGACTTCTCTGACAGAAAAACTATAAACAGTGTATCATAATTGATTGTAGTAGAACTGTTATTGGATAAACTCAGATACCTAGAGTAGCTTTGCTAGGACAAACAAGCTTCACGTGAATTGGAGACGTCCGGTTTACCAGACAAGCACGTGATAATGCGGGGGTGAAACATCACATGATAAACCCCGACCTTCCGTACCCACTAATCCTCTTCCGTCCAAGTAGCTCCCTCCCCCAAGCCTCGGTCGTCGTCTGGCGTTGCCGAGAGAGAAGCTTCTGTTGGAGACATTTGCTTTTGCTTCAGCGGCGTTCGCATTCGCAGAGTGATTCCCCAGGGCTTGTATAGTCATATGTATTCTCCATACGGTCAACCTTCCTGCCATTCCCTTGTTTGTATTCTATCCCCGTACGCTGCCAGATCCTCAGCCTGCGACCTCCCGAGCATGAGCCAATAGCTCCTCCTCATTCACGCGTCCGGCGCATATCCAACGCGACCTCTCCCCAGCATCGCCTCGACGAGATAAGGGACCATGGCGATGGGCGAGCAAATGCAAGTCCCAATACCACACCACCGAAAGCGTAAACGGCGGCGTCAGGATAAGTCGGCGATATCTGCAAGGCTGGTTTTGGACGATCATGTGAAAGGGGACGTGGGAATCTTGTCGGAAGACCTATTTGCAGATTTGTTTCCTGCCACAGCACAAGGTTTGAGAATGCCGTATTGCTTGGTTACTAGCCCAAATCTAAATCATTGTTGACAGGCCCGGAAAATGGGAACGGAAATATATCATCCAATACCCCCGAATTCCACCATGTTGCAATCTGCCCGTGGAGCCCTTCGACTGCCGTCGAAGACTCAACGTGGACCGTCGTACCGGTTAGACCTTCGACCGCCCTCGCGCATTCAACAGTGCAGTTTTCTCCTTCTTCCATAGCTCTCCAAGGCTTCGCCGAGGCTCTGGGAAAAGTCGCTCCTTCAAAGATATCAAGCCATAGCCGGAGTGGGATTGAGATAAGAGTTTTGGATGTGGTTCCGTTACCCTTAGAGTCTGTTTTTGTGACAATTGAAAGAGAGCTGGCTCAGCGCTTGGAGAATGGCGAAGGGGTATTCCATGGAGAACATGCCCGTACAAATGGCTCCCTGAACGGGAAATCACCGTCAATTGTACCTGAAGATCGATTGCCGTCTGCGATTCGAGAGGCGCTGGGAGCACTGAAGGTCGTCCATACCGGGGACTTGTTCTCATTACCTTTGCCTCCACATCCCATCACCCATGTCCCTCCTCCACCGGCCCAAGTTACACTGTGCGAACCGGTAGGGCAAGGAGTATTGAGGCCTTCCACCAAAATCATCATTACTCAAACGGGCCATCACGTTAAAAGTTCCCGGAAAGTGCAACCACTGCCTGGGGACCGTGTTCTAAACGTGGCCGAGGAGGATGACGATACAACTAATGATCAGTTCTACTCGGCAGCTGAAGACCGGTATAGAACTGATGCTACAGTGGAAGATGCGGAATCGGCAACCGAAACCGAGACTGAAGCATCAGGTGCAGAGAATGATGATGATCTATCAGACGATTCTATGGATGATATGATCTCGTTGCAAGCACCCATGCTACCGGCTCACAATGCCAGTGGGGTATCTACTATCCAACCAGGGACTCCGCATACTATTGGACTCGGACTTGGACGCAAGACGAATGGAATCAACAGTCCTGGATCTGTTTTCTCAACTTTTACTGCAACAACCGCTCGTGCGGGCGGTCAACGAGGACGTCTCTTCAAGGCGCAGGGGCTTGTGAAACCCCTTCCTGCAGAGATCTTGCACCCGAAACCAAATAGTGATGATGATGAGGAGGCTCGAGTATTTGTTGATATTAGTTCATTAACAAAGATCGGATGTTTCTCGGGAGACTGGGTTCGACTTGAGGCTGCTGCAGAGCCACCAGCGAATGGCGTAGGTCTTTGGGGACTGGGAAGCTTTGGTGTAGCTGAACAAGAGGAGTCAGTATGGCGGCCGGTCAAAGTCTTCGGTCTACCTGAAAGCTACTCTCATCGTCCAGTCACCAAAATCCCGAGCGGCAAACAGCAGGACGGAAGGCGAATGTCTTTCTTTGAATCCCAAATTCAGAAGCCTTCCAGTCCTACTGTTTACTTATCGCCGATTTTACTTGCAAATATGGATAATACTCCGTACTGCAGACTTTCTCCCCTAAAGCGAGCTCCCCTGCCAATAAAAGGATCGCAACCGAAGATTACAAGCTCCTCCCAGCCGCCATTTGTGCGGGAACTCACCTTACACAAGATTTCGACACCTTTTTCGACAGAGCGCCCACTGCAAAATGCTCTCTTCATGGGATTGAAGAAACACTTTGCGAGTCGCACCCGAATCGTCCGGAAAGGAGATTTAGTGGCAATCCCAGTTGACGAAGATCTTGGTCGGACGTTATACCAGCCTGCAGCAGCTGAAGACTTGGAAACAGATGAGATGTTGTTAGACACAGTTCTTGATGACCGTAGACCAGCAAAGCCTGGAAAGCCTAGTGGCGTTGGTTGGTTCAGGATTGACTATATTGGTCTAAGTAAAGATAATCAGGAGGATACTGATGGCGATGATATCTGGGGCGGAGTTGCATCCGTTAATGCATCAGCAACCCACATGATACAGTCTGGTAGCGAAAACAGTCGACTGCCTGCGACAATGGACAATCCTTGGGAATACTATCTTGGATTGAAGTCTATCTCTAGATCGGAAACGGATTCCACGTCCTTGCCCGAGCTGAAGAAACACCACGTCACGACTCTTCAACGACGTCTGCGAGAATTGATCGCAGCTGCGACGAGTCCTCGAGCGATACATCTACAGTTACAACCCCTTGCTATCCTCCTAATATCCTCGCAACGAAACATTGGGAAAGCCACACTGGCAAACCAAGCATGTGCTGACATCGGTCTCCACACATTTAAGATTGACGCTTATGATATCTTGAGTGAGGGGGGAGCTGGGAGCGATGTTAGAACGGCTGGTCTTCTCGAGGCTCGTGCCGAGAGAGCAATGGCTTGCGGGCCCGAGTTTTGTGCTCTTCTTATCCGCCATATCGAGGCCTTGACGGCAGACCGAATGGTTACGACGTTGAAAGGAATCCAAAGTAGAGTACGAGTGCTAATAGCGACGACAACTGAAGTTGGCAAAATCCCAGATGCTGTGAGAGGATTGTTCACTCATGAGCTTGAGATGAGTGCTCCCGATGAATGGGAACGAGAAGGCATACTTAGGAGTATTGTCGACAATCAGCCTATACCACTGGCTCCGGATGTGGATCTCAGTGGAGTAGCAGTAAAGACAGCGGCTCTTGTTGCTGGTGACCTGGTTGACGTCGTCGATCGTGCTATCGTTGCCCGGAATTCACGTCTCGAGTCTCTGGCGTCTGCTTCTTCTAATGTGGAAACACTGGTCACAGTCCGCGACATTCTGGTTGCTGGCGGTTCCTCAGGTCGTTGCCTCACAAAAGCAGATTTCGACCTTGCTGTCGAGGCGGCCCGCAAGAATTTCGCCGACGCGATTGGTGCCCCCAAGATTCCAAATGTCACATGGGATGATGTCGGTGGTCTCGCCAACGTCAAAGATGCCGTTATGGAGACCATCCAATTACCCCTCGAAAGGCCAGAGCTGTTTTCAAAGGGCATGAAGAAACGCTCTGGTATTTTGTTCTATGGACCTCCCGGAACGGGGAAGACGCTTCTTGCTAAAGCCATTGCCACTGAATTTAGCTTAAATTTCTTCAGTGTGAAAGGACCCGAGCTCCTGAATATGTACATAGGTGAGTCCGAGGCCAATGTCCGTCGCGTCTTCCAACGCGCACGAGATGCCCGGCCCTGCGTTGTCTTTTTCGACGAACTCGATTCAGTCGCGCCGAAACGAGGCAACCAAGGAGACTCTGGGGGAGTCATGGACCGCATTGTCTCCCAACTTCTAGCCGAATTGGATGGCATGTCAGATGGCGGAGACGGAGGTGGAGGCGTGTTTGTTATCGGGGCCACGAACAGACCAGATTTGCTAGATGCAGCACTCCTACGGCCGGGAAGGTTTGATAAGATGCTGTATTTGGGTGTCAGCGATACGCATGAGAAGCAGTTGACTATTATGGAGGCATTGACACGGAAGTATGCATCCCCCCTTCTGGACTTCAATCCGAATTTGATTGCTAACAACTTCTAGGTTTACCCTCTCTCCTAACCTCTCTCTGGCGCGGATCGCGTCTAGGCTTCCCTTCACCTACACTGGAGCCGACTTCTACGCGCTCTGCTCAGATGCCATGCTCAAAGCTGTAACACGGCAGGCCTCACTCGTCGACTCTAAAATCGCCGCCATAAACTCCCAGAACCTAGCATCTGGGAAACCCAAAATTAGCACGGCATACTTCTTCGACCACTATGCGACGAAGGAAGACATCGCTGTTCTTGTAGAAGAGGAGGATTTTGTGAACGCAGAAAGGGAACTCGTACCGAGTGTTAGTGTTAAGGAGTTAGAGCACTACAAAAGAGTTAGAGCGCAGTTCGAGAAAGCTGAGGATGACAATGGGCAGGGAGAAGGGAATGGCAAAGGTGCTGTACCTCAAACTGACGGCATCCCGCAATGGCAGCAGGAGGGGAGCAAGACGAAGAGTAATGGCAAAGGCAAAGGCAAAGCAGTGGACAGGAAAGGGAAGGGCAAGTCAACGGGGACATGGGATGAGGAGGACGATGATGAGTCTTATACCAGCGGCATGACTAACGGGCGGGATAAGGGGAAGGGGAAAGCGG
This sequence comes from Amorphotheca resinae ATCC 22711, assembly GCF_003019875.1. Classification (NCBI taxonomy): domain Eukaryota; kingdom Fungi; phylum Ascomycota; class Leotiomycetes; order Helotiales; family Amorphothecaceae; genus Amorphotheca; species Amorphotheca resinae. The sequence continues at coordinate 311,619 of NW_020194473.1, forward strand.
TCGATATGAGCTTTCAGCAAGGCAGTGTCGATGATGATGAAGAGCTGTATTGATGGATGCCCCTTGCTGCATTTCTAAGCATTATATCCTTAAAAGTTAGCGGTCGAGAGACACGATTGTATTTAGTTGAGCAATGGAAAACATGGACCAACGACTACTTTGTTTGAACGGATAGGCACCTACCTAGTTATTCTTCGATCTCGGCTACAGGTTGTATGCTTTGGGTCAATAGGTGATTTTGTACTCTCAAAGAACCAGCACCCATTCCTCCATTAACGAAACTCATCCCTTCTCAGACGTGCGTCTCAATCTTTACAATAACTTAAGCCTGACTTTCCAGAGTGATAACTCGAGTCACGTGAATAGCATAGCTTTGTGAAGCCCCCTATCTATCTATTATTCTATTAAGCCATAAACAACCACGATAGCTGAGTCTATGAGGCCACATAACAGCGAGACAAAATCTCAAGTAGAGACGAGCGGGTTGTTCAGTTAATCTCTTTGAACTTCGGGAAGGAACAAAGAAGAATACTTAAAACAATAACTCTTTGTTGTAAGGACCGGAGAAAGGGGCGGAACGTAAGCGAATCAAATTCAGGAGATCAATGTGCGAACAATGTTATGTACAGAGTAAGGTAGGTAAGCATAACGGGTTCTCTTTATCTCTAGAGTATAGCTTTAGCTAACGCGGTCCTTTCTTACGAAATGTAAGCTTCAGCTATAGAAAGATACGGTAGGTAGGCTGTCTTAGGTAAGGAAGTGTTCCTTTGAGTTAATTTTCACTAACTTGAAAGAGCTAGAAGTTTCCCTTGAAAGGAGATGAAAGAAGGAGTTCTGAACAAATACTTTATTGTTCATTCGATAAAGAAAACTGTTATTTCAACAATGAACAATAGAAAATCCTGGAGATGAACAGCTTTACCATTGGTGTATATATGTTTAACACAATGTAGATTGTTTATGAAACTCATCCATCCATCATAATTTCCAAACATAACTTCACAACTCTCCAGACTTCAATCTTCAACCACACAAGACTAGAAACATCCACAACCACCAAGATGTGTCACCAATTCAACACCTATTTCACACGGTGCCGGCACCGCGAACAAGTCCTCAACAGATGCGCGTCATCCTTCGAGAACTATAAAAGAGAGCCCAAGAAGAAGAAGAAAGGTGGGTGGTTCAAGAATCTCTTCTCCCATTCCTCATCTAAGAAGCAGCAGTGGGAGTGCGACCGGCACATCATCAGCGAACGCCGACTCGAATACTGCAACGCGTGCACCATGAACCGAGAACTCAAGCGCAGAGAACGAGAAGCAATCATACGACGCGAGCAAGCCAAGACGAGAGAGGAAATCAGACAAGCAAGTCTGCAGCGCTTCGCGTTCCGATGTTCTCGTTGCAGAGCAGAGCGTCGCAACTTGCGCCCTGAAGACAGAGATCCACAGATTAACCGCGGCCTCTGCTGTGCGAGAGGCTTGGACGAGTATGAGAAGTATGAGACGCGGGAGGGAAAATGGGGAAGTGGAAGCGGGCTACTTCTTCCTCAATACAAATATCATCCCATCACAGGCAGTCAAGCAGCTCCTCGCACACCGCGCAAAGAGAGAGATCCAGCATCCCGAAGAAGGTCGGCTGGTACGGAAGCTGCTCAGATAGCGGCCAAAGAGGCTTCGCGCAGATATGGTTGGGAGAATGATCCTCGCTATTCAGCAGACATCAGCACAGAACTCGCCAGAGATATAACTAACCTGGCTGCCTCGGTGTCACGCAGACCGCTATCACCGAAGTACGAAGTGACAGTAGAGAATTATCTTCCTGAGCCAAAACAAGAGGCACCCAAAAAGCACGACGCGACAATAGCTGTTTCGTCTGCGGAGCGGGGCGGAAACATATCGCCGAGGTACGAAGAGCCAGGTATTGATTGGGACAGGTGGGATCGAGCACCGCAAACCTTTCATGGACGTTATCCACCGGCCACAGTACCACCTCGAAAGCCTGTACCTCAAAGGCCTGAGATTCAAGTGCCTCAGCCTCGCAAGTACTTTCCGCAAAATAATCTGCTACGAGACCCTCCGCGTCAAGAGCCTCTGCCTCGAGATCCTCTGCAGCGAAAGCCCGTAGCTCAAAGTCTCCAAGGTCCTCTGCCTCGAGATCCTCTGCAACGAAAACCTGTGGCCCAAGGTCCCCAAGGTCCTCCGCCACAAGAGTCTCTGCCTCGAGATCCTATACGGCGAAAGCCTGTGGCCCAAGGTCCCCAAGGTCCTCTGCCTCGAGATCCTATACGGCGAAAGCCTGTACCTCAGCGTCTCCAAGGTCCTCCGCCACAAGAGCCTCTGCCTCACCCACCTCTCAGAAACCAAAGAGGTGAAGTGTGGAGAGATTCCCGCGACATCATGAAAGAGTCTAAAGATACTGCGGGTCAGTACGGCACTTCTGCACTCAGCCCAGACTCTCGATGCTACCCCGCCACACAGCAGCAGTATCACAATTTCCCGGACACCCCGGAATCTGGACAGAAACCCACTAGGGATCAGCAGTACAGTCCGCTCGGCCCGGGTGTTGGCTACAATCCTACTATGGATCACCATCGCGCTCTTCCGCTGACGCCCGACTCTCGACACTATCGAGACCCGTCGCCGTCGCCGCCGTCGCCTGTCTCGCCACTGGATACCACGAAATGGGACCTCCCTCTCCCTGCGAGACCGCTCAAGAGCATGGTCTCCCGTCTGGACGATTCAATCGACGAGGCCTTGGAATTATGGAAGAAGTATGATGGCTTAGGACCTATCTAAAGAAAATGAGTAGAAGAATATCCCTTGCTCAGCCACTGAGGAGCCTGGTGCCCCGTCTGAACAGTTCGACTCGGGAGGATTTGAAATTTTGGAAGGAGACTGATAACTTGAAATGGACATGGAGGAGAAATCAAGTGGGACAGGAGGCTATCTGGATTTATAGGAGGAGGTCTGATTTAGTAATATCATTTTCCTACTATAAAACAAAGACTTTGTCCTTGCGTGCAAGTGATGGTGAGTTGCCAAAGTTAATGACAAGAACTAACATGTAGTAGGTAGTTGTGGGTTTCGTGAATGTATACACGTGATGAAACGAAAAACGCCTCGCACCTTTCGATGCCCAATGTTCCCTTCCAAAGGTGGGATGCCTTTGTTCCTCTGATCCATCACTTTTCCAGGCCCTCTATTCACATCCCCTAGAACCGTGGTCTGCTCGATGTCGGAATTTCTGTGCCGCACTGTCTCGATATCATATATCCTTTTCGGTCAGTCATTTGTGTGTCTCGCATATCACCATAGCTCGTCACACTTCCTAGTTTGCCTTCCCTTTCTTAGCAGCTCCATTGGTCGCCTTCTCGAGCTTAAACTTCTGGATCTCCTTCTCGACAGCAAGCTCCACTCTCTTCCGCAACTCGGGTCTATATCCGATCTTGAATAGAAGCTCCATGAACACAAAGAACGGGGCTAGGACCAGGGCCTGGAACAGATTGTCCAGGAGGGCCGGGGCACGGCGTTCGTAGACGCCATGTCCGATGAACTGGGCAATCCATGAAACGACAAAAATAACGATACTAGCCACGTTCACATTGTAGGCGTATGTGGAAGTGAGATGGTTCGCATACGCGGTCCAGCCAATGATGGCGGGTAGAAGAATACTGCCTGCAACGGGCTCAAGGAGCATATAGAAAACGCCGTAGAAGATCGCAGCGAGTGTACCAAGGTTGAGAGGGAGATTCGGAATGCTAAGCCAATCGGGCAGATTGATCAGGGTAGGGCTATTGGTGGCCTGTATACAGAGCACGGTCAGCGTTGCTCAAGAAAGTTGCAGAGATGGTCCGTACGAGAAGCAGACTGGCGGCCAAAATCAGAGGCACGCATGCGATATGTATGCCTACATTGGTGCTGTTGTGATGGTAGGCTCCGTACTGTTTGTTCTACATCAGTGACTGGCAGATGGATAGTGTCGGGTTGCTGCTCTACTCACAAAGCAAAGCTGTTTCTCAAGGTTGAGAGACATTGTATTGTATTGCCGGTCGAGGTCGAAGACGATTTATGCGGGGAATCGCGGCTTGCTGGCAGGAGACAACGGGACAGCCAAATCAACTCTTGACAGCTCTTTGTCTTCGAATCATTACTGACCACCAAGGTCGGCGGACGTGAAGGCGAAAGTAGTAGCTGGTAGACGGTTATTTGCAGTTGCAGCTGTCCGTATGTTCTTGGGTTATAAGCCTTGGGTGAGCAAGGAACCGGCTGGATGGACTGACATTGAGAAACACATGTTGCTTTGCGGAGGGACGGACTCCGGAGTAATATACACTCGACATCGCCCCGTTTACCAGTGCTGACATATACGCCTCTAATGCCCGCCCCCACGCGTTCATCCCATCCCTCACAAAATAAAAATAATCCTCGAGGCTCCGATCCTTGCTGAGCAGGCTGAACATCAACATCTCTTTGTCTCTCCACGGCCAACCTCCCGTCATCCACCTTACACTGAATTACAGCACTGACGACCTTTGTGCGCTCCCTGTGTTATTCCGCAGAGAAGTGCCAGAGTGTCCTGTCTTTGCGAAAGCCATTCTTTTGAGCCGTTGTACGTCTTTTGTTGCTAACCCAGCGCTTCACTGCGCCCTGGGCTGATGACTGTAGAAAGGACTCCTCGGTGGTCAAGCGCAGTATCTCTACAGATTCAAGGAAGTTGTGCGATCAAGGAGGATATATTTATGGGTTTGGACGAGCGTGTTCGAGAAGTGTGGCGCGTCTGATTCGCTTTCGACGAGCAATTCACTTTGGCCCCCCGCCACTTTCGATTCACCCTCTTCTTGCCTAGCTGTTGCTTTGTTCAAGTCGCAAGCTGCTGAATACCGCTCATACCGTTTATCTTCGCGACTTTCGCTCTTCCTCTTATCATCGCAAAGCCAGCGCCGGGCTCTCCTTCGAAACTCGCCTCTTCATATCACCAAGATGTTCTTCCTCTACAACCTCGAAAGGCAGGTCACCCTGCATCCGTCCTACTTCGGCCGAAACATGCACGAACTAGTGACTGGGAAGCTGTTGAAGGACGTCGAGGGCACATGTACCGGCCAGTACTACATCATCACAATCATGGATACCTTCAATATCTCTGAAGGCCGCATTCTCCCAGGCAGCGGATTGGCGGAGTTTACGGTTGGATATCGGGCTGTGGTGTGGCGACCCTTCAAGGGCGAGACTGTGAGAGATTGGATCTGAAGGCTTGATGTTGTACTGGGCTTATGTCTGCTACAGGTTGACGCCATTGTCACCTCGGTCAATCACGTTGGCTTCTTCGCCGATGCGGGACCCCTCCCACTCTTTGTTTCCGCACATGTAAGTCCAGCAGATCTTTGCGCCCAGACAGAAGCTAATCTTGAGCAGCTCATCCCTCCGGACATCAAGTTCGACCCAAATGCAACACCCCCTCAGTTCACGAACAATGAGGACTCGGTCATCGAGGTGGGAACGCATGTTCGGGTGAAGTTAATTGGTACGAGAGCCGAGGTTGGGGCCATGTATGCCATTGCTAGTATCAAGGAGGATTACCTTGGGTGAGTTTTCCCATGTATTCACGTGATCTCTTCAATGGGGGAGATCGGGTTTCTCCAGGCCAATGGGGGTAGTTCTCCCGAAATACAGGAAGCTAGAAGCCCAGGAGGCTAGAAACCCGAAGGCTAGAAGCACAGCAGGCTAGATCTCTCTAACCAACAAGAGCCGCACCTTTTCCCAAGTAGAAGATGGAGATGGAAAAGACAAGTACCCGCTAACTGATTGGATAGATGCTTGCAAGGCTCATGATGCACAAGTTAGACTGAAAGCTCATCGGAGAAACAAACTCCAAAATGTACATCAGGCGACGTAACATGAAGGATCTAGACCTGGGCTGAAGAAAGGACCCAGTTATTCTGTCAGCGGTTGTTCCCGTCCCTAACCCTCCGGGTTCCATCATAGAAGACATCATCTTGAGCGCTTCGCTGAATAAGACAAAGCTCAGAATATCTTCTGAAGATCAAACAGAATGCCATGAAGTTTGGTAAATTTCGGTTTCATATCGAAAATCGTGAGTCTTTTGCCGTTTGTCGGTAAGTGATGGGTGATTTGCTATGTTGAATGTGAGGAGCTACTAGCAGGACCAAACCTTGGGTCCTTTTGAATCGACATCATGGTAGCGTGTTTTGCTGTTTTTATTTGCTGTTTTCTGCCAGTCTGAATCTCAAGCCCTCAAGCCCCCAAGCCCTCAGGCCGTCAAGGTGCGTCGCACACTTTTAGACGACATTGCGATCTGGACTGGACCTTGGACATGGTATATATATTCGGGCTTTTGCTTGATAGTAATTTATCTCTTCCACAATCACAGCATCACTTTCACAACGTTGCGAACCCACACTCAAGAATTATACAACGCGACAACGACAAAATCAATTACTTTGTTTCATCTCTACAAGATTCTTGACGGTTATCCAAGTTTCCCTTGCTTTCGCCAAAGATACCCATATTCCATACTTCCTTGATACCCAACTGGAACCTTCGAGGCTCATTTCATTACAATTCCAAAACCCACAACCACAACCTCTTCGATATCCAAGAGGAACACACATACACTTACAACACTCTCCATCCTTCGGTCACGAGCACCAGTTTGGACGTGGTAGCAACAACAACAATAACAACTCTTCATCACATCACTAGCTACCTTCCACTGTCACGTGTAGCAGCCGTCATGGAGGCTAACACCAGTTTATTTACGCCCATACGACAGTCACCAACAGAGCACCTGCGAGTGCTACGACAATCAACCCATGTGTCCCGGAACACATCACCATACCTCTCCCCCGGGCTCCACAACATCTCAGAGACCTGGGTCCGGTATCTCCGAGCCAAGGCCCACGAGTTCGTTGATGAATTCGGGCAGGTCAGAAATCAGCACAAGCTGCTGTGCAAGAGTGTCTCGGAGAGGAAATATATTCAGAATTGGTGTCACAGGGTGAAGCGTGATGCTAGGGAATTCGTGCTCTGTATATATGACGATGCACGTGCGGATAGGATGGACAAAGACAGAAAAAGACAGAAGAAGATGGACAGGGTCGACTCTGAGGAGAGAGGTGTTGAGGAGTTTAGTTCGGGCCCTGCGAGTTTCCTCGAGTGGAACTCAGTTGATATAGAGGAAGATACCGAGGAAGATAACTCGGACCCTCCGAGTTTCCTCGATTGGGACTCAGAGGTTGATGATACCCCAGAGAAGGATGAAGAAGATACTCATCCCGAGACCTTGTGGAGCACTAGCAGCAAGGGCTCTTGCAGCACCACATACAACAGCATCTTCGACAGCGACGAAGAGTACTCGGATGGTGACGATTTCGAGCACATTTATGCTTACGACGGCCCGCCTATGCCAGGCAATGGATTAGAGAAGGACTCTAGTAGCTGCGGCGATTCCGCCAAATATGCGGACGATAATAATACGCAAAGAAGTGAATTGGAGGATGATAACCTTTCCCAAATCACACAATCAATAAGAAACCTCGACACATATATAACCCCATCCTACGACAACCCCTTCCATTCACATACCTTATCTTCATATGAAGAAGAGCCACAAAATCCCTTACGCTCCTATCTTTCTTCTCCCATCGTCGACACGGAAATATCCGCACCACCACCACCACTACCACCACAGACGGGACCAACGTTATTCGCTCCTATCATGAACATTTTCCCCGAGGAGGAGCAGGCCATGAGCCACATGCAGCGCCTAGAGACCGCACAGGAGCAGCTCGCAAGCGCCTGGACCTATTGGGGCGAACCCATATACAGCGGGCACCCGAACAAATGCTCGTGGGTGCTCTGCAGAATACGAAATCCCCCACCATCATCATCATCATCATCTACTACTACCGCTCTCTCGTCTCGTCTACCATCCCTGCAAGTCACCACCCCTGAGGGCATCGTGTGTCGCTTGTATGAGAAGGAATCCGTGCTACCAGATGATCATGACTTGCATGTCGCGGAGCGCGACGCGGCGCAAGCTACTATGCAATTCGAGGTGCGCTTATGGCGATACCGCAATGAAACTTATGACGAGTGGGTCAGGAGAGATAAGGCGGAGAGGTGGTGGGCTGAGAGGAAGAAGGCAGAGAGAAGGTTGCTGTGAAGCATCTTGGGTGCGATGGATATTAGTGAGAGAGAGAGAGGATCATCGGATTTGGGGTACTTGGGATTTTGAAGGGCTATTGACAGCAAGAGGAGGAGCTGAGGGACAGCATAGCACGGATGGTTGTATAAGAGCGCTGAAAGATCCGTGGTTGGTTACTGTGCAATAGGATTATCAGAGAGGCGTCCGGAAATACCCAGGGTTTTTGCAAGAAGAATAAATACTTTCATTGCACGTAAAGCATGATTCCAAGTCCAAGCCCACTAGGCGACCTTGTCCTCTTAGTTTGATATAAAACATCTGTTTGACAAAAAGGAGAGTCGACGTGTACAAACACATTATGGAATTAGAGAGCTTTCCCATTATTTATAAAGAGGCCAATTGTGAAGAATAACAATAATGATAATATAAACGAAATCCAATCCAGATAGCAAACCAAAACAAGTCAGTCAACCCCACGCAACTAAGGCCTCTGCGCAACGCCCTTCTTTCTCTCCATCCCCTCCCAATGCCCCCTCAAGGCCCCGCCCCGAACATAAGTCACGAACAGATTCAACGCATAAGATCCCGACCTAGGCCCAGGAACCCTCCTAGCCGTCCAGTCCCGATTCCGAGAATCCCCTACACTAGTAACCACAACCAAGACAAACTGCCGCTGCGTCCAAGCCTCAAGCACATCTTGAAGATGCTGCTCCGCCTCCCCACTCGCGTCTATGGAATCAAAGAGCGCGAGTACATCGTTCAGTTCAGCGCGCGAAAACTCTGAGTTGGGGTATTGCTTCTGCATGGATTCCCAGAGGGCGCGCACCCCAGATAGCTTGTTGCGCCGGTCGATCTTGGAGCTGGTAGCTAGGATGTACCAGTCGTTGGGGTTGTAGTTGGTTACGTGCCAGGTGCTGCCGTCGTAGTTCATGGCTTCGAAGGCGAGCTGGCCGGCGGGGGCGGGGCCGGGCTGTTGCTCTGGTTCTGGTTCTGGTTCTGGTTCTGGTTCTGGCGCTTCTATGGGTCGCATAGAACGCCACCCAATCCCTCCTTTCTCTGATATCCCATAGATATAAAGATCCCTTGGAGCCCCAGTCCATATCCTCGTAGCTGTACGAGGTCTCTTAGCGAGCCTTTGCATTACCACGACCAAGTTATATTCATTGTTAGTATAAGCCCGCAGCACTCGTGCTATAACTTGAGCAGAATGATGAGTTCTTTTGTCGCCGGTTATTATGTGGAGCTGATCCAGAAAATCGGAGAAATCTTCTTTTGCTGCGTACTGCGAAGATGGATACTGGTGTCTGAATGACTTTTGAACAGCACACATAGCAGACACCCCCTTATAAGCCTTATCATTGAAAGACCAATCACTTGAGTGGAATTGAATCTCTTCTTCCGGGTAACCCATCTGACCTGGAACCTCATTTCCAATCTCATCTTCAATAACGTCTTCCATCGGATCTCCGGCCGGGTTTTCAATCAGGTTGACAGGCTCGCTGCCTGCGGGCGAGGGTGATCTGCCAGGAAGAGAATAGCCATCACTACTCCAGCTGCCTACAGTTGGTACGATGGGCGGCACCTCATTGTCAGTCCGATCATCTTGATCGCCCCCGGATCCCATAGCGTACTGCCCTATCATGAATTGCCAGTAGCTAACTGCGCCATCACCTAATTCCATATCCCTGATCAAGTCAAATATATCAACAACGCCCCTTTCAAAAACGCCATTTTCAAGATAGTAATCATCCAACGCTTTGGCAGGGAACCTGTCTGGATTCTCGTGGTATATATAGGCTAGTCGAACCAGTCCGACACAGAAATCGATCCATCTTGAGACCTCCAATGAGTCTAGAGAGCTGCGGGCCTGGCGGAACTCGATAGTTGGGGTAATATTAGGTTCCTGGATAGCCGACGTGAAGTTTACCTGTCGATATCTGTTGCCTTGGGTGTGCGGTTCTACTGCGGGGCCGTTCATATATATAGCTAATTCCTCCGGTTTCTGTATCTTGCGTAAATCTTCACGGATGCTCTCGAGAGAGACTTTATATTCTTTCTTCATCGCGCTAGTTGACGGGTCGAAATCTCTTATCCTTCGGTATGGCGGGTAGTGAGCGGCTCCAAACCGGTTACTTTCATGGTTCCCTCTTGCTGCAGCATGATCTGGGGCCCGACATGGCGGATGCAATCGTGAGATTTCTTCCTCATAGACTATGAGGATGAAGGCGAGTGCCTTCAGGACATCAAATTCCTTTGGTGCCGGAATATTAACCTGCATGCTGCATCTGGTAACATAATCAGACTCATTATTACTTGAAATAAGGAGAGCTGAGGTGTAGATATGTTAGGGAAAGTGGAAGACTTGTCGGAACAAATACAACTAATTCAACTTACTGATTCGTAATAAACGCGCCATAGCTATCCCCGTCACCTCCTTCAATTGCCTCTAGCACCCTAGCTATCTCTTTCTTGTCTCTAGTGGAATCAGACCTGAGGAGCCGAGACTCAATTTCTATACCGAAAGAGTCCCAGTCCTCAGCATCTTCTTCGCCAACCCCAGGAAGCCAGGAGGGAATATTCTGCGATCCAACTCCACAGACAGAGTCATTCGCAGTAACCAACCACGGATCATCATCATAAATATCCTCAGTTTCTTCCTCCCCTAGCGCGGTTTTCACTACGAATGTGATGTGACTGCATTTTTTGGAGAGTTCTTTCACCGCAATCTCCAATGGTTCCGTATGGTACGGCGTAAGATAGGTGCGTGATGATGTGAGGCGCGTTTTGCGAAGTCCCCAGGAATTGTAAATGTGATCAGGGAGATCCCTAAGAGACACGCAGGTAAAATTGTAGACCTCTCGTGACACATATGGAAGCTCCTTTGCGAGGGTATCTTTCACCCCATTCTCGTTTTCGCGGAGCTTGAGCTCATCTTCGTGGAATACAAACACAAACCCCAATTTAACACTGTACATTAACCTCTCTGGCTTTACCTTTGGGTGGGAAGCCGATTTGGATGGCTTCACCATATTGGAATTTGAGAGCGAAGATATCTTGGGAATACGAGACAATAATTGAAAACATATAAAGATAGACTGAGCAATCAAGAAATGCAAAAAGGGACAATCAAGGAGGAAAAGGGAACAAATAGAAGCTATCGATATATGTAGGTATCCATTGTTGTCGTTGAGTCCAGCTCTTTGTTGGATGCTATTAACTGTTTTTTGGCCGAATGCGGCTAAGATTTGTAGATAACAACTTTGAGGATCGTGATGTTAACAAAGGAATGGCCAGAAGTTTGAATATGTCCATGCCATGAAAGAGGAATCCGATAGAGGAATTGTATCCTTGATGAGATGTAGTATTCGTATTGACTCACTGAATCCGGCGCCCAGCTGCAGGAGATGCATCGTAGAGAATCTGATACACTTATATAAGATCTTCAACTGAAGATCATGGCTAGTGTGGACGCCACCTAGATTGACATACATCGAGACCCGGATATAGTTTGGTGAGTCGATGGCGTCGAATACTGAGGAGATAGTCCTTGCAATTCCCTCTCTCCGGTTCAATTTTCCCCGTTCTTGAGGTCGTGAAGCAATGAAACCAAAGGAGCACTTGCATCCATTTCGCAATCCTCAATTTCAAAATGGCAGAATGAGAAGTCATTAGTGTGTCACTTGTAGACATCAATGGTGCTAGGCCAAAGTGTGGTGTATGCAAAAAGATACACGCAAAAAGGTTGAGACGAGATGTGAAGTTCTTGCGTGCGGGGCGCGAGGATGCAGTATATCGCAAGGCCTCGTAAGTCGAGCCCCACCAATCAGCGTTGGACTAGAGAAACCACAGAGGAAACTGCAAGACACAACACAGCATCTTGGAGATTGACCATATGCTCGAAAAGATTGCAAGTCTACGGTGGTGAGCGGTCCAGCTTCGAAGATTTTACAGGCTTTTGGGGGGGGAAATTATGACTTTAGTGGTATGGAAGGGGAGGAACATTGACTTCATACACAACTCCATGGCAGATCCATAGCCAGAGAAATTCTAACCTTCTAGATCGGATTGAATAAAGTGCTGAGAAGGAAGGATTATCGATCCGAGTATTCTTGGGGGATTATCGAAACTCATGAGATTGCCGTATTCGGCCGAGCAGGTAACATAAGGCAATCTCTCTGCACGAATAGCAAGACTCCTGAAGTCACTGTAGACATTGGTGATAGAGCTACAGGGTAAAGGTTCCAGGTAGCTCATATGCCGGCTCGCCATGACAATAAGGAGCTGAAGGAAAAGAGGAGGCAGTCGAAGAGGCAGGCCAGCAACGGCAATCCTCGAACTCTGAGCTCGTCTTCCAGGACTACTGGTATCTCGAGGCACGATATTTGACAACTGGATGACAACTGGACGGGTTATATTCAGCTGCTAACTACGAACGAAGGGGCGAAATATATACTCTATCAATCCTCTCCATCATCTTCATCCTCATCATCGTCCTCGTCCTCTTCTGAGCTGGTCTCCTCTTCTTCGACTTTTTTGCTTTCCTCTGCTGTAGTCTTCCATGCTGTAGACTTCGGTGATTGTAACGACTCCAACTTGTCAGGGTGTTTGGGCGTCAAGGTTTCTCCATGTACTTCAACATTCCACGCTGATGACGTTGATGATTGTAATAGAGTCGGGGTATCGATGGTGAGTCTCTCGATGCTTGATTCGAGGGTGGAGGGAGTAGGTTTGGCTGCAGACTCGTCGAGATCCTTCTTCACAGGCTCAGCCTTTCCAACCCCACTCAAAGGCTCGACGGCCGCCTTCTTCCCGTCTTTCGCCTTCTGCGCTGCTTCCTGGCCCAGTTGTTTCATTGCTATTGTGATGGAAGCTTGTTCAGAGCTGGCAGGGGATTTTGAGGGCTCCTCTGGAGCTTTCGGGGGTCCAAGGGCGGCAGCTTTATTATTCTCCTTTGTGTTGACTTGGGACGCGGGGGCTTTCGAAGGTGCGCCGGAAGAGGTTGTTGGTACAGCGGGCTTTGGAGGTGCTCCGCCTTCATGATATATGGTGACATGGTCTTTCAGCTCTCCAAATTCGTTCCATTCCTCGACTTCTACAATATCCTGTGACAGTCAGCCGGCTGTCTGTAGAGTGGGCAGAGATCAGGTACCCCGATAACAAGACCCATCTGCACCAGGCCAGGGATCTTTCTTGCCCTGCCAGACTCATCTTTTCCAGCTCTGCGACCCCAGAGCATGCGGGCCTTCTCGTCTGTGGCAATATCGAGTGCTTTGAACGGAATCCTGTTAGCTTTGAGGATGGTCTCCATCCGCGAGGTCGCGGTGACAATGTGAGACGATCCTGAGGTCAGAGACGTGTACAGGTAGAGCGTGGGATCGGTAGAGTAGGATTTAGAAGTAGACTGCGCCATCTTGAATTGTTTATTGCGAGGTCGAGAGCTTTGGAGAGGAGGAAGAGCAAGGCGGCGCGGGGAGAGATTGTTGGCTTTGGGCTTTGGGCTTTGCGCTGTTTCACAATCGCGATCGACGAGCTCGATCAGCCATCACCTCCACCACATTAGCAAGTGATTTCGCAAACAGCATGCCACATAAGTGGCATGACGTGTTCAGAGGATTGAATATAAGCGGCTGCTTCCCCTTTATCAGCCTATCGGCGCTTATTTCTTCAATATGGAGTTGGTCTTGGAGAGAAGGGTTTAGAATCTCGCTACAGTGGGGGACTTAACCACTTCTTTCGGGCTGCATGATATCTTTTCTTTGAAAACGGCGAGCATCGACTCTGTTGATGGAGAGCTACAGGTGAGGGTTATACTTGGCCTGGTAGGAACACCTCGGTCGTTCAACCATCTTCCTATGAATACACTGTACGGTTCATCGTCTTCAGAAACAACAATCAGCGATCTATGCAAACAGCAGCATATGAATATCTAGCAGGAAAAAATGTGGCCTTCCCAGATGTGGTGGAGCAGTGATCTTTTATGATATTGCTGGAACTGGCAGCCCTTTGGCCCATGTTTTTCCAGCTCTCTTTGCTGTCTCTAGCATATCACTTCTGGTAACAGAGGAAGCGTTCCTGCAGCTCGATGCGATCTTTCCTATCCCTCTGCTCCCTAAGGTGATTATTCCGATACATGAGTCGGTCACGAATGCATACAAGATATCATCGGACACGAGAATTTGTTCTGCCTGCCGGTTTCACAGAAGCCAACAACCCAGATTATACCGGCCCCACAGAAACAGTGGGATGTTTGAGAAGATACAGTCATTGATAGGCTTCTCAAGTCTTCCAAGCCATCACTGATCTTTGCCAGAAAACGGGCAGCTATAGTTGAGCAGAGGCACGTATTGGAAGGCCGACGAGCAAGGAATTTCTTCCAGAATCCCATGCCTCAAATGGCTCAACTGCAGGATCTGCAGCTTCGAAAGGCGCGGAAATGTACTGAATCCCTGGTGGGAGATCTCTTCAAGATCATCCGGGTTTGTATACCAGCAGAAAGCCAGGTAAGAACGCTTGTGACCCAACGCTCAGAATAGTTGGAGATCCGAACCATGTCTTGCTTTACTGGGCAGTTCCCTGGAACTGATTATTGAGAGACATGGTAAAGGAGATGGCAAGTTATTTTCCTTACTCTGCAGAAGCATCCTCTGAAAGTGTAAGAAAACGAACATTCCCCTAACAAAACAATTCAAAAGAAGCAAATCCATCAATCAATCCATCAATCAAAGAACGCAAAGTTGCCAAACTTTCTCGCCGTGTATATGAGCCAATGCAGATGTCACGGCAAGCTGCTGATGTACATGATATCTCACGAGCATTAAGGTATACAGTACCAGGCATCTTACATATTCCGAGATTAGAGACTTTTCTAGATTTTCTCAGTATTGGAGATAAAGAGGCCGAATGGATGGATGGAATATGCAAGAAGTACGTGTCATGTTTCGGGTTCCATGTTCTCTTTGAAATTAGGAGCAAACGGAGGAGAGGAGGCAGTCTGAAGACATTCGTATCGTGTATGTTGCCGGATCTAGAACCATGAAATGGCCATATATCTATCTAGGTAGGTATCTAAAGCGGCTTCTCTTCTTTCCTATCACGAAGGAATCTTTCAAGAAGCACTGAAATCTTGAACGATTATTCATTTTGCTCCTCCGTCGCTTTTCATATACTTGCAATCCTCCCTAGTCTCCCTCCAGCTTCTATTTCTCACATCTCCATCAAGCCCCTCATAGAAATGTGTCTCCTCCCCCCCATCACCTCACCTAAACGCACCACCAAGAAAGCCTCCCCCAAAGTCTCCCCTTCGCAACCCGAATCGACCCCACAATCCGAACCTCCTACGCCCACAGCGCGCATAACCAACAGCAACACGACCAGCACCCACTCCCACACTCTCTCCGTCCCAATCTCCCACCTCCCTCCCTACCTAACCTCCAAGTCTCCCTCCAAGGCTCCCTCCCTAGTCCTCTCCTCCCCGGCCCCTATTTCCAACTCTCCCTTCCCCATCATCAACCCAACTTTCACACACCAGTACCAGCATCCACACCCATGGCCACCCACCACCACCCTCCTCACACCCTGGACTACTCCCCCAACCACCCACGATATCCCTTCTCTCGAGCTCGACCTCATCCCCCTCCACACCACCACGCGGCTAGCGCCCGCTCCCCCTCCCCCACCGAAAGAGCCCAGCGCCGCCGAGCAGCGCGTGCTCGCCGAGATTGAGAAGCTCGGGGGCATGCTGCGGAAGCGGGAGCGCGAGGAGGAGATCGCTGCACTAGTTGCGAAGGCTAGGGAGGAGGGGCGTGCTTCTGCGCAGGCGGGGAACGGGGAGGGCGCGAATGCGAATGCGAATGCGAATGGGAATGGGAATGGGAATGGGAATGCGAATTCGAAAGGGGAGGAGGCCATGACGTTCCATTTCCACGCTCATCGGCAGAGTCTTGCGCCTCCGAGCAGGTCGTGGGTTCATGAGATACCGTTTGGGTTGGTTGACGGGGGGTACGAGCGGAGGAGGAGCAGTGTGAGTGAGGCAGCCATGGGATATGCGAGGAAGGTTATTGAGAGAATGAGGGGTGTTGAGGCTAGGACTAGTACGTTGGAGAGGCAGAGGGATTTGGAGAGGGAGGTTGAACGTGGCGTGCAGCGGGAGATGGAGAGGGTGAGGGATAGGGTGAGGGACAGAGAGGGAGAAATGCACAGGGAGAGGGACAGGGAGAGGGAGAGGGAAAGGGAGAGGGAGAAAGAAAGGGAGAGAGACAGGGATAGATATTGGGCAGGAAGATGGAGTAGGAGGTATTCATGAATAATATGGCAGAGTCTCGGAATCATCTGAGTACTAGGTATTATATCCTGTGGGGTGATCTAATCGGTCTTTCTGGGCTTTTTCATTTCTATTGCTAGATTAGCTGTATGAGTTAAGCACAGCTATTTATATTGGGGTTCTTAGCTTTCGGAGCTCGATAGGATTCCGAGCTTGTCATCGATCCGATTGTCCAAGTACCTACCTTAGGTAGGTAAGCTTCAAGACTCCAGGAAAAGTTCAAGTTGCAAGAAGAGCCATCAGTGGCTAGCATCACGTAGCGAATGGCACGTCGGTTTTATCTCCATGTATTAATTTGCATGACGGAGTGCTATGCCATGATGTATTATCACCGCCGTCAATACAATTAGCTAGCAACTGCTCAGCATCCTTATGCGCCTGATCTCATGTAGCAGACGCCCCCCAGCATAATCTCAACTCTCAACACAATTACTTGAGAGAAAACCAGTACTCAACTCCAACCTCATTTTGCCACGCCTGCAAGTCCACCATTACCTTCCAAACGCCAGTGTGATGATTTCCATCCTCCATTTATGAACGCAAGAAGGGATCAACTCGGGTCAAGAAGATCAAGCGAACAAGCAAGAACCTAACACAAGAAGTCCCATTGTAACAACGGAAGCTACCATGTGGCCCGCACTGCTAACAACAGTTGGTCTCGCGCTTGGAGACTGGGTGGCAGATGGCGAGGCCGCGCTTGAAGGGACGACGACGACGCTCGTAAGGGTGGATGGTCCAACTGGCGTGGCGGAAGTGGCCGGGGCAGTCAGAGTGCGGTTAACTCCTGGACCCGCGGAGCTTGGAGCGACATGGCTTGGAGCAGCGGTGACCGGGGCCGAAGCGCTTGGAACAGCGTGAGTTGGAGCAGCGGGACTTGGAGCCGCGGAGCTTGGAGCAACGTGAGTTGGAGCAGCGGGACCTGGAGCCACAGAGCTTGGAGCAACGTGAGTTGGAGCAGCGGGACTTGGAGCCGCGGAGCTTGGAGCAACGTGAGTTGGAGCAGCGGGACCTGGAGCCACAGAGCTTGGAGCAACGTGAGTTGGAACCGCAGAGCTTGGAGCCGCGGGACTTGGGGCAACGTGGCTCGGAACCTGGGTGGTTTGCACAACAGGGCTCACGGAGGTGGGAGTGGCGTGGACACTCTCAGTGGGGCAGCTGGTGCTCACGGTGGTCTCGATGATCTCAACCTCAACAGTGGTGAGGCAGCTGGTGGATGGAACCGGGACCGCATAAGTACTATCCAGGAAGTTAGCACGTACTGTCTCGACGGATGAAGTGTAAGAGTCAAGGGACACAAACCTGTACTGGGCGTGAGCCAGGCTGACGACGGCACCGAGGCCAACAAGGAGAGTCGAGGCACGCATCTTGTTGATGGACGTGTCTTGACAGCTGAGAAGGATGTCGATTATGATTGTGATAAGGGGGGAGAGGCAACACGATCAAGCGCTTGTTTGTTGGGATGGAAGACTTGATTTGGGATCGCGATGTTGTTATTATTGCGTGGGAATGTGTACGGGCGAGAGAGTTGGGAGTTGAAATAGAACCGCCTCACGCGAGGGAGAAGAAAGTGAATATCGAGGAAACGAAGAGATGAAGAGTTCACTTTCACCACGACAACGAGACACAATAAGGCCAAACAAAAAAGGTATTGATGAACGAATGAATAAGTGTCTGAAAGTGGGCGACGTGAAGAGGGAAGAGTTCGCTCTTTAAATACCTTCGAGGGCAGATCGTAGCGAGGCCTCGAGCAGCACGCAGGCGCGACAGGTTCCTGGAAACACTCAACAACAAGTAAACAGAACAACTCTGCAGACAGTCGCGGACAAGCCTGAAGGCAAAAGGAGAGAAAGCACGACAACAAGCACACAAAATAGACTCTCCCAAGTAAGCCGCAGACGAGTTGAAGACAGAAAAGAGGAAGCACAGCCGCGCCTCTGGGTGTGTCCTTCGTATAGATTATGATTTGAGCTTCATTCGCACCTTACCTACCTATTATATGGACCGTACTGTACGTCCCAGATGCCTGATATCTGACTTTCACTCTTCAGACGCCGTGGTACTGACTTCTCCATGCCAGCAGCCGCATCATCCCCTTCCTCGGTGCTCGATGCAGCATGCCGTCGCCATCTGGGTGCTTCCTCCTCTACTATAGACCTTGCAGCCTGGCACTCTCTCACCACCTGGCTGTTGCCCAATAGCCCCCTGCAGCCTCGTTCTCTACGCTCCATCACTCATCCTGCACGCCTGACCCCGCGGCTCACTACCATTGATATCTACACGCTGAAGCAAATAGGAAAAGGTCGACCAAGCTTCTCCATATGATCTGCCAGCAGTGTCTGCCATGTACACCTTCCCTGAAACTGGACACTCGCGATCACCAGAACTAGGGGAACTTGGAAGGTTGTCCCGCTGCCGTAGGTCTCAAGATGCGCTTTCCTGCGTCTCTTCTCCTTTCCTGGCTGAAGAAGGATGGACTTGATAGAGCGAGGGTTGGCCGCTGAACCAACCCCGGACCGTTATTTCCGCAATGATACTGTTGAGAACAAAGCAACTTCTCTGGATCTTCGAGCGTTCTCGACCCATGGCTGGACGAGCCGTACCCACTTGGCTCAATATTCCTGCAGCAGATACTACTATCTTCAGGAAAGGAAGGGGGTTTCGCCAAAAGTCTGTGTCAAGACACAGCAGGAACCACAGCACGAGAATTAGACTCCATTCTCGGGTCTGTTGCGAGGAAGTTGCTGTCTATATTTGAAGAAGCTGAAGAAGGAGGATAGAATGTGGTCCCGCCGAGTGCTCCGACCTCATTGCACATCTGGCAGCTACTTACAGGCCAGAATGGAGGTATGAACTGAGTTGATCAACGTTGAAAAGCCGCGACGGAGATACCTTGCCGGTATCAATCACGTGCCCTCGATCTCGCTGTGTGGAATCGTTACCCGTTACCCCAGTCGCGCAACATGCCAACCAATAATGGTGAGTTCATGATTAGATAGTATGACCTTGTTTCTGTCGTGACTGGTGCTCAGCGACCTGCTGGGCAGGCAATTATCAAGGAATTCGCAGGCGGCTCTTGAATTAAGAGGTATGTGGGCAAACCGCTCCAAGGCCTCGAGCCAGAGGATTGCTCCTCTCAAAAGGAAATCCCCTCTCTACCTTTAAAGGGTGTATGTACATGACATCCGCAACCAATCCAAATAGCCAGCTCTGAAGTGTGTCGGTTTATATGCGAAGACATTTTGTCAGGACGCCTAATAACTTCAATATCTTATACTCATATTCTCAACATAATGAATTCCTCAGTAGTAGTCCTATCCAGTTGATCATGTTCATATAAAATCCAAATCAGCAAAGGCTCTTGCAATTGGTGTCTTTTCCCGATCCCTCATCTACTCCGACATTCTTGGGAAACAACATGTAATTGCCCAGGTCCAAATTTTAGCAGATTTACAATAACTCAATACTATTACATGAAAACAATCCTTATCGTAGCCCACCCTATATGCATTCGTAGACTGTTGTAAATGGGGTAGCGCAGCATATTAAACGGATATCGCCGACTTCTGCGACTTCTGCGACTTCTCACCATTTAAACAAAAACAGATCAACATACCAGGCACTTGGAGATACCCATCGCCCATCCATATAACCCCTATCGACCTCCTCCATACCACAATGGCCATGCCGCTCCTCTCCTCCAGCGATGCCGCGCACGTCTCCCAAGCGTGCGAGACATACTCCATCACCACAGCGCAATTCAACGCGCTTCTCTCACGCAGCCAATCCGCCAAAGCCACAGCCTACTGCCCATACTCGCGATTCCGCGTCGGCGCCACGATCCTCACACACGACGGCCAGTTTATCGACGGAGCGAATGTCGAGAACGCATCGTATCCCGTAGGGACCTGCGCCGAGAGAGTTGCGTTCGGGAAGGCCGTGACGGAGGGGCATAAGAGCTTCAAGGCGCTCGGCGTCGCGACGGATATCACGCCGCCGGCGAGCCCGTGTGGGATGTGCAGGCAATTGTCAGTATTCCCTTTCGCAATATTCAGACGAGAAGAGGGGGTGAATAGAAAGAATTGATCTGGGGTTTTTGAGAGGGGGGTTTGCGATACTGAGAGGAGCTATGCTGATATTGAAGCGGGGGTAGTATCCGCGAATTCTGCGATTTGAGCACGCCGATATTTATGTTCGATAAGGATGGATCTTTTGTGGTCATGAGATTGGAACAGGTATGTGTTTTGTGTCTCAATGGTGGGGTCTGGGAGGCAGGTTGATGTTGATGATACGTGCAGTTACTTCCATTATCTTTTGGTCCTGAAGCCCTTCCTCCGCCAAGCTCCCTGCCCGCGCAAGGCTGATCTTTGAGCATGGAATGGAACGAGCGCGTGAGGGCTTTCCTTGACAATATAGAGCATGTGATTCCTGGGGAGCAATCAAATGATATTTGGACCTGCCCATTCTTGCTCGTCCCTACGCTGCGTACATGCCTCTTGTCCTTCGCCTTCCCAGACAAAGTATGGCCTTCCAGTGCTTCTATCTGCCCCTTGTCTCCACGTACTTCCTTGCTCATTCCTGACAGATGTGACGCGTTTACAGCGTACTTATGCAACGTCCTGCCAAAGTACTGGTCCTCTGTATTGATATTAACCGACTGATACCTCTCCGAATCTGTCAACACCGGCAAGACAACGAGAGGAGGTTCGAAAAGTAGCATGGATCACCTCGTTCTTAGCCGTATATGGAGACGCTTGATTCGGCTTGAAAGCCTGGGCCTGTTGGCTTTACATGCGCGCGAATCAGCAACCGACAGAACCCAGCCGGGGGAGAGCCCGCTCTGCGACATTTCGCCGGCAATACCAGTTCAAGGTCGCTTTTAATCTTTCTCCGCATCGTCAACCCCAATCTTCACAGACCGGAAACCATGCTCCATGCGGTAACCCTCTGTCGTAACCCCTTCTGCCGCTCCTATGGCACACTGGGGATTCGTGGAGGCGGGATATCCAGACCCCGCTCTTTCCCCGGTTTATGGAGCGGAGGTCACGATGAAGGCTGCCCCAGGTACTTGTTAGCAGGCAGGGCTGTCCATTCTGGCATGATCATCGTCAGTTTGGGGGAATCAACCCCGAAAAACGACCTGTTTATAGACATGCTCCAAAGCTTGGCTATAGATCCAGACGGAGGAGGAGGTTAGTGTAAGCTTGCATCACTCCCTACTGATCAGTCGGTCCGTAGTATATATAGAAAAGGGTTCCCTCACAATTGTAGTGCATTTTCAATCGAGCCCTCACTCTTTGCCGAAGTTCGACTCAGGGCCATTGCCTGGAAGCAAAGATGAAGACGGTGACTTTTCCAAAGATTTACAATACTTATTTCGTTGCTATAATTGCTACAGTTGGTGGCATGCTGTGAGTAGCTAGCCATTTGAAGCTTCTATATGTACGCAAGGCTCACTGTGTCACAGGTTTGGGTTCGACATCTCGTCGATGAGCGCCATCATTGGAACCAAACAATACCTGGCTTACTTCGACAACCCTCATGGTATCATCCAAGGAGCGATTGGATCCGCTCTCGCAGCTGGGTCCGTCGTCGGTTCTCTGATGGCCGGGCCTATCTCCAACAAAATCGGACGCCGCGATTCAATCTTCTTTGGCTGTCTGTGGTGGCTCGTCGGGACCGCTGTGCAAGTCTCCTGCAAGAATTATGGACAGCTGATCGCCGGAAGGATCATCAACGGTGTCTGCGTCGGTATAACCTCGTCCCAAGTCCCCGTCTACCTCGCCGAGATCTCCAAGCATGACAAGCGGGGAAGCATCATCGTCATCCAGCAACTTGCCATCGAGTGGGGTATCTTCATCATGTATTTCTCCGGCTATGGATGCTCTTTCATCGCAGGACCGGCGTCCTTCCGCACCGCTTGGGGGATTCAATTCATCCCGGCTGTCGTCTTGATGATCGGGCTGCCATTCCTCCCTCGCTCACCACGTTGGCTGGCCAAGGTTGGCCGCAGAGAAGAAGCCATCCAAACGCTCGCGGATATCCAAGCACGCGGCAACATTGACGATCCGCTCGTGGTGGCAGAATGGGAAGAGATCTGGACAGTCCTTGTTGCAGAGCGCGAAGCAGCTCCCGGCTGGCGGAAATTCGTCTGCAAAGGAATGTGGCGTCGAACCCTCGCGGGCATGAGTGTGCAGTAAGAGCCCCCTCCCCCCTTTTTCCCGCTCCAATCCAAACAAAGTACTGAGAATATATGTAGAGCATGGCAGCAGTTGTCCGGCGCCAACACAATGACCTACTACATCGTCTACGTATTCGAAATGGCTGGATTATCAGGAAATGCCAACCTTCTCAGTTCCGGGGTCCAATACGCGCTATTCATAATCTTCACCACGGCCGTCTTCTTCTTCATCGACAAGACCGGCCGTCGCCCCCTCCTGATCTACGGCGCTCTCGGGATGGGAATCTGCCAGTTCGTCGTCGGCGGCGTCCTGGGCACCTACGGCACCATCGTGCCCGGCGGAATCGGCAACCCGCCCAACAAGAACATCATCATCGAAGTATCGGGCGGGCCCGCACACACCGTCATCGCCTTCTGCTACCTGCTCGTCATCATCTACGCGCTGACGCTCGCGCCCGTCGCCTGGGTGTACGCGGCCGAAGTCTGGTCCCTCGAGACGCGCGCCACGGGGATGGGACTCTCGGCCGTCGCCAACTGGCTCTTCAATTTCGCCATCGGGCTCTTCCTACCGCCGGCCTTCATCAACATCACGTACAAGATCTTCATCATCTTCGGCGTGTTGTGTTTCGCCGCCGCGCTGCAGGCCTATTTCACGTACCCCGAGACGTGTCGTAAGACGCTCGAGGAGATCGAGATCCTGTTTAGTAAGGGAGGACCGAAACCCTGGCGCACGAAACCTGGAGAGAGTAGGCTGGCGGCGGAGATTGAGGCTGTTATTGAGAGGAAGACGAATGGGGCTGAGTCGTTTGAACATCGGGAGCTTGCGCCTTCGGCTTCGGCTGCTGCTGCTGCTGGGGTGGATGCTGAGGAGAAGGGAACTGTTGGTATGAATGCGGATCATGTCGAGGTATCTTCTTAATCTTGGAATAAACACTTCTTCTTTGGTTGTTGTTGTTGTTGTCGTAGGTTAGTTGACAGATGTATTGAATGGGATTTGAAATATAGGGAGATGCTTGTTCATTTCACTGTCAAGATGGTGTCACACATAGCTCCAGAGACCACATCTCAGATTTCGATCTGGGGAATGCCGTCCACTGTAGCGTTTCATCTGCATAAGAACAGCATCAATGTTGGACCAGGAATTTTTCTCGCAGATCACTGATGTACAAGCTCATAATTTGAACGCTTCAAAAAAGATTCTAATGTAACACAAGAGGGGCAACCCCATTATCCACCGAAGCCCGACCTCCTAAGCTCCCCATCAGGAGTCAAAAAGAAATCCATTCGTTAATCATACCTCCTCATCACTCTCGTCGCCCAACAACTCGCCTTCGTCTTCATCCACTATGGCGTAATCGCCTCGGCCTCTCGCGAAGCTGTCTCTTGTCGTAAATCTCCTGCCTCTTCCCCTGCCGAATGCGTTCGTAGCCGAGCGCCATAGGCTACTTGTTAGGAGTGGAAGGGCTTGGGCTACAGCCACCAGGCCTGCGACGGCCATGACGGGGTATTTGACCCACGGTGCTTCGCCATCGAAGGATGCTACTACATCGTTAGTACAAACCCACGGGTAGGAGAGGAAAGGTATACTGACATTGTTCACCCAGCCTGATCTGGCCAAACTTTGTGGTCCAATTGCGCCACACCCAGTATCCGACACCCGCAGCGACGCCGATGGGAATGGTGACCGCGAAGAAGATACCAACCGCAGATGGGCCATGCTTCTTCTTGAATTCTTCTTGGTGCCCGTCACACGGGTGTGGGACACTGACGTCTAACTCTCGGCCGCCCTGGCAGGTTGTGAGAGGGATTCGTCGGTAGCCGGTAACCTCAAAGTATTGCTCGAGATCAGGGTCCGCCTGACACATTGCTTGATGATCAGGCGGTTCTAAGCCCTTGACAAGCTGACATGAGCCGTCGAGTTGGCGCTCAAAATTATAATCACTATTGTCTTGTCAGATTACTACTCATACTACTCATAGACTGTAGTGTAGAAAGGGAACTGACCACTCGTAATCCCGTCTTGTACAGGTGCAATTTTTGGCAATGTCATGTAAACGAGGAATCATTCTCCCGTTGTAACATTCCGAGGTCTTCTTCTTGCGGTGGTACTGTGAAATATGACCGAAGAGGCAGTCGTCATCTTGATTTGGATGCTTCGGTGTCCAGATCTCATAATCCCCTGCCAACACATCATTCTCGTCCAGCTTACACTGTACGTCTGTAAGGCCCGTAAAGTCGAGGTTGATGGTCACAAACTTGTCCCCGTCGTGAGCCCATAGGAGGAAGTTCCGCGCATTGTCGCTAGGGACGGTTGTAATATCGAAAACGTTCAGCTCGTGGTCCGAGAATTCATAGTCAAGCCAGGTATCACCCTCGTCCAGAGAGTAGTGAACTACGTTTGTCGGCTTTTTCTCCCTAACCAACACCAAGATGGATCCCTGATCACCAAACTCCCACATGTATCTGCCCTTTTTAGCAGATTTCCATGTGATGCCTGCATCAGAAGTCATGAAGGTATCAGCGTCGTCCAAGTCAGTGAGATACTGTCCTACGTTGCCAACACCCATCATCAAACCAGGTGCCGAAGTGGAGTAAAATGTATGGGCCTTTTCCGAACGCTCTGTGTAACCATGAATATTGAGAGAGCACTTCTCGAGATCGCCCTTGCAATTGAACTTCTTTCCTTCCACATCTTTGTCAGGGGGAGGCAGAAAGCTCCATTCAGCACCGTCGTTGTGGGTAATCATAGTCTTCAGTCTCTTTCCCTCCTTGGCATAGTTTTTCGAGTCATAGTTGGCAACGACGTTCACCATAGCTAGACCTTCAATACCAAACATCTTCTCGAAGTCCACATATCCTAACGTATCCCTATCCACAGCGTTCAAGCTGAGCGCGTAAGACGTGCCGTTGGAATTACTCTTGATAATAGTTCCATACTCCAGCCCTGGTTCGTTGTTCACTGTCACATGCAAGAAAACAGAATGGGTTGAGCTATCAAGCACCGTGTAACCTTTTTGATGCTCTACAATGAAGCCATGGGGGAAGTTGGCTTCTGCAAATGTTTGCCCATCAACACTGGTAGAGGCTTTAAGCGTCGCATGCTCATCATCCCTCGTGGCGACAACGATGAACTCGGACATGGTTGCGAAGTCCACGACATTGCTGAAATGCACTGTTCGTGAATCCTCAAAGAAATTGTCGCTGGATACAAGCAACAATGGGATATCTCTCCCTTTCTCCTCCCTCTCATTGACCTCGCAATAAATGAGCCTCTCGCGGCGCTCTTTAGAAGGAAGGTCCTTGATTTTGTTTTCCGGTTCCTTGATGAACTCGCATTTCCGAACATAGCGTTGTAGAGTTTGCCATGGAGCATCGCCACGGTCTTTTGTAAGGGAGGCAACGTTGTGGCAACCTTCGGAGCTCTCACAGTCCTTAGCACCGGTCCAAATGATCCAGTCCTTGTTTTTAGGATGGAAGCTCATAATTGGCAGGTCGGCCCGATCCTCCGTTGGTGGGTGTGGAGCTTTGAAGGAACGGACATTGTTCCCACGATCAATAGAGTAGAAGACCTTCTTGCTGAACGTGACAAAATACACGACGTCGTTGAAATACGTATGCGGAATAATCGCAAGTATCTTCTCGCCTACCAACTCCGGGATCTCCTTCCACTCCTTACCATGGTCATGGGAGAGGAAGACGCCCTTTGTCGTCTGCATAATGACCGTTTCATCCTCTCCTGAGCTCACTCCTGTCCTCTCAAGGTAAACGTGATTAACCAGATCGCCAATAAACGGGTTCAAGGTGTGACTGATTTTACCAGACGATGGTGGCTTCGCTGCATCTACACACTTCCTCTCAACCGGATCGTCCTTGTACTTCTTTCCCTCGACCTTCTTGCAATCATTGCCGGGAATCTTGCGCCAGCCAGAAGACGCCATGAAAGTGGTTTCGGGTCCAAATGCATCGCAAGCTCCTTCCGGGATGATGGGAGCGCCGGCTGGTATACACTCTTTGCGGTCTTCACTTCTTACGAAGTTGAAATCGCACTCAAAATCCTCATCTGTACAGTCGCAAGGAACCGATATGGGCACTGGATCCACGAATTCGTTCTTTATGAAGCAGTCGGCATCGGCTTTGCGGCGTCTGTACGTTTGCGTGTGGCCCATCAAGCAGGTGGGGTTGCCATCTTTATCAACTCTCGCGGACCAGTTCTCCATGTCATCATCATCATCCTTGCATTTCCTCTCGTGCATATCATCGAAGTCCAAAGCAACGATATGGCCACGGAGGGTCCCAGCTTCATCCTCAATTCCCTCAAGTATGAATTTCAGGCTTGTCGAATCTTTTGTCGTGGTCAACTGCATCGGTTTAATCTTGCTCTCAAGATCAACTTTCTCCCAGTCCTTTCCATGATTCAACGAGTACCTGACCTCGTCTACGGGGCCTGAGTCCTTGACTGCAACCAAAATAGAGCCGGAATCACCAAACTCATACTTGTGCGGGCCTTTCAACCCCAATCTCCAGGTCACACCAGCATCGTCGGAGACGTAGAGATTGCCTTGGTCGTAGTCCTTGAGATGAGAGCCGGTATTACCAATACCCATAACTAGACCCGGGGCAGGACTTGAGAAAACCCGTCCAGAATTTGTCAGGTAGGTGACCGAATGAAGGTGAAGATGCTCATCTTCGTACTTCAGAGGCTGGAATGTTCGCCCGTCATCAAAAGTAATCTGAGTTATGAGCTCCTTTGGGGCAAGTGATTCTTCTACCTCCTTGAAGTTCTTCACGGTGTTGACCAGGAATATTCCCTGAATCCCAGTCACCTTCTCAAAATCCACAAATCCCTCACGGTTTCTGTTCGTATGTTCGATGTTCCGCGTGAAATAGGTGCCGTTGGAATTACTGCTAAGCAGGACGCCCATAGGAGTTGAAGGCCGGGAGTTCATAACATCAATTTGGATGCTATAATTGGTTCCTTCCAGCACTGTGTACGATTCTTCGATCAGTTTGTGATCGTGCGGGAAGACAGCTTTATGCCACTTGATCGTATCGTCCGAGATGTATAAGGCCATTTCGTCGGTGCCCTCTGCACTGACCGCAACGATCAAATATTTCTTGATGACAGCCATATTAACAACCCCTTGGACCGTCCGGCCAGGCTCAAGTTCAGGCTCGAATTCTTGCTTATCTTTGAAATAATTGTCCGATATGACGAGGCGGTAGTCTTTCTTCCAGGAAGAGAATCGACCCTTCACCACGCAGAGAATCCTGTCATCATCCAAGTCCTTCTGCCCAGTGGCAAATAGATCTGATGACTTAGCCCAGTGACAACCTGCAGTATCAGACCGAAGGAATTTGGCATCTGACGCAAAGCCGTCGGTGGTGTACATGGTCTGTAGATGAAAGATTAGCGGAGCGCCTCTTCCCTGATCCCTGGCAGACTTACCACTTCCTCGCAGAATATCCCAGAGCAGTCCATGCCATTGAAGATGATCCTATCCGGATCCCCAGCATGATATGTCAAGGCTCCTCGAAATACGGACGCCGGCGAATCGGTATGGAACTCCTCCCAGGTCTCACCCCTATCCTTCGTCTTCCAGTGCGTATTTTCGAATGAGATGATATACGCGCGCTTCGGATCATAGGGATGCATGGTAATCTCTAGCATCTTGCCCTCGGGGACAGCAGACACCTTCTCCCAGTCCTCGCCCGCATTGTCGGATCGCCAAACGACGTGATCCTGCACGTCTGCGAACATAACCACGTCGGAGTCATCGAAGTACAGGAGATTGAACGGGACGAAGTCGAATCGCTTGCTCTTGACGGACGGCTTGTCCTTCTTCGCCAGAGTGCTTGTGCAGAGCAGCGTTGCAAGCAGGAGCTTGCGCCAGCCTGTCTGTAGCCTCATTGTCGCGGGTTGGAGACGGGGTGCAAGCGCATCAAGCTTTGTCGAGGGTCATCAAGTCGGTCCTGGTGAGGGATTGTTGGAAAATCAGGAGGATTCAATGGGTTGTAGCGACAGCTTGCTCTGAAGCTGATTGCGTGTTCTTCCGGCTTTAGTACTGTAGCGATACGTGTGAGACGAGTTCGCGCCAACGCCTAACACATACGGAATCAGATGACGCGCAGACTCCATAAGCGCACCTACTTTACATTACCTCTATATTCAATACTCAAATTGGTTTACTTGTATCTCTGTAAAGATCATCAACAAGACATATGATAATTCCCTGCAAATAAACCCTTCTTTGCGTACTCTAATATTCACAGCTGCACGCGAGCAGAAAAGGGGTGCTTTCGATAGATATGGTCACGTGTACTTATTGGAACTCGACATTCTAACCCAGACGAAGCTCAGACATGGTTACTCTTTAGGAAGATAGGAGTGTCCATAGAGGCACTTTCCAAATCAGCACGCAGATCCACTTTCTTCTCTTGCGTGGTTGAACTTTGCATAACATGGACAAGGCAGGGCATGCCGTATGAAGGTCGTTATATTCGTTAATATTAACATAAGAATCCGGTTTTCAGAAGTGGTATCCGCCCAACAAGTATACGCAGACGCTAAAGTACAAGACAAGAATCCTCGAAATTCCCTACACATCTAAGAGAGCCTTTTTTGCGAACTCCTCACCTTATTCCAAAGTCTCTTCACGACCCCATCTTCTTTGTCGTCTGGACCCCACCCATCGACTCCCCCAAAAGGACCGCGCACCTCGCCCTTTTCATCCGCCTCCTCCAGGGTCAGCGGCTCTTCTCGAAGGGGGCTCCTGGATGATGTCTGCCATCCATATATAGTATTCTCATCTGCCCTCAAATCCGGCCTCGTGAGTGTCATCCGCAATGTCATCTCCCTACTCCCTGCCATCGTTTGTGTATGTGACTCGGGTTGCTTTACCAACATGGGTTTGGTGATCCCGAGGTGTGAGAAATCCGATGACGGTTTGTTGTCTTTCGCTGACACTGGTGGTTGATAAGGTTTGAAGAGCGAGTCGGCGAACATTGGCGTTTGCGGGGACTCGGGATCGATCATTGAGGTATCGTCTTCAAATAAGGATGCCACATCCATGTCATTCAAAAAGAATGATCGGGTCTGATCTATGGAATGTGACTTCCTGCGTATAACATCTCGGGATATGCGTGGAGGCTTGTTCTCCTTGTCCCCTGCTACCCCGTCTATGGACGGGAACCCAAATTCTATGGCCTCGTCGAACTTCTGCGGTGATGCCAAGTATACTCGAAGTTTCAGTCTGGCTTCGGGGTCCTGATAGTGGGTTGCATTCGGGTCGATTGAGGATACCGAACCCTGGGTCACATGTTTCGGGCCTATGAGGGATAAGGCTCGTGATTTTTGCCGGCCGTGACTCGGATCGACTTTCAGAGCTTTGGGAGATTTGGACTTGGGGGACCGTGAATGTATTGAAGAGGGTGCGCTCCTGTTGAAGGGAATCTTGGTAACCGACATTTTTCGTCGGAAGGACGGTTTCCTTATGCTGTCTGGAGTAGGGATAACGAAACCGTCGAGGTTTGCATGATAGTCGTCCAGTACCAACTTCAAGTCCAAGTCTTCTTCCTCGTCCATCCACCGAAAGCTTTCGTGCATAGTTTCTGCCATTGACTTGTCCAGAGAGCTCTCCTCCTCTTCTAAGCGGCCCATTATGCGCGAGGACTGGTTAGGTTCGATGTTGTTATTGGAGGGCGGTGTCAGATTACGGCTTGCACGGCGGCTGGCTTTGTATAATGCTTCATCGGCGGCGTCCAGGATAACGCCCTCGCGCAGGCGGCCACTGAGAATCTCCTGTTCCTCCGGAGTAAAGTGCCTTTGCTTGATCTTGTCGGGCAGGGTCAGGAACCACGATGCGTCACTGTTCGAAACGGTATGCTGTCTCGGTTGGTTGCGCAGAGGTTGTCCGGACTTCCGTCGAGGCTCGATAATAGGGCGCAGATTCAGACCTCGACGATCTGCCAGGGAGCCTTTTCGATGTCGCTGTACTGGCAGATCATTGAGAACATTGGATCGTGAGTTCTGTTCGAGTCTCAATCGCTCGAGGGTCGAGAAGTACTGCGACAGCTAGGCGTTAGCCGGTGCGGGACGCAGAATGCAAAGGAGAGACTAAAGGAGAGATCGCCGACATGCAAGCTTGAAACGATGAAGCTGCATATGGCAATATATGTAACCCGCGCCCATAGCGCGTGCGGACGGTGTTGCGACTCGCAGTAGTATCATAGCGCGCGGGAGTTGGCGGAACCTCACCGCCCATTATGGCATGGCAAGCTTCTGAGACTACTGGACGAAGGCGCTGCGGCAACTTCATAATTGGGCGATAGTAGTCGTGGCGCGTCGGAATTTCCTCTTCGCGGACAAGAGGCGAGGAGGGGAGGGCAGGCCAGGCCATGAGGGGGGCTAATAAAGCAAAAGGGGGGTGATTGTGATCGTACCTTTCTCCGCACGGCAATAGGCAACGCATCATACTCGTCTTCTGTCGGGCCATATCCCGTCATCTCTCGCATGTCCTTTCTGTATCGTCCTGCGGTTATACCTTGTGACGAACTTGGCCGGTGGAAAGATTGTGCGTAGAGCGTTCGAGGGGAGAGCAGTGCGTGTGAGTTGTCGGTCTGGGAGATTTGGGGGGCGGAGGTCGAACTTGATAGAGTTGTCGAGGAGGAGAAGGGATCGTTCGTCTGCGGTATGGGCGCCATGCTTTGGATCTGTCGGTGATGGTGTATCATGGCCGCCAGGTCTAAGAGGAAAAAGTTGCAGTGCAGATTAACGTTGATAATAACTGCAGAGGCGATCGGTCATGCAGGAAGCAGACTTTTTGCAATGCTGCAGCTTCCAGGTAGAAGAATGAAGCTCTCCTATCTCTCTCCCCTGCTCCTTACGGAGTCTCTCATAACTCCTTGCTACCAGAATTCCGAGCTCCCCTGGGCGAAATGGTGCTGATCCCTGTCGGGAGAACCCTTGAAATGGATGGAGTTGGTACGGGACGGTACTCTCCATCCCGGACCCGCGGCCAGAGAGAAACGGTCCACGGTTGACGGGGCAAGGCTCAAGCCTCAAGGACGTTGAAGTCCAGCGCTAAAGAAGGGTGGACTCGTTCTTATTCCGGGTCTTGTTGTCTCGGCGGCGTGCTCAACAAGCGGTACAGAACTGTAGTGATGATAGCCAGTACAGATTTGTCCAGACTGCAATATCAGAGCAGGCGAGAGGGATCCACGAGCCGCCAGCATGCCTTGGCCGGCAGGAATGCTGCGAGGACCACCGATGTGATGTGATGTGATTGATGTGACGGCTTGGATGTATGTAGTCTGTACTCCGTATCTGACAGCAGCGTAAGACGCGGGAGGGCCAGCAGCGAGTAGCATTGGCTCCAAGCCGTTGCTCCCTTGGAGGAGTCGCCGCCCTTCTCAAGCGCACAGCTCTCACCGGCGCGTGGGACTTGAATCCTCGAGAATGATCGTCGGCGCCCGCTGCCATTTCCATCGTCGCTCATGGGCATGATGGGGCTGGCCAGGGCCGCCATGCCTGCCAGGCCCCAGGGGCCGCTCTGCTAGCGAATAGCTTCCTTCGCCGTCTCCGGTGGTCAACGGCTCAACCCTGTGCCCGGGTCCTGGCCCCTGGGATGATTCGTTCTTCTGCATTCATCCATTCGTTCCTCTTCAACACAAGCAGTTCCAGGCCGCTTCTTCTGAGTTCTTGCAGACCGGTGTTGGCAACGCTCTGGGAGCTAGCTGGAGAGCTGGGAACGTCTCCAACGGGCCAACGGTGCAACGGTGAACAACCTCGAAGAATGCACTGCACTGCGCTGCACTGCGGGCGGGCATGAGAGGACGTCCGTTGCTGCCGTCGCCATGACCGCTCGAGTCAGTCCACCACGTGTGGGTCACCGCAGCTTCTTCTCTCTTCTTCAGGCCTTCGATACCGGCACGCGTTTCACTGGACCCTGAACTCGTTCGTGTTCTGGCAAGCGATATCGACATGTACAGTATCGCCTTGGGGATTCAGGCCAGGGCCCAGTCGTCGCCTCAAGCTTCGAGGCCTGTCTGCCGTTGCGCGTCGCTGCGGCGTTATCAACCCCCTTGCAAGAATCATCAGCCCAGTTCCCAAGAGCACACAACACTCAAATTACAATGCTGATTATGCTATACGGTAACAGCCGCGCCTTGAGGGCGGTAAGCCGAAATCACACACGGGGATGGCTTCTTTGGGGTAGGAGAGGCGAAAAAAGGGGCAGAGAGCGTCACAATTTCACAGAGCACAACGACAACAACCACAGTTCTCTCGTGATTTCGGGTTTACCGGGTCTGGGAGTCTCGTAGCTCTCGCCATTCCTAGCAACAACAATGCGATATACAGTCAATGCCACAATGCATCGTCACTGAAGAATGGGGCTCGTATGTCTGCAGGATCAGTTTCATCAAGGTCATCGCCAGCACCATTGCTTATTGTCGTCGTTGTCCTTGCATCAGGTGCCAGCTGTCAAGCTGTCAGACTGTTTTCAATGTTTCCATTTGTTCTGGAAATTATCATTGGGCTCTGATTCTCCATCGTGAAACGAAGGATCAACAAAGGATGCACATCCTCGCCTTGCTGGGCCTTCGCTTTGCTGGCAACGAATTACAATGATAATAGGCCCTGGTAATCGCACACAGGCACGGGTGATAGGGCTTTTTCTGCATTGCTGACCCAGCACTTACTGTACAGTTCGGTACAGGACGTGTTCTCAACGCGTGAAGCCATTCCCAACCAACGCGTTCCCTACGGAGTACGCCATAGAGTACGCCATAGATAGGTAGAGTACACTATAGTCTACACTACCTACTCTGTACTCCATAAATACTACTTTATGCACGGCGAATCACGGAGGCTTTCCCAGCGTCCCACACTCAGAGATCGACTTGTCCATTTTGCGGTCGCGCCCCGTTTCCTTTAGACGCGCGTTTACGGAGCATGTCCGTACAATCGTATCAACCCGAGTAGTTAGTGGCTTGACAAAGTTGACATGTCATTCTGGTCGTCACTTTATTTTGAAGAAAAGTCTCTTCTCTTATCTTACGTCCCAGCACGTGGGCAACCCGATTTCAAGATCATGATTCTCGTGTGCACTCGGCGAACCTCGTCTGTTCTATATCCGGATGCCTTTACGGAAATGGAAGAGAGGTTTTGCCATATCATCACGCCAGAAAAGAAGATAGCAATCAAGTCAGTAGATCATACTACCACATATAGATGTTGGGACTCACTGTGACCTTGAGAATAGAAGATTCTTTAAGCAAATAAAAAGAGATGATGTGATTCTGAACAATCGCTCAGGGTCGTGAACTCAGAGATTCGTTTCTCTCCCAATATCCCGCGCTATACCGTTGAGACAAGCGGAAATCATGGCCCTTACTTAGACCACCAAGAGAGCGCCGTCTACCCCGATCCCCCGCGCATTATTCTCTTCCCTCCATGACAAGCAGCAGAAATCCAGATGGCTTAGACCAGCTACTCATGAACGAACCACGAATCAGAAATCAGAAATCTCGCTTCCACTCATCCATCCTCCCCATCAAACCAAAGCCTAAGGTAAAACGAAGCGCCTAAAAAAAGAGAGCAAAAAAATTTATCGAGTCCGAGCAAATCGCTCAGGGTCGTGAACTCAAGAGAAGACTCTCTGACGGGGAGTCGAACCCCGATCTCCCGCGCTTTGCCTCGAGGTGACAAGCGGAAATCATGACCGTTAGACCATCAAAGACGTGTGTTATTTGATATTGTGGGATGCTTTAATCAGAATAGCTTGTTTCGCTCCGGCTTAGGGAGTTGAGTAGAAAAAGGAGAAAAGAATAAGAGGGGGGGGGGAAAAAAAAAAGTCGAGTTGATATCGTATCTAAGCATTGCTTAGGGTCGTGAACTCAAGAGATGACTCTCTGACGGGGAGTCGAACCCCGATCTCCCGCGCTTTGTCTCGAGATGACAAGCGGAAATCATGACCGTTAGACCATCAAAGAAGATCGGAACATTATTATACCAGGTTCATTATCTCGTATTGTATAACCTGCATGTGACCAGATACGTTCTCAAGGCTAAATTCACTAATCGTCGACTTACAGTCGAATGCGAAAAGTCGATACACTTAAGCGAGGCTGACGATTATAGATTGATGTGCTACCCCATGCGCCCTTTTGTCTTCATCCTTCTATAGCCTCGTCTAAGTCTATATCCTCCCCTCCCTCGACAGCCTCCTCACTTCGATACTCGGATCTACCTCGACAACCTCCTCTTTTTGCACATACATCTGATCACTCCTGTCCAACCCCACCGTCACCTTGGCGAAGGCTTCCCTAGCTCTCGTATCAATATCATTGCTTTCTCAGCTTCGGTTGAAGCCTGTCATGTGCCCCTCGCTTAATCATGTGTATAGTAACGTCTGGTAGCTTCCTCGCAGAATCCTGACATGGAAAAAAGGAGGAAAAAAGGAGTGGGGTGATGAGAATTGTGGAAATCAGTGATCTTGTATGATTCACTGGTGATAATGGAAAGGAGACTCGACTGCTCTGTTCCTACAACCACGACCTGTCATGTAGCGAAGCGACTAATCCCGATGATGGCCACCTAGGAACAGAACTGATGGAGAGACAGGGGTCACAGGGCTGGACGAACACTAGGGGTAGGGACAGTTGTCTGATCCTACCTAGGGAGAAGAAGGAAGTCTGGTTCAGAGGGGCCGCTGGACGAGTTTACCTAGCCCCCCCTCCCATATCAGTGAGGATTTATCCGAGAGGTTGCGTTAGCCTTTGTATATAGGAAGGATATTATTGTGTAGAAGTACTGCGGCCTTAAGCAAGTTAAGCCATGGCAGAGTTTGAATAATAATAATAACAATAACAATATACGCAATTCTTTAAGCAATCCTTGGAGAAGGCTTTAACAGGGAGCAATATATCCACTAGTTTTACTGCGCCTTGTATGTATAATAGTTGCGAGACTTGACCTGGATTTAAAGACAGCTACCTACCTTATGTGTTATTAACTTATTACTATCGTACAAACGAATTACCTCAGATATCGATCTAGTCCCCCCTACCCCCTTCTTCGCCTTAATGCTCAAATGATTGATTTCCATCTTTATTTTTTCTTGGACACGGCTCAAGCTCATGTCTCTGAGCTTTCTCCCATATAGTATGGAACCGGAGGGCATTTTTGGGCATTGATTTCCAGGCCTCCTCAGCTGTCATTTCACCCTTCCTTACCTGTCGCCAATAAAGACAGACCTTGATCCGAGTCTTTGGGAAAAGGATCTTGGGATAGAATGCTGTGAAGAACTGATCCTCTGGTGAAAGATTAAGCCGAGCGTCTGGTTTTAGGGCGGCGAGTAAACAGTGAAGTTGCATTTCGAGGTACATAGAGATTTTCATTCACATTGAGTCCAGGATTTAGTTCGTCCTCGGCGACGGCATCAATGAATGAGAGCTTTAAAAGTCAGAAAAGATAAGACCAAGCAAGACCAAGACTAATAAGACAAACATACCATCTAAGTAAAACAACTGCTTTGGAAACCGACACCGTGTAGTAGGAAGCAGGAATGTACCTATTCGCCAAGAAACTTGATGCTGAAAGATCCACGTGCCAGAAACTCGAGGGAACAAGCACCAACGCATGGGACTAAGTCCCGGCGGTCGGTTAGGCCTGTCCAGAGTGTGTCCTGGCCATCCTAGAGGCGCGATGGTCGCGTCGGTCGCGCCCTTATCCACATAGTTAACGCGCGGCCTTGTTGTTCCTCGAGTCCTTGTTGAAGAGCGATAGGTAAGGGCATCTTGCAGTTGTTCGTCTGCTACCAGAAGGTACAAGTCGCAGATACATAAGGGATAGCCAAGAAATCGAATGATGGCGTCGCTAGCGAAACAGTGTCGAATGCTTTGGTCCTCAAGACATTCGGATACATGGAAGAGGCTCTACGTACATTGTTCTTGAAGAGATACGCTTGCCTTGTATTCAGCCATGTCGATAGATATCTCTCAAAAGTGAACGATAGAAGTGGGAGACGAAAATGGTCGGATAGCATACCAGGTAGGGGAGTGTTATTAAAGCCTTTGCCAGGCGATGTGACAGTATTTAAAGCCTTCCTTTAACGAGAGCGCTCTCCCGGCCCTAATAACACCTACTACCCCTTTGGCTACCTAAAAGGGTCTGATAATCGGTAGTGTACCGGTCATCTAGGGTGGTGTGAGCCATCCCATCACTGATGTCATCAGCTGTAAATAGATTCATTTGTCCTCCTCCTCCTTAGATCACGCTATCAACTATCAAATATGAAGTTGACTTTACCAAACATTAGAGCACCCTTATTATCTGATCTTGCACTGCTTGTCATACCAGCTGTTATTTAAACCCATCTAACTAAAACTATACAATTTAATATCTTAATCACTCCTGGACTACCTATCGAACATTTCAATATGGCTGAATCTGTCGCGGATCTTGAAAGCTTGTACAATGTAGAAGCAACATTCGAGTATACGAGCCGCAATGGCCTCATGCAAGCCCTCCACGCCTTCCTGGATCGCACCTTCATTGATCGCGCCGCCTTCCTGCGGGACCATACAGTGCTCGTTACTAGATTTCCGCCCCAGATGTTCGAGATAGAGTCCAACGTCGACAACCCGGTTATTCCAGGTAGAAAGGTGTTATATCTCCCAGAATCCCAGGTCCTCATCTCCACAATGGCAGGAACTTGTCACGAAATTGTCAGTCGAAAAATTGAATATCTCTTGCAGGAGAAGATAAGCAAGATGGGATGCGAGCACGCCTTACGCGCAGTCGGGCAAACGAGAGAGCACCTCCAGAATTTGAACAAGGAGCCGGACGGGTCTTGGGGGCCGCAAGCGGTTCGTTATCCTACTTGTGTTCTCGAAATAGGCATGTCGGAAAGCCTCCGGCAACTAGACCGCGATGCCCAGCGCTGGATCGAGAACGAGATATCACATGTAACCCAAGTGATTACGGTCAAAATATATCCACGCCGCCATGAGATCATCTTTACCACCTGGAATAGGACAGCCCGACGGCGGGCTGAGAAGAACAACGAGATCCACGTAGAGCTTCGCGAAGGCCGACCGAGGGTTAGAAATAATAAACGCCTACGCCTCTCCTTCGATCAGATTTTTGAGCGACCGCCCACGCCCGGCACAGCTGAGAGAGATGTCATCTTCTCGGCGCGCGAGATAGGGGGTATTGCCCGCAGGGTTTGGCTGGATATGGGTTTGATCCCCTGATAAGGGAGATAGGGGCCTATCATCAATTCATCATACCCGAGGAAGAAACTGTATATTATCATCCTAGAAGGAAGCAATAGAAACAAATAGCCCATGTAAGGACGTGCAAAGCAATCTTATGAATACACTCAGTCGAAACCCACATAGTTCTAGGAGAACATCCCTCTTGTCCTCCATGTGTTGCACTTGCTTGGGCTAATGTATTCGGTGCAAGACAGTCTTATGAATACACTTACCACACAGTTCTAGGAGAACATCCCTCTTACGCTCATAACCATTAACTGTCCTCCATGCGTCGCCACTTGCTTGGGCTAATGCTTTGAGTGCAAGGGAATGTTTTCGACTCCATGGAGAGCGCGAGAATCATTCGGATCCCGTGAAGAAAGCCCGACACCTGCACGGGGAGCAGATCCTGCATTAAGGAGATTACCCGAACCAGTTTCACAGATGAGAGAAATACCAGGAATCCCATTAAGCTTCGAAAAGGTTGCATATGATCCCCGTACGATTAAACACATCGAGCCTGTTTCGTAAACGGCGTCTAAACTAAGCCCCGCCCTAGGGCTTAGTGAATGGATCCAACTGATGAAGTTCTGCAGTTCTTCTGGCGTAAAAGTTTCATCGATATGTACTTTGAAAGCGGCCTGGAGTCTGGAATGTCCTGTAAAAACATCGGTTCCCATTACTCCCGGGAAGTAAAGACGGACTGAGGAGCTTCCGACTCTAACAGTATGTGACGGTTTCTTGACGGGGGAGTCCTCTCTTAAAATTGCAATCAATTCTGCCAATTCGACCGACCGATGATTTTGGCCCTTCAGGAATGCAACCTGTGTTGCTAGCTTCCCTGTAAATGACACCCGCTGGCCGGGGACAAATACACCTGGCGTATTTAAATCAACAGCCGCCAGGACTTCAACCACTCGACCGATCGGTATTACTGCTTTGGTCGTTAGGAAGCTGTAGCCGCAATCGAGAACAAAGACAACGTCAACGGGTGAATTATCATCCAAGACGACGTCGACGACACTGAGTAAACCATGAGCCTTGATTGACTTTGAACTTGACGCTGCAGTAAAGAGGAGTTCGTCGTTAACGCCACGTTTACCATGCCCCGCATAATGGAAGAAGACGATAGTACGTCCGCCAGCAGCGGCTCCCAGCGCGGCTTTTATCATCTTACCAAAGCTTTCAATGACGGTCAATCCTGGTGCCGAGTCATCACAGGCAAGCGTTAGGACCTCTGGGGGGCCAAAGCCGAAAGCATGGAGAAATGACTGAAAGTTGGCATAGTCTCTTTCGGCTTCTGTGTTGTCGTCCTCCCATCGGACGTGTAAAGCGAAGGACGTCGTATAGGCACGAGCACGCTGCTCAACGGCAGCGGTCACGGCTAATTGGAATTGATCTTTTGTCACACGGTCGTTGGCCATCGTATCGTGAAATGATTTCGATATTGAGAATCTAGATCGATATCAGTAACTGATCTAAAAGGAAGCAGGGGTTTGATAGCTGACGATGGGCGTGTTTGATTGGCAACACGATCGTAGTGTGGAGCGATCTTTGCTAAATAGAATTTGTGCGAAGATTTGATATCTGGCTAAAGCCCCTAAATCCTGACGCTCTTATTAGTTGAATTAAAACAGAGGTGCGCAAAGGTCGATGTAGAGAGCTGGTTCGGACTCGTCTTTCGTGTATAGCGCGGCGTAGACAGCCCAAAGCTTGCCCTTGGGCTTGGGCGTCGATAACTAGAAGTCTGGTGTAGGAGGCTTATTTGATTAAAGGACTTCTAGAAGCCCTGTTGCAAACGTAAGAGGTGTGGCTGTACAAATGCTACGC
This sequence comes from Amorphotheca resinae ATCC 22711, assembly GCF_003019875.1. Taxonomy (NCBI): domain Eukaryota; kingdom Fungi; phylum Ascomycota; class Leotiomycetes; order Helotiales; family Amorphothecaceae; genus Amorphotheca; species Amorphotheca resinae. The sequence goes on from NW_020194473.1 coordinate 351,371, forward strand.
CCTGCCTCTCCTTGTAGTACGACCTTGAGCTCTAGATTGATGTACTAATCTAGGGCCTCGAAATTAAGATGTTGATGCATGTAATCGTCTACAATCTTCTACAACGGTGACTAGACGCCGTCTATTGCGGTGATCCTAGAAAGACGCCCTAGGAAAGCCTTCTGCGGCGTCGACACCTGTTACGTGTTAGATTATACTAGTATACGGAAGGATATGGACTTACTGCTCCCTTGCCCTGGGAAAGGCTTCTGCGGCGTAGGTGTGGAGGTTCTCGTGAAGTTGCAGACGGCGACGAGCAGAAGACGACGAGCAGAAGACGACGAGCAGAAGACGACGAGCAGAGGTTATAACTTCTCTCTCTGCTGTACGTTAAACTCTCAGATACCAGTGCAGGGTAAGGTAAGGTAAGGTAAGATACCAGGTAAGGTAAGGTAAGGTAAGGTAAATGGTATGTTAAACTTTCGGCCATCTCTACCTTAGGTGGGCGCGGTCGAAGCTGACTGGCCAAGCGAGGTAAGCTAAGCGAATACAAGCGAATACAAGCGAATACAGGTATCACGTGCAACGCGCTTTAATCTGGATAGTAGGTAGATCTCAGGAGTCAAAAAAAGGGTGAATTGAGAAATGAATCCAATCCTGAAGGATATGATTTACGGCAAGTCCCGAACGATATATCGGCGAAGAATTCTGCTGAAACCGACTTGGCCAAGCGGGCCTCGTGTGTCAAGCGATAAGATAAGATCAGCCTGTAAGAGAGCACTAGTGAGAAGCCTCTCGACTTACCTTTAAGGTACCCGTAGGTACTAGAGCGACGACTCTCTCTCTCCGTGCTTCTGTCGATGGAAGAACACACATAATCTTCACGCCCCCAGCAGCCTTTCGCAATGAGACGGCGCACGCGGAAATCTCTCGTCCACCTCGCCCTCTTCGGAGGCATCCTCGTCTTCCTCCTCTACATCAACCGGCCGCAGTCCAGCAGCAAGACCTTCGCATGGACGCGCATCCGCTACAAGAGCAAGTCTGGTACGCTGCCCCCGGCTCGCGGCGTCTGTGCCGGGCTGGCAACGAGCGCGAAGCCGGCACTGGTCGTGTCACGTGTTGCCGCCGACGGCGATCCCAGCTGGCTCGATGCGTTGGCCGATTCCTACCACCTGTGCATCTACAGCGCCGACGAAGCGACGACGACGACAACGTCTGGATATCTCCCAGTGCCCGCCAACCGCGGCCATGAAGCCATGGCATATCTGACCTTTCTCATCGACAACTACGCCGACTTCCCTGCCGCCGGCGCCGTCTTCGTGCACGGCTCGCGCTGGGCCTGGCACAACGACGCCCCCGACTACGACAACGCCGCCCTGCTGGCCGCGCTCAACGTGTCCCGCGCCCTCGCGCCCTGGGGATACCATAACATGCGCTGCGACTGGAGCGCCAGCACGTGTCCGCCGTCGACGCCGCCGCAGGGGAGCCTGGAGACGTCGGTGCAAGCCGCGCTGGTGCCGTGGGACGCGCGCGCCGTCTCTGACGCGGCGCTGCCGCGCGCGCTGGCCCTCCTGTTTGGCGGCCATGAGAAGAAGGCCTCGTCGGGATTGCTGCTCGGGCGCACCGATGCGGTTCGCGCGCAGTGCTGTGCGCAGTTCGTCGTCGCGCGCCATCGCGTCTGGCAGCACTCGCGCGACGAGTACGTCGCGTTGCGCCAGTGGCTGCTGGAGACAGCACCGCGCGACGACCGCATCGCGGGCCGCATCTTGTCGTACGTCTGGCACATCCTGTTCATGTCGCAAGGGGAATCCGAATCGGCCACGGGCGTTGATCTGGAGAGGCTCAATTCCCTCGCGTGTCCGCGCGCCGACGAGTGCTATTGCCGCTTGTATGGACGCTGTGGGCTGGATCGCTGTACGAGTCCTGGGAGTTGCTATGGCCAGTATCAATTGCCCAGGGACTATAAACTTCCTGAGGACTGGGCGGCGAGGCATTCGGAACCTTGAGCGCTGTGATGCGATGGGATGGTGGTTGGTGTTTGCTGCGAAGAGCGACGATGATTACGTGCTGTATGAGACTCTGTTATGATAGATACGGCTGTATGTATGTAAGATACTGTAGTATTGATACCACTGTAGGATCTAGGTATGTAGGAAGTAAGGGATACGTGTAGCATATAAATTGATCGAATCTGGGAAGAAACATCTCGATCTCTTTCGTGACTCCTTTCTCTATCTACCTACCTAGTCTTTTGAATATAAACCGCGTTTGAACACATTCCATTGTTGAAGCTTGGAAATAGGTAGATGGGTAAGTGGATATTGATAAGCATTTTTTGTAAGGTACTCTCTAGGTACGATTCTTACTTTTGTGTTGTTTCTGTATACCTGTAACTTCCTTGTCTAACAATAATCCAGCTACTACATTACTCACTCACCATCACCACATTTATCATCTCTCGCTACTTTGAACACCGGTAAATCACGATATTATACTGATGCAGCGAGGAAAGAATGAAGGTTTGGGGGAATGAATAGGCGGGTAGACTAGATATAGGCACTTTTAATTTTTATTTTACTTTTTTTCGGAAAGGGGGTCCCTCCTATCGTTAACTCACACGCATATACACCGCCAAAACGCACCCGAGAAATCCAGACCCAGAAAAGCAGAGCAGAGCACACTTGTCGCACCAGAGAAGAAGCCTTCCTCACATCCAAACCCTATAGCCCACAAAAGGCAAGAGGGTCATAATATTCATAAACCAAATTCTCCTTGTCGCGTCCCTTGACAGTGCCTTTCACAGCCGGGGCTACGAATTTCGAGACTCCGGTTTTGCGATCATAGCTCTGATAGGAAGCTGCAAGACGTTTGCCTCCGCCGCCGGGGAGATCGACGACGAAGGAGGGCATCAGAAAGCCTGCGATGGAGCCGCGGATCTGGCATTCTAGATCGAGGATGGTCTGGAGAGGGGTGCGCAGATCTTCGATGCCTTGGACCATGTCGCATTGGTAGACGTAGTACTGTTTATCAAGCTGTTAGCGATATGGAGGGGTTATTTGGGGGTCAATGGGCACGAACGGGTTGGATGTTGCTGTCTGCAAGTTCGCGGATCAGGGCGCTCATGGTCTGGACGTTGTCGTTGACGCCTCGTAATAAGACGCTCTGGTTCCGTACGACCACGCCGTTCTGAAACAGCTTCTGGGCTGCCTCCCGTGTCACCCAGGTGATCTCCTGGGGATGGTTGAAATGCGTGTGTAGGGCGACTTGCTTGCCTAGTGCACGACCGCGGTTCGAGAGGCGTACAAGTTCATCAGTCCAAGCATCTTCGGGATCAAGTGTGCGTGATGGTGTTACGCAGAGTCCCTTGGTCGCAAGGCGGAAGCGTCTGATGTGGGGTATAGCCAACAAACGGTCTCCGATGTAGCGAAGTTGATCCGGCTGAAGGTAGTACGAATCGCCTCCAGATACGACTACATCTTGGATGACTTCATTGTCGCTGATGTACTGCAGGGCCTGGTCCCATCTGGCTTTGATTGGTTTGTAGGAAGACTTGGTGACTGTGTCGGTGTTCCCGCCTACAGCGTATGATCGAGTGCAGAAGCGGCAGTAAAGCCCACAGACAGAGGTCGCTTAGATCTCAAGTCAGCGATTATAGACGCGAGGAATGCTATAGCGGATAAACTTACCAAGGAACAAAACCTTGTCTGGATATCGATGAACTAATCCAGTAACCGGCGAGTCTGCTGCCTCATGCAAAGAATCCAAGCCTAGCTTGGGATGGTCTGGCATGTAAGTAGACTTCATGGGTATGAATTGGCGCCGCAATGGATCATTCAGTGGGTTACTCCAGTCAATAACGCTCAGAATATGTGGCGTCAAGCGAATTGACATTGGAGCCTCCTTGATACCCTGCATAACGTCTTCGATGAACGCCCCCTTAGTGCGAATGTGCTGATAATGCTTGTTGGCTGGAATATTTTCAGGCAGAACCTCGTTCAGAAACACAGAAAGGTTTCTCGGTCCCTGGATATTTCGGGATATCTATAGGTCCTAGTTAGCCGCAACCGCCTGGAAAGATAATTCTGACGTACCTGCCATCTGTATGACAGGAATTCTTTCTCCGAAACATCACTCCAACGAGCTATCTTTTGCCAATAAGGTTCTCTATCAAACAGTGCGCCTCGATGATATATCGGAAGAGCAGTGCTCTGAGATGCTTCATATTGAGTGTGTTGCGTTTGAGGGACAAGAGACTGAGCAACAGTTGTCTCAGGCATTGGGAAGGGTAACGGTGTCTCCCAAAGGCCTTGCCGCGGTAGCTTCTCGAGAGTTGAAGCTTCGGCTGGTTCTGCCTGTTCTTTGCTTCTGCCAATGGACTGAAAGGATCTTATGGGGGTTGTAGGTTTTGTGAGGGTAGGACTTCCCATGGATCGGCGGGTAGCATGGCTTGGTATGGCGCTTTTGACGGCAACGCCGCCTATAGACTGCACCGATCTCATGTACATGATTGAAATTGAGCTGAGACACCCTTCAGGCTGACGAAGTGAGATAGCTCCGTTGTTCACTGGGTTCGAATATGCATTCCGAGCATAGGATGTTCGGAATGACTTGTCTTCGACAGGTGCACTGTAACTATCAGCAACATATACTTGGGGGAGTTGAGGCTCGACAAGACTATTTTCATTATGTTGGAGAGTTGTGTCGTCCATCGGTCTGGGAACGACTTACCCTGAACGAGCTCTGCTACTTGCTTTTGCACAAGAGACTTAGAAGGATGCAGAGTTGGACCTTGGTTTTAATATATGTGTGGGATGAGGAAGTGGAAGTGGAAGACGAAGAATCGAATTGGAGATGCTATTATATAGCAAATCGAAAGTACCAGTGAATACTTATTAAGGCTCCGGATCATCATTAGCGGACAGCCTTCAAGCATTCACAATATTTGTCAAAATCCCAACCACGAACGCTCTTGGTCCCAGAAACCCGGTCACTCCGTCGGTGAACTTAATCTGCCGTAGATCTTGTTGTACTGTTGGCTTGCTGCAGCACGTAATTGGTAGCATTGCTAGCCTGCATAGACCGAGGGGTAAGTAACACAAAGGGCTTTTCCAGTAACTTGGAAATGCATCCGATAGGCAAAACAATGACATAGCATATAAATCCTTGAGCTTAAGCTGCTCTCTCCCGAGACGTGTCGTCGGAACAGTCATGGTGGAAGATGAAAGCTGCAACACCGGCTTCAAGTTTTGATTGGCAGGGCTGTCAGTGTCATTGTAAACCGACGCCGAACGGAATAAGAAACTAAATCGTGAATAGAGGTCGGGTTATTTGATACTGAGGTACGGCTATAGTTCTCGTTTCCAGATGACTTGCTGAGCTGGTGTTAATCTGTAAGGAAAGCCTCAGTCTCATCTCGTCCCAGATCAGTGCGATTGGCCTACCGCGACAAGCGTAAATCATTACATAAAACATGAGGAGAATGCAGTAGTGTCATGGAAATATTGGGGAATGTAAGGCTGCGCTGATGAACCGAACTATCGGGTGGCCAGACTTAGGAGTGATCCATGAAAAAGTGTCTTTGGGGGCAACACACTCCCAGGGCCCAGCGGCTGCATCAGTTGCATATGTTGCTTGGCTCGTTGAGTGGATGCCGCGAAAAGTCCCCATGTCTGAGGGATTTCTCCAAGGATCAAAACACCATATCTAGCTCTTCCGAGGACAGTTAAAGGGCCTAATTGGAAGCTCATGATTTTTGCTAAAGACAGTTCTTAGCCTCATTTGGCCTGTACCTGCTGACAATATGGAATAAGATAGGGCTCCGTGGGGTGAAGAGGGGTGCGGGGATATCTAATACCCCGGACACAGAACAGGTTCAAAGACAAAAAAGCTCCTTCAGTAATGAAATCAATTTGCATTCTTGGCAAGACTGGAATATGCATTGGGGATGTGTCCACAGCCAAGGATAGGCATGGAACTAGCTAGGTTGAGGGACTTCGACGAGGAAGCAACCGCAGTCACAGAAGTAGTGCGCGCACCCATATATCAGCGAATTGGGTTCTCTGGCGACGAAAACTGGGAAGGGCACAATGAGAGAGGACGCTCAGGGCGGCCAATCTTAACCCTCTCCAACAGGAGGAGGCCATAGCCGAGCTGCAAGAGGACGAAGAGGACAGATCCAACGCGTAGAGTATGCGCAAAGAGAAAAGCACAACTGGACTGGTACGAGTGGCCACGCTGGTGGGCACTCAAATCAATCACGAACCAACATTCAAGCTCGCAGCAACCAACGAGACTTGTGCAAGGCAAACAACATGGAGGGAGCCACGGCTGTTGGCCGATGGGCAGCGGTTGGGGCCGCAAGAGAAAGAAGCTGTCTCGTCTCGAGTATACCAGATGCATCGCTCTGCGCAAAGATACTCGGATCCTCTGTCTGGAGGTTGAAGATATATAACCCAACAATTTGTTGTTTTGTCCTTTGTCTCTCAGGAACGGTCCGCACGGGACTTCTGTCCTCGCTTCGCCTGATTGGTCATCCGCGCATCCGAGCCTCCGCGAGTCATGTGACCTCGGAATCCGCTCGCTCGCTTTCCAAGCGGCTCGTCTTCGTGGATCAAATCTCCATTTCCCTCAAATACACAGACGCTTTCTCCATACCACTACTCGTCCTTCAACCTCCCATCTCCCCTCCATCAATTGCCAAGGCAATTGATTCTTCATCCTTCCCTTAATACATAGACTGCGGTCACCATGTTCAGAAACGCTCTCCGACAGTCCAGCCGGACAGTGGGCGCAATCTCTGCCTCTGGCAGAGTTGCCGCGGTACGTACCCTCACCTCCCCCGTCCGTCCTCGTCGAGCTCAGCTCCATTGAGGTCCTATCGATCAAAGCATCCTCGAGAAGCTCAATTGGCTCGCGGGAACGATGCAAGTCGATGGTTGAGAGCTTGTTTGGAAGCTTCAACAGCTCCTGTTCACGTTTTTCGGCTTTCGGCTAACTAACGTTTTCTTTACAGGGACGAACCGCAGCGCCAGCAGCCTTCAACGCTGCCACCAAGCAAATCCGAAGCTACGCCGCTGATGCAAAGGCATCGCCGACCGAAGTCTCCTCCATTCTCGAACAAAGAATCCGAGGTGTCGCGGAGGAATCCGGTCTCGCCGAGACTGGACGTGTTCTCTCCGTTGGGTACGTTCTCAACACCAATTGAGCCTCATCAACGGCAGCAAGGATATCATTGGGGCCCCGCTATCGATCCGAGTACTGACTGGAGGCAATTGCAGTGATGGTATCGCTCGTGTCCATGGCATGACCAACGTCCAGGCTGAGGAGCTCGTCGAGTAAGTTGTATACCTACGGATAGAAAACTTTTACCGGGACTCATCAATATACAGGTTCGCCTCAGGTGTCAAGGGAATGTGCATGAACCTTGAAGCTGGACAGGTCGGTGTTGTGCTTTTCGGTTCCGACCGTCTGGTCAAGGAAGGTGAGACCGTCAAGCGTACCGGAGAGATTGTGAGTGATACAGAGATATGGGCTGAAGGGCAATGCTTATTGAAAACTAGGTCGATATTCCTGTCGGTCTCGAGATGCTTGGCCGTGTCGTTGACGCCCTTGGAAATCCCATCGATGGTAAGGGACCCATTAAGACCACCGAGAAGCGTCGTGCCCAGTTGAAGGCCCCCGGTATCTTGCCCCGAAAGTCCGTCAACCAGCCAGTTCAGACTGGTCTCAAGTCCGTCGATGCCATGGTGCCCATCGGACGTGGTCAACGTGAGTTGATCATTGGTGACCGTCAAACCGGAAAGACTGCTGTTGCCCTCGATGCCATCCTGAACCAAAAGCGATGGAACAACGGAACCGACGAGTCCAAGAAGCTCTACTGTGTCTACGTTGCCGTCGGCCAAAAGCGATCCACCGTCGCTCAACTTGTCCAGACCCTCGAGGAGAACGACGCCATGAAGTACTCCATCGTCGTCGCCGCTACTGCCTCTGAAGCGGCACCTCTCCAATACCTGGCGCCCTTCGCTGGTGAGTTCTCCCTTTTTCACTTTTCCCCTTAATCCCATTTTCCCCTCGTCTCTTTTTTCATTTGTGGTACAACGTGCCAGCAAATGTGTAGCTACGCAAGGCGTGGGTGCACCTTCCCGATCATCTGAAACAAGGCGTGGGTATACCTTCCATGATGGCAACTGCCCTAGATGCTCTTGCGTTAGCAGAGGCAGAGGTTATAACCCCTGCTTGTCGTCTTCTGCTCTTCTCCTGGACAACTTCACGAGAACCTCCCCACCTCCTCATGGAGCACCCTTCAGTTGTGTCTCCTGTACTATAGTGTCTTTGATAACTACCCTGCCTGGAGTAATTGAGTGTGTCGGTAGCATATCTACACACCTCTTGTCAGACAGACTAGAGAGCGTCTAATCACCACTGGTGCTTCCTAGCAAGCATATCTCCAAGGTCGCTTCTCAGCACCTTTGAGACCATGCCAACGTCACACTTCATCGACTCATATATTCAACCGTCTTATTTCACTGTCTTTCATTTCGTCACCTTCAATTACCAACCCTCATTCAGCGACTACATTTGAATTTGCTAACATGTTTGATTTTTGAAAGGTACCTCCATGGGTGAGTGGTTCCGTGACAACGGCAAGCACGCCGTCATTGTCTTCGATGATCTCTCCAAGCAGGCTGTTGCCTACCGTCAAATGTCCCTTCTTCTCCGTCGTCCTCCCGGACGTGAGGCTTACCCCGGTGATGTCTTCTACCTCCACTCTCGTCTCCTCGAGCGTGCCGCCAAGATGAGCGACAAGCACGGTGGTGGTTCCTTGACTGCCCTTCCCATCATTGAGACCCAAGGTGGTGATGTGTCTGCCTATATCCCAACCAACGTTATTTCCATTACCGATGGACAAATCTTCTTGGAAGCCGAACTTTTCTACAAGGGTGTCCGACCAGCCATTAACGTCGGTCTTTCCGTGTCCCGTGTCGGTTCAGCTGCCCAACTTAAGGCCATGAAGCAAGTCGCTGGTTCCCTCAAGCTCTTCTTGGCCCAATACCGTGAAGTTGCTGCTTTCGCCCAATTCGGTTCCGATTTGGATGCTGCCACCAAGCAGACCCTCAACCGTGGTGAACGTGTAAGTTGCTAATTATACCCAGCATATTGAATCATCAAGGCAATGCTAATAAACATCTCCCTTCCAGTTGACCGAGCTCCTTAAGCAAAAGCAATACTCTCCTATGGCCGTCAACGAGATGGTTCCCCTTATCTACGCTGGTGTCAACGGTTTCCTCGACTCTGTCCCCGTCAACAAGATCCTCACCTGGGAGGCTGACTTCCTTGCACACCTGAAGACCAACGAGTCTGAGCTGCTGGCAACGATTGACAAGGAGGGTGCGTTGAGCAAGGAGCTCGAGGCGAAGTTGAAGGATGTTATTACCACTTTCACCAAGAGCTTCTCCGGTTAAATAATGCTACTCATTCCCAGTCTCCTTTGTTCTTAGCATATTATTCGGGAGAAGATGGCTGTATTGAGGAAATGTGGAAGTGGAGCTGGTGATGGATGGAAGGTTGGTTGATAGCTAAGCGGAGTGTAAAATAGATCGACGATTCTTCCTGTGTTTCTGAAATTTTCTTGTGTCCCCCTTAACTAATAACTGGTCCCATTGTAAATGTGAAAGATGTGCCGATGACAATATCAATACCCAATGATTATGCGGATGTAGGAGGGACGCTGATGGATATATTCTCCATTCCGCTTCTGCAGGGGGAAGATTTGACGCAAGTGCCTAAGGTAAGGTAGGTAGGTAGGTAGGTATGTATGTATTACCCCTATTCCATACATACATAGCCCAGTTTGGAAGGAAAGAGCGGGGGAGAGACTCTAATATCAGATCATCAAATCATATCATATTCTGGTTAGATTTCCGAACAAGAAGGCGATGTACCTACCTACCTACCTATATTCACAAATCAGAGCACGAGGAGGAATATAATCTTAGAAGAAGCTTTTTTTGTTTTCTTTTCTTTATGATTGATTATACACAGAACAGCAGCATAACACAAGCAATTAAGCCCGCACCAGGTTGGTTGACAAGCTGTCCAGAGATCCCGAAGGTTTGATAGCAGGTAGCTATCTTAGGTAACAAGAGAAGGAAGGGCAGGTCTGTGAGTGACGAGAGTAGAGTACTGCTATCCAACCTATTTTTTCCCCATGGGGGGAAGGTCGAGGTTGCTTGTGCGTGTCTGTGTAAAAAAGCTAGACTGGCTGTATTATGAGAAGAAGAATAGAGCACAGCTAGCAAGCAAACATCTCGTCTTCCATGCAGTTGGAGATTGAGGATCGAGGATTGCTGATTCGCTGTGGGAGTGACCCGACGTATGGTAGGGTGGTGGTATGCAGTTAGTACAAAGCGAGAATAGGTAAAGAGCAGAGAATAGCTTAACAAGCATCTTCATCTTCCATATAATTGGAAGTTGAAGATCGCCGGTTTGCTGCAAGGTATTAATTATTAGCGTAGAGTAGGTGGTATGCGGTTGTAAGTAGGAAACAGAACACCGAGGTAGGAAAAGAAAAGAGAAAAGTAATCGAAAGTTACTGAGTAACTGGCGTGCGCTGAATGCCAAGACGTAAGAAGAGGACGAGTATGTTCTTAATGCTGCTGCGTCTGACGATATCTAGCGATGTTGAGAGCGTACTGCTGTCTCTCATATTCGCGTTGACGCGAGAGACGGTCACCGGAAGAGCTTCCTCCAACCTCAACGGCTTCGTTGGCTGGGTATGGATTTAGCATGGGTTCTGTGCGGGATCGTCTTGGCAGTGGCCTCAAAGGGCTCTCAGGGTCTGTCCAGAGGAGCTTCTTCACCAGATTCCCGACATCTATGAGTTGTTGAAGTTTAGCGCTATTGCCCGGAGATGTATCATCGGCGAGCTTTGATTTCTTGAACGCGCCCATGATGATTCCGCTGGTTCGAAGTCTTCGGATACCTCCCTGCGTTGGGATGGCAATGAGGCAGCCTGACTGATATTCGCTCGGCTGATTATTCGATTGACGGGGTGCCTCCCAGTAATAAAAGCCTCTGCAGCGCAGGGTATCAATGTGAAGTTGTGGACTGAAATCGAGGGGCCGCTTCATGCCATATGCAGCCATGATTCGCATATCTAAGACACCTGGTGAGAAGAGCTGTGATTCCTCTATAGTCTTGCGTGAGGGATTAAGCTCGACAGCGTATAGGAGATCATAACCAAGGGATTGTGCGGCCTGGGCGCAAGCCAGCGCAGCCTGAGCCATGGGGTCGTGGGTAGGTGCTAGCTGATTGATAGCGGGTGGGTTATCGTCATCTTCATAGATGGTATCGGTGATCGCTGCGGGACTGGATAGTCGCGGGGGGCGCGTAAGGAATGGAGGGCGCGGAGGAATCGGAGGAGGTGAGCCAAGAGGAGCCATACTTGTCATCGTGGTGCTGTGTGATAAGTAGCCGGTGTATGGATTCTTAGAAGCCAAGGAAATGCCATCACCTGCTGACAAATTATCGTCTGCGTCTTCGGACACATCTCTATCAGACATCGAGAGAAAGTGCTCCACGGTAAGCTCTATTGGTTTCAATGTAGGTCTTCCCATCCTTGAATGAACGGGGGTGTTGGCAGGGTGTGGGTTGAGTGAAGACATGTCCGAGGAAGAGAATGGTCGCGGAGAAGGCATATCAAAGTCCCTGTGTTCTGGGGTGGCCATCCTAGGGGAGGAGAGAATGCCATTCACACTCGAGTCAGAAGGCGTCTGGTTGCGATATCCCGCAAAGGTTTGAGGAGAACCAGCGGATCCGGCAGAGGAAGAGGGTTTTCGTTGAGATGGTGTCTCCAGAATTGTCCGGCTGTTGGCGGATATGCCCAATTTGCTAGATACCTGCGTCTTCGGTTTACTAACGCGGAGGGCCGGTGGAACAAGGGCTGGATCATGTTCCTCATCCTGTTCAGACCTAATGAAGGTGATCTGATGGCGGTCCCCATTGATCACTGAATTTCTTTGCAGAATCGGGGTTGATCGCGCAGCAGGTCTCTCTAACTTATCGAGCTCGTTCTTCAAATCTCCCATGACGATTGTAGCATATTCTGCAAGTCTTCGTCGTTCAAATGGGCCGAAGGACCGGCGGCGATACTTGGAATGAATTGACAAGACCCCAATGATATGCCCATCTTCTGCAAGCAATGGTGCGCCAGCAAAGAATCTGATCTTGGACTCCCCAGTCACGAGAGGGTTTTTGTGAAAACGCCAGTCCTATTATTGAGTTAGTTTGCAAGAGGTACACAATCATGATTAGAACAGACCTTTTTGGTATCCAGAACCACGAAGACTTCAGTCGAGAGCAGGGCATGAGCAGCAATACTTGTAGACCGGGGGATCAGGTCAGTATTGTACCCACGCTCGGCTTTGATAACCTCCTCTCTATTGCTAAAGGAGCTGGCAGCACAGCCACCTGATTTGAAATTTCTCATAATTTCTGGGAGAAGCTCGCGAATTCTATTTGAATCCCAGGCGGCCATTGCTTTAATAAAAGGCTGGCTCGAGGTCAATCGTTGTGCCTCAGAGATAGGGAAAATGGATGGAAGAAACTCAAGTTTTGGGCTACGAGGTGGTGGTCGAGGCGGGTTAATGAGATTGTAATTTCCCTAGGATTGTCAGCCAGGGTCTCATAAAGTAGGAGAAGGATGAGCTATGAGAAGCAAGTAATAGAAGACAGATCGCTGAGGTGCACACTTACCTTTGAGTAGCACTCCATGTACTTCTTCCACTTGGGCATAGCATCATGATCGCGAGCAGCAGTTAGTGCAATGAAGTCGCGCTGCTGAGCTAATTGTATGTTGGCTATTTCCTCAGTGATCATCTCCATAGATTTCTTAGCCTTCTCATTCGATGTAACACGGCTTGGTGCCTCTTGTGATCTTTCCTCGCCTCTGTCCACCATGATCGAACATGCAGGACTGCCAATTTGTGATGAGTCTGGAGTAGCTTGGTGGAAGACTGGTGCTGGTTCAGAGCGAGCTTGGAGTTTGTGATTTAAGGGTCGGATAAAAGGGCATGGAACCAGCAAGCCGGCTGGAAGCCCCTCCAGATTTGGTTCCAGGGTAGGCAGACTCAGTGAATCCGGACCTGTATCATTTTCTCCTTCAGCTTCTCTATGGCGGTGTACTGCCGCTGGATATTGCCTATTGAAAAGTCTGTTCATTATGTCAGGGACTCTTAACTTCTTGAGTGATATTGAGTCTGAAGACTCCTTAGTGGACGATTCCACGGGTGGTGCACCTGCACCTGCAGTCTTGACAGCTGCTAGGTTGGATGCTAGGATAGAATGACCCTTCAGTTTTGAATCAGTAAAACCAAGGGGAGATGCTTCTGCTGTATTTTGGGGTGCTGCTAGAGGTGGAACAATGGTCGAAGGCCTCTTCAATGCTGAATCAGAATCCCCATCAATGGGCAGGCTCTTCTTTGTCTCAGCGTGCGTATGTAGGGAAGACTTCAATGTGAGACCAAACTGCTCATGAGATGAAGGGCCTGTCTTAGTCTTGACACCTTCACAAGTTGGAGAAGGTTTGGATAGTAGGACAAAGTCTTGTGGAGGTAACGAGAGAGGACGTTCACCAGATGGGAAAATTCTCTGTGATTTAGCGCGTCGAAAAGGTGGAATATTCAATATTGAACCAGAGCGTTCGATAAAGGATGTGAGTCTGTGAGACTTGGCACGTGCTAGGTTTGGAACCCCCTTCGGTAGTGAATTAGAGCGTTCATAGGATGGTAGGCCATTGCTAAGTCTGGTGGGTTGTAGAAGCCAAGACCTACGGCGTTCACGTGCCATCGTAGGTGTATGGTTGAGCACCCTGTCAAACATTCCTAGAAAGTGAGGTAGTTCTTTTCATTCATCAGTACATGATCCAATCTCATAACGTGACAGTCGCCTAATATGGAGGTTGCTCGCTTAAAACAGGGGGTAAGAGAACCTACATCAAGAAAAGAGAGGTCAAGTCTCAGAATATTCTAAACCAGTATGCTGTCTGTATCGTATCGAGTAAATGTAGAGACCATATGGAATTCGGATAAGACAGTAGGCTGCTTAGCATATTAGCAAACATGTACTTTGCATAATTCAGTAGGAGTGCTGTTTTCGGACTTCCGACAGTAAGAGATAGCTTCACATCCAACAAAAGATGCCACTTCCTAGGAGTGTCTCATGTGATTATCAGTAGATGCAATAGCTCTGAGAGGGTTGTGCAAGTTTGGCAGAAGAAGTTTCCAGGGCAGATGTTTGCATGACAACAAAGAGACAAGACTCACTGGTCGGCTGTGTTCAGTGACTCTGCAGGAGTTCATCAGACAATCTCTGATGTGAAACATGAAATGTTCTCTGAAGTTGGCGCAGTAACAGGATGTATGGTGGGAGATAAACAACAGTGCCTGTTTCCAAAGATTAGTTGCTGTTGAAAATCAGGTGCTAGAGATGAGGAGAATTGTAATCTTCTATCTGTATTGAACAGAGAAGGTACTGGTGATGAGACAGTGCTTGTTGCTGAAGGAACTCTCCAGTGTATGCCTCCGTAGATCTAGGAAGAAGGATCTTCTAGGCTGAGTGGATGAACTTGCCTGGGAATTCTGACTGACCAAGCAGAGATGAAGAAGTCGGTGAAAGTTCAGCCTTTGCACTATGAATAACTCCTGAGATCTAGATCACAGAGATCAGTTGATTGTCTTCAGTTTGTTGTTAGAGGTTAGAGAAACAAGTGTGGTTGTTTCTCAAAGCATGTTGTGTGTAGGCAGGAGTGGAGGGAGAATGGGAGGAGGAAGCAGAAAAGCGACAACAGACTTACTTTTGTTGTGAATGAGGGCTTCCACACGGTTATGGGGAGCGTTAGAGGACAAGGACAAACTTGGCTCCTTGCCTTGATCTTTGAAAGTTGAAGTCACAGGATGGATGAGATGTAAACACACTTCAGATCTTGTTGGATTGGAAATGGCGTTGGCCCCGAAGGTAAGGCTTCTCTAGGGCATCGAGAATTAGGGCAATCGGGTGCCTAAGGTTTCTGGGAGCAGACAAAATGTAGCTTGGTACGAAAGAGATACAGACTTCCAGTTTGCACCGTGCGACGTGGTTCGAAGCAGTTTGGGATGTCGAGTTTCCGGGGGAATAACGAGGGGTAGTGAGTCGTGGGAACGACAAGATGTTGGTGACGCCTCACATAGCACTAGAGATGTGAAAGTCTATGAAGATGAAAGGAAGCAGAGGAAAGGAGAAGACAGGCTGCTTAATCAGTCCAGGGGGGAGAACTGTAATGCTGGAGAGTCTTGAATTACAACGGTGGACGATATGCCTGCGCTACGAGCATCTTTCAGATAATGGAGCTTTTTAAGCTACAGATTCTGCCACATGCGAAGGGCAAGCACCGCAAGGGGTCCTCATGAAATTGCCGCAGTGTATCGAGATGATATATAGGGTACCGTGAAGGAGAGCACTTGTCATAGAGGGTAAGTCGCAAACCAATGGGAGTATCTCATGATCCCTGGGTATAGTGAGGCAGCCGAAGAGACCGTGGTTGATGTTTCTGGCCCGTGGCTGAGAAAATGCCGTGAAGGGTAAAGAGGACTTGGGGATCCTCGATGTATGGCAGGATGGGTGGTGGCAAAGGCCCCTTCTTGACCAAAGTCTATATTTGCGGTGACGACAAAATAGACATGATCATCATCATCGACATCGAGATCAACATTGACATCGACAGCAGCAGCAGCAGCAATACCAGGCCTTTGATCGTATCGTACAAGACGAGACCGAACAGAGGGATCTGCTACCCCGAGAAGAGTCTCCCAGGACTTCGTATAGACTACCTACATATACATATACATACCTAGTATATATACATATACATATCAGGTATACACATACCGAGGTAGGTACATATATAATTGCTTTCCACTCGCACTTGCATCTGCTCGGCACATTTCAAACTTTGCCTGCCTGAGACGATATGAACAGAGGACCATCCTCACTCGCCTGACATGAGAGGTTCACCATCTTTTCAAATGCAGCGGTTCAAAAATCCCCTAAAGAAATCTCAAATAAGGAGATAGAAAATAGGTAGACAGCTGAAGAACTCCCTTGCTCACCAGGTCCCTGCATCTTCAGTTGTTCCATTGTTCGCTGTCTCGGGCTTGAAATCTTGATCATGCAATCGTAGAGAACTGTTGGAATTCGGAGGATTGGGAATTGGTGATTGACGCTGCTGTGCTCCTTTTTTTGAAGTCTTGAAGTCGCCAGGTGAGATACATGGTTGATGAGGTGAGGTCTGAACTGTGGAGATGCGGCACTCGGGGACCGGCCAATAATCTGGCGTTTGTCGATATGTGCATAAGGCTGCACGCACCCATGCAACCACGGCAAAATTCCGTACAATCTAAAGATTCCCTGGGGTTTTGGCTTTTGTTACTCTTTATTCGTCTCTAGTTTTGTTTCCTCTTTTTCCAGAAAGCTTCGGTTACCTTATTATTGGGGGGGTGTTCTTTTATTTTGCCTGTATATTCTTTTCATAAATCCCTTCTACGCATGCTGTCAAGGCTCGGCAAGAACACCATGATTGTAAGGGGTCAGATGGATTTGATCTCTTGAGTGTATATGAAATCCTTAGGTTCGTAAGGATCGGATACCAGGTCTCCACGTAGTTTCCGGCTATTTACACTTGGTCTAGGTACATCGAAGACGGATCTAGAGATAGTGATTCCAATTGCAGCCGAGTCTAGCGGTCTAAAGAGTTCGTCACCAGTTCTTTGACAACGGACAGTCTGGCCGTTCCGCATTATCTCCTTCCCTCTGTTCTCAGAGACGCCATCGCTTTTAATCAAACAGCAGCGTGCTAAATCCCCTCAGCCTCCAGCAACCTCCTCAGGCCCGTAATCCATAAAGCCAGCGTTTGGAGATTGCCTGTCAAGCAAGTACTTGAATCTTTCCCTCTCGCCCTTCAGAAACTCTGGGATATCCTCATTCCCTTCGATTGTTTCATAAAGCTCCCCCTCCCTATCCCACAAATCTAAGCCCTTCCGGACTCTGTCCACGATACGCGTACGATTCCTAAAGTGTTCCTGGTTCAGACTTACATGTGAGAAGCTCTTCATCTTGGTCAGCATGTCCTCGATCGTCGCAAAGCAGGAGCTGCAATGCCATCCAGCATTCCACAGATCAGCCTTGTTCCACCAGGCCACGAGTCTGTTCCCACCCTCTCCATTGCGAAGGTTTGCGGGGCGGATCGTGTTAGATCTGCCTTGGAACGTGGTCGCCTGCGGGTGTTCCCATTCCGGCCCTTTATGTAAGAACTGGAACCCGTAATAATAGAAGCGACTCCTCAATGTCAGTCTCTGATGGAAGTCGCAATTCCTCAAGATCTGCAGCGTTGCAGGGCGGATGATCTCGTCGACGTCGGAAACAATAATCACATCGCCAATCCTCGCCTCCTGCTCGCCTTCTAAGCCCGGTATGACCTGGTCGAACATAGCATTCCGTTGATGATCCTCCAAATCCCACGTCCGAGCAGCATTTAGGGGTGGATTCTGCACGACTCTGTATATGATTTGCTTATGGAAACCAGCAAAGCGATCCCAGTTCAATTTCAGCGTGAGGTTCTTCTCCAGCCCCGTGAACGTGACCGCAGACTCGAGAACCACGAAGTAATCCACGTGCGCCGCCATGGTATTGAGCCGGATCTCCAACCAGTCCATCTCGTTATTCACCATGAATAGATCATAGACCTTGCGACGCCGCTTGCCATCCTGCGCGTGGAATACGCCCCAGCGATGTGCGCGGCATAACTGTTCTGCCTCCCGCAAGGGAAGGAGGCGCGAAGTTCCTTCCGGGCCGGCTCTGTGCGAGGCTTCGAAAGCGATGTCGTGCGCAGTTATCTCGTGCGCGCGCGGTGAGAAGGGGTGTTTCTGCTGGGAATAGATGGCAAGGGCCCAGAAGCAGAACAGAGCGCAGAGGATCTGGCGCCAGCGGCGTCGAGAGGCATAGAGCAGCAGCGCCCACATGCGGCGCTCGCGGATTCCGAGGCGCTGCAGCATTGCGGATTCACCGCTTTTGCTTGTTACTTCATGGGAGAAGAATGCGTGTTCGATTGCGAAGCAGGTTTGATTTGGCCAGACGGGAGACCAGTCGAGTTGAGCCTTGTCGTTTCTCGGCAACTTTTATGCAAGGCTGGGATTTACTCCGTAGCGCGTCTCCAGACAGGGCTCCTGGTTAGAGATCCTGTGCACTTACTTCTCTCTACAGACGTTGTGGGATTGCATTGCCATGTCTTCGTTTTTTTCATATGGATAGGCAATGGAGAAAAGATACAAAGAGGTCTATTGCAAGAGGACTTCCCACAGGCAATCTACTGAACGCAAAGCAGCAACCCTCAATAAAGCACCCGCTTAACATTAACGGAGAAGGAAATAAGCCGAGCCTGCTACTTGCAGTATCAGAACTGTCGAAACAACCACTTGGCTTTCTCTCAAGCTGCAAGCATAGCATAGAGAGCCTCACTGGCACTTGCAAGGGGCTCAACTGTTGATTGGCGGCGGAGTTAAAAGGGGGGCGATGGTGTTTTGGCTCCGCTCTCGGCTAACAACGTCATGTTACGCTCGAAGGCCGAGCAATCGAAATTTATACTGGACCTGAAGACAAGAGGCGAACACTTCCTCCCTTATATATCCTACTCATATATACCTCCAAGAACACAATCTCTACGGTGCGGATCCTGCTCTTCGACCACTCTCTGCGAGCTCAATCATCGTAGCCGGGTTCTCCGCTAGGCCTACCTCTCCAGTATGCGCTCCTCCATCTCATCCCGGAGTCAACAGCTCTACCGCGCCTGCAGACCCTCTTGCACCGCTCGAAGTCTCCTCCCCAGCGCCTCCAAAGCCACGTCCTCCTTTGCTCCAACCTTCCAGACCACCCCTTCTCCAAGATGGACATCTCCCAGCTCACCATCACCATCACGATCACCATCGCGGACCTACTCTTCCTCCGCTCCTAACCCCGCCCCCGCGCCTCCTCAAACACACTACGAATTCTTCCCCAAGACGCTCTCCGCCGGGCCACCTCCCTCGGGCACCTTCCGCATCGACGTGCGGAAGCTGCGCCAGGAGTTCCTCCAGCTGCAGGCCGTGGCGCACCCCGACCGACACCCGGCAGAGTTGAAGACGCGGGCCGAGGCAACGTCGGCGCGCATCAACGAGGCGTACAAGACGCTGCAGGATCCGCTGCTGCGGGCGCAGTACCTGCTGCGGCTGCGCGGCGTCGACGTGGCCGAGGACGAGACGGCCAAGGTCGACGATCCGGAGCTGTTGATGGAGGTGCTGGACACGCGAGAGGAGATCGAGAATGCGCAGGAGGAGGAGGAATTGGTGGAGTTGAAGAGGGTCAACGAGGAGAGGATTGCAGCAAGTGAGGAGGTGCTGGAGAAGGCGTTTAAGGAGGATGATATTGAGACGGCGCGGAGAGAGGCGGTTAAGCTGAGGTATTGGGTTAATATCAAGGAGAGCTTGGATAGTTGGGAGAAGGGGAAGCCGGTTGTTCTTGTTCATTAGGGTGTTGGATAGACGGCGATGTGTATAATATGCATGGTTCACGGTGTTGAGGTTCAAACGATTCTGGGCCGTTGGGAAGCTAGACTATGGTCATATTTTCGCAACTTATTCTATACCCGTATAGATATTACTCGATGTAAGAGCCTCTTTTAGACGGAAGAGAAATAACAACTCTAGAAAATCGACGCGCCCTGGGGTATTCTCTTCTGCAAACCGAACTCCTAACCCCCCTCATAGCCATGATCCAAGTTCATATCACCGAAGTCTATGGATTCGGATTGTCATATGCCGCATTCTCTAGTTCCGTAGGTCAACGATTGTGAGCCATGGCATTCGCACCTATGGATGGATGATTAGATGTCATGTTGGCTGAAGGAGTCGTCATTAGGTTATTGGGCATCTCCTCTCCGAGAACTTCTGCTGCAGAAGCATATGGACTTTTGCAAGTCTCGTCCGAAGCCGAGGGTAATGGATAAGTAGCCGCCGCCCCTGACGCCTCCCCAGCTATCACGCAGCCCTCGTTGGTAGTGAATAGTTTCGACTTCTTGTACAGCTTATTCGAGATCTTATGCGGGATCGCATTCCTCCTCAACATTCTCGAGATCGTTGCTTGGCACAGCCGCACCCCATACTCGTCGAAGAGACAATCACGGATGGCACTCTGATCCAGTCCCGGTCTTCGCGCAAGAAGGCCCTTGATGGATTCTGCCATCTTATCGCGGTCCGCTAGTGGCTTCCGCCCGGGTTTCTTTCGGTCGTCGACGCCGGTCCGCTGGTGCTTCTCTATGCGTCTGCGGATGTAGCATACAGATTGGTAGGTGCAGTTGAATCTGGCTGCTATGGCATGCAGATCCGGAGGCTGGCCTGATTTCTGGGCGTTGGTTATTGCCAGTTCGATCGCCGCTACGACCTCTTTCTCGAGAGTCTTTGCCATGTCCTAATAACCATCGTTAGGAGACCAACTGTGTCGATCCTGTTGTGAACTTGTGACTTACCTACTCGACCAGCGACAAATATGTCGGTCAAGGGCCACGAGGCTGAAGGGTTAAAAGGTGATTGAGAATGCGCCGGGGTCTTGGAAGACAGGGCCCGAGACAGGGGTCGGAAGCCCCAATGACGATGGATCGATAAATCGCATTTGTAGATATCTTGTTTAGCCTCAAAGAGACTTTAAGAACACAACGCAGCCATCCCCTGTACCAGACATTTGATCAAAAGCTACCATATCATTCTATCATCAACCGCACAATGGCAGTCGAGGCCTCATAAACCTCGTCTATCTTATTCCCGCGAGCCTTCGGGCTTCGCACGCTCCTCAGTTCGCCTCAGCGTTTGGGATCCGGGCATATGGCTTCCCCTTTCCAAGGACTTGCTCGTGCGGCAAACAGATCGAGCTCTTTGCACATGAGTGTCGTTAAGGAGGGTGGTAGGACAGTCGTTTTACCCTGTTTCCGTCGACAATTTGCAGTCGCCTCCCGCAAAACCTTGATCGCCTCTTATCAACAAACCTCCTCCTTTCAGCCCTCGAATCGACGGGCCTTTCACACCTCACCAACTTCATATTCAAGCCCCAAATTTAGCTATGGCATTGCGGCCTCCTTTACTGCAAAGGACCGCCGCTATAACCCCGACAAGAATATCTTCAACTTCAACCCCTACAACCACATCCGCGCGCGGCGGAAAGACAAGAGGACCCGGCCCGATAGCGGACAGGATGCTTTCTTTGTGAGCCGAGTTGGAGAGAGCAATGATGTTGCCTTTGGAGTCGCAGATGGTGTTGGGGGCTGGATGGATTCCGGCGTGGATCCCGCGGATTTCTCCCACGGCTTCTGCGATTACATGGCCCATGCCGCCTACACATACCAGCCAGCGGGCAAGACCCCTCCATACACTGCACGCAGCTTAATGCAGCGTGGCTACGACGATATATGCGAAGATAAGACGGTCCGCGCAGGTGGAAGCACAGCCTGCGTTGCCATTGCCAAGGGGGATGGAACGCTGGATGTTGCAAATCTGGGAGATTCGGGCTTTGTGCAGCTGAGGTTGAACGCCATACACTATCACTCGGAGCCGCAAACCCACGCTTTCAACACCCCCTATCAGCTAGCAATAGTCCCGCGCAAGGTGCGGGCTCAAGCCGCTGCATTTGGAGGATACCAGATCTGCGACTTCCCCAAAGATGCGAACGTTACAGAGCATTCATTACGGCACGGCGACGTCCTTGTTTTCGCCAGCGACGGCGTCTGGGACAATCTCTCCAGCCAGGATATCCTCCGCATCGTATCCCGGATGATGGTCGGGGCTCGAGCCTGGGAGCACACGGCCGACGGGATCCAGGTCTCCAACAACCTCCAGCACTTCACGCACTTCACCGACGCCGAGGATGGCAAGAATAGCTCCGAGGACATCCCTAGCCTGCAGAGCTTCCTCGCCGTCGGCATCACGAGCGAGGCGAAAGCGGCGAGCGTCAACACCAAGGTCGACGGCCCGTTCGCGCGGGAAGTGCAGAAGCACTATCCCTTTGAGTACTGGCGGGGCGGCAAGGTCGACGATATCTGCGTCGTGGTCGCTATCGTCGTAGAGGAAGGGAAGTAAGTGAGCGTGGGCCTATAGATTTTCGTATAAGTACACTATCTAGGCGTTGTATCTATGTGTGTATGTATGTATGTATATGGCTGCATTTTCATAGTCCAGCCGGCTTTCAATTTCCTGATTTGTATATGATGATGGTCCGTTCGTCTATGCTATCCATCATAAGGCATATGATATATGAGTAATGGAAGAAGAGAAGAGAGAAGAGAAGAGAAGAGAATGCGAATCAAAAATCAAAAATCAAAATATCTACCTTACCTTGCCTGGGATATGTGAGAGCTCTCTCCATCAAGATATCGAATCTAACCTAACTCATCCCCTCCCCCCCTTTTCCCCCAAAAAGAATCTAACCTCTCTACATCTGCACAGGATACAATACAATACAATACAATACAATACAATACAATACAATACAATACAGTACGTCTTTATGTATTTATTTTCTCACCATGAATTTCCCTACGTTATTCGGTTCTCGAATCGGTATCTGAGTGTCTGCTACCTATGCATTCATGTTTATACAGTACCCAAGGTAGGTAGCTACCTAGCTGCCTACCCAATATCAAGAACTCTTATACCATACCTACCTACCTAGCAGCCCCCCCCATTTTTTCTCCTCCTCCTTCCTTATCCAGACATTAGAAGATGGGTTTCAAAACAAATCAAATCAGTCAATTGATCAATCAATCAGTTAACAAGATAAATTACATATACATATATATATATATATATATACACGTCTCGTACTAGTTGATTCGTTTTTTCGACTGCTATTGTGAATCTGTAAAATATGAATAGGCCAATTGTCGAGCCTAGATCCTAAACCCCAGCCCATTCCCTTGGCAATACCTAAGCATGCCATTCCGTGTGATCATACATACAATCGAGTTGTTTTTTGTACTTTCGCTACATGATAAGAGAGACTTAGATGGGTAGAGGGAATCATCACCTGGATGATGTTATTTATTATCATGAGAGAGAGAGAGCATCTTGTTCTCTGAGACCTTGGGTAGGTAGGTACGAAACATGTTCAGAGCCCTTGCGCATCATTTCTTCCCCATAACTTCACCGTGCGATCGTAGCCACCACTTACGATCCACTTGCCGTCCCGGGTGTTATCGACACTATGGACATTTCCCGTGTGTCCGCTTAGGGACTGGATCAGGGACCAGTCATCCGCCGAGAAGATATTGATGTTTTTGTCAAAACCACTCGAGATGAAGAACGTTCCTGATTTCTTGGGTAACCACTCGCCCTTCTCGTTTACTTGGGGCTCGACGCCCTGGGCTGGATCATCCATTCCTTTGTACCATCGCAGATCAGAGACTACACTCTTGTGAGCACCAATTCCACCGGCCCCTGAAACCTTCCGGATATCCCAGCACTTGATCCAGCCATCTCCCGATCCGGAGAGGACACGGTGACCGTCGACGCCCCAGTCTAATGCATAGATGGGCCGGATGTGGCCTTCGAGGATCATGACTGTTCGTCCCGTTCGAAGGTCCCAGATTCGACCGATGCTGTCCATTCCTGCGCTGGCTAAGAGTGATCCATCTGTGTTGAAGCTGAGAGCAAAGACGCCTCGAGAGTGCCCTTCTTGGAGTAATAATTCGGTGGTGGTATTGACGTCCCATAACCTCCACGTAGTATCCTCGGATGCCGATGCGAGATATTTGCCTGAAGGATGGAACTCGACCCGGCAGACCCGCTGATTATGACCAGACAATGTCGAAAGAGGTGTATCTTGGTTGAGAGACCAGAGATGAACATTTCCCTCCGCACCACCGGATGCTAGGTTAACAGAATCAGACGATACCGTCGTGCCTGGTAGAGTAGCTTCCGGAAACCACGAAATACCACCTATCCGGTCTGTGTGTCCACGCAGAGTCCTCTTCTTCTCCAAATTCGGGACATCCAGCAGATTGATACCACCTGCCCAGTTGCCAGCAGCAATGATCTCCCCGTTCGGCGAGAATCGCGTCATGCTGATAGGTCTCTCACCCGCCGTCTGACTTCCTTGCAGCTCAAACCCTTGCAAACGTTCCTTAATGCCCTTCCTGAATTTGACGTGCGTCCTCAACGGAATCGTAGCCTCGATCTTCTGACTTGCGACTCTCCGCTTCGCCTTCGGCAACGAATACCGCGCAATATCCCTCCTAGCCTCAACTAACTCTGGAATACCCTTCGTATAGAATTCCTCTTCCTGTTCCTGCTCGTTCTCCTCTGCCTCGTCCATCATCCGCGTGTCCCCTTCCTCATCTTGCACCGCATCGATCTCCGCTTGGATCGAAAGCAGCTCCCGTAAACGATCCCTGCGATCGCCTGGCCCTTCTCCAAACAGAGTAACGGGCTCCCCCATCTCTCGCAGCCGGGCGCGGACTCGTCCATCGTCGGTCGGTACTGCGATAGCAGCCGCTCGTCTCTTCCTCTCGAATTGCGAAAGGATGGCGGAAGCGCGCTCGGGGGCAATGCCCGCCGTCGCTGAGGGCATATCATAATCGCGATCGAGGGCTGAGGCTCAAACGTTAGGGCGCCGCGATCGTTGACAGACGGAAGCTTAGAAGGTTTACTTACGGACATTTGCCAAATCGATTCCTCTGTCCTGAAAGTTATACCAGATCCATCAGCTGCTAGATTCCTATTCGCCATTCCCCAGATTCATATCCCGCCGTCCCTCTGGATCCATATGAATACTGTGTATGAACTTGGGGAACGTGTGCTGGTGGTGGGGAATCAGGCTTACCTCGGGCTCTGCCTCCTCCACGTACGCTTGCCGTGAGGGATGCATAGTTCTGTTGGTGTTTGGATATTTAGTTGCGGGTCGTGGATTAGGTGAAACTGATGCTAAGCTAAAAGAGACGACAGATTCTCAAAGATAGAAACGTAGAGTTCACATAGAATATCTGGAGAAGATAAAAAGTTCAATTCATATCGAAGGTCAGCCTTGCCGGTTCGAACCCAATAAACGCTAGTCATATTATGGTTAGCGAATCCCCAGAAGAAGAGGAATCAGGCAGAATCCATATGCAACAATGTTTACAATCTGATACAAGGGTACAAGACATTCTTCAACTTTATTAGGTAGTTTAGAGTTTGTGAATTCGTCTCTGTATACAATTTGATTCTATAAGAGAGTCCGTTTTCGAGGCCCCATTGCATTCATCACAAGTCATGATGTTTTGACGGCTGAATCGTCATTACCTGGACCCAAGTCTTCATCCTCGTACAATATCAGTTCGGGAATATCGTGAATACATATTCATTGAAATCCAGACTGTATGTATGCACACTCGATAGAATGTACCGCCATGATCCACAGGTTCTCATCCTCACGCGCTATGTTCGTTCCACCCCGAACTCCAGTTTCGTAAGTAATCAGCAAAGGTATATCGCATCGCAAACTCCGACCCCCTAACCTCAATATTTTCAAAGAAACCAAGCCCTAATTGCTTTTCTCGGGCGCCTCTATCATGAATACAATGGGAATAGGACCATCATCGCCTTCGTCGTCTATTCCTGATACACTTTCACCGAGTTGATCAACCAGTAGGCGCCCGTGAACGCTGCTGGGTTTTGAGCAACATAGGCATTGCAGGTGGGAGCCTTGGAAGCGCAAGGGCTGCTGGACCAGACATTTCCTGCCCACTTCAGTTTCGATCAGTCAGCATAGTTTCCACAATCAGGTGTTTAAGAGAAGAAGTTTTCTTTGTTGGGGGGGGGGAAGGGAGTTAAACTTACTTGTCCACAGAAGGTGATGTCAAAGACGATGGCATGTTGGCCAAAATGGGAGTCGATGTCGCAACCACTTCCACTGAAGCTAGCCATTGGCATTCCCCAACGGGTTGGATCTGGGTGACCGGCTGTGATGTCTGCGGGGATCGAGTATCGGGGGAAGAAGTAGACCTTGATCGCTGAGGATGTCCACTCCATGGCATATATTCCGCCACCTATAGCATTAAAACCAGTGCCGAAGGCCTCCGTATTTGCGGTTGAGAAACTACATCCGTCATTTCCGTTCCCGGTGTTGCAGTTTGTATTCGAGAGGTTCGAAGTGGGCAGTGAACCGGTGCTCCCGAGGGTACAGCCGGGGGATGTGTGGAGGGTGATGGAGTCTGTTGCCTGCATGTTCACGCCTTCAATGATGTCGATCTCGCCCGAACTTGGCCAATTGGGCCCGAAAGTCCAAAAAGCTCCCCATACGCCACATATACCGTTTGGCATGTGTGCAATGTCGGCAATGAATAAACCCTTGGTGTATGCCTTGTTAGATGCGAGTCGAACGGAATCGCGGCCGCCAGTCGGATTCCTTGTTTTATGGTCGACTCCGAGATAGACCGCACCGCTCGAATAGCCAGCCAGACTGCTATCGTTTGCAGTGACAGCTCCTACATATTTGACAAAACCAGCGGTTGGATCTCCGCCGGTGTAGAAATTGAATGAGTCAAAGAAGTTGTCAGTATCGTAGATGTCCTCAATAACATAAGTAGCGCTTGTGATGCCAGCAGCACAAAAAAGAGATGCACCAAAGCGTAGAAGGAGTCGTGAGGTACGCATGATGTTGATACTTAACGTTGTTGTTGGATGAGTTGGTATGGTATGTGGTAGAGATCGAAATTTTAGGGAACTTGAGTCGAGATTGAAGATAATTCGAGTCTGTGGTGGGAAGATATAGAATGTCTTGTGCAGTGAATTGATTGTTCGAGTCAAGGACAAAGGAAGTACAAGAATAAATAAGAATAAGAATGAATAGACGTTAACAATCAATACCCTTGTTATTGTGGCGAACAAAAGAAAGTGATCGAGGGTGACAGTGCCTTGTGAATAATAACAGGCGAAGAAGAAGAAAGAGTTTAAGTAGATACAAAGATTCTTTGATCATCTGAATCCAAAGATCCAGAATGTATATCTGGCGCTGACTATCGCGCCTATAGGTAGCCCAGCCTCCATCAGTGACACCTGCACCACTTGGATATCCCTGGAGCTTCAGGCATAAGCTTTTTATATTCAAACCATCAAGAGCGTGGACAAATAACCATGCCGCACAGCCAGATCATGGCTTCGTCTATCTGGACAACACTCGTTGAACATCCTGGAGCCTTGAGGAGGGTGAGGGCAGCCATCGTTGGGGAGCTCTGACGGAAGTCAGAAACGAATGGATGCAGTTCGCGGACAACGAGAAACTCCAAAGTTAGGCTGAGATTCCCGTCAGGGATCTAGCAAGTCTGACCCTCACGACAGGAGACAAAGGCGCAACCACTTGGGCGTCCATGTTACTTCTATCCTTGTGTTCCGTGCTGGACTGGGTGTTTGGAGTTGGATGCTCCAGCAAGTGCCGGACGACGAGGACCAATGGTATCGAACAGTGCGGATATTACATAATACACATCAATCTGAAGTAGAGGTACCTGATAAGCGAGGAACCCCTGAAGATCCGGGAGGCTGCTCCGTAAATACTCTCTACCTTACCTAGGTATTCAACGACTGTGCCCTTGAAACATCCACATGCCTACCTATGACTTACCTACATAGGTCGAAACGACAAACGACAAAAAAAGTCCCTAAGTAGGCCCCCCAATAAGCTACAAAGCATAGCGTGTTAGTACGAGGGTAAAAGAAATCATAACGAAGGATACAAGGTGTTAGGGACTTTTGAGAAGCTCTCAACTTCTTGGGAAGATACTGTTGCTAGACTAAAAACGCGTGAATCGCGCTGTATAATACAGCTCCACTGCAATCGATATTGCCCCCTGTCTCATCTTATATAGATGGCTCGGCTAGGTTGCATCATTTAAGGTTATATGATCCGGTCTGTCTCCTTCAGATAAGGTACCTCCCTGGCAGTGCACTTGGTGTTTCATATATAGAGGTAGGGCTTATGAAGGCATCATTCTATTAATTCATCCAAGCATTAGGGTTAAGGATACTGTTACTTCAGCACTTCAGATAATAAGTCATGGTACAGTCTAAGTTTGCGGGAAAATCATAAATTTTGACATTCTTCGTCAACATGGTACACGTTTTCCCTCTCAAGACTCCCAAGTATGCAATGTAACATGCAGCAATGCCGAAAGGCACATACCCGTCCGAAGAAATAACAGCCTGTCCATCTATGCCATGGTCCCTCGGACGCATAACCCAGATTATACCTACACCGCCGAATATGGGAACCAGAGAACAGAAGTGGGTATGCCAGATACAACGCATCGCCAAAGTCCAGAGGACCGAAAACAGATAAGCGCCAAGAGAAATTGGGTAAAAGTCCTTCAAAGCCTGACCTTCTTTCCCGTGATTTTGAACCAGACAACCGCGACCAGATCCTCCTTGAACCGTTCCCACCATGTCCGGTTGAGATAGTTACTCAACTCGCGGTAGTTGTACATCTCGCCCCAGCAATCGCGGCCCCACTCACAGCCAGCCATATTAACCACAAAATCCCGGTCCTTCTCATTGTAGTGGATGCGGGAGTCGTTGCCATTGTCAGAGCAGGCTCCGGGGGGGAAGCTGTTGATTTTCCGCTGAGGGATGAACGCCGTGTGTGGCCGAATCCATGGCTGGTTGATATAGAGAAATTCAAGAGCATCTTGTTCTTTGTGTTCCCATTCCATGTGCTTTTGTTCGTACCCTACCGGGTCCCACCATACGTCCAGAAGTCTGTCTGTCCAAGCGCTCCGCTTTACGAAAAATGAACCAAGGTTGAAGCCCGAGCAGTCTTGTGGAACGATGAGATTGATGGATTCCGTTTTGCCGTCACCAACCGGGCTGAGGGATTCGGCATCCAGATGGTCTGAAGGAAAGGGGTGGGTTATGTTGAGAGGGTTGTACTCGTTGATATCGCGGTAGGTATTTCCGGCAAGATTGTTGAAGATGTGGGTTTGTAAGGAGTATGAAGGCTCCATGATGAAGGTGTTGAGATCCATCCACCAAAACCTATAATCGTTCCTATTAGCTCGTGGGACGTTGCATGGCCGGGGGTCAATTCACCATTCAGCATCTGGGAATTTCCTCATGCAGTTGCGGATGGTGTCAACCTTCTCCCAGCTCTCTCTCCATTCGTGCGCGTATCGTTTCTTCGTACTCATATCCACGATTTCCAGATCGTAGCCCCACCTGTTCACATACTTCCGCTTATTTCGTACACTATCACGCTCTATCGCCCACTCTCGAGGTCCTTTCCACTCCATAACACCTCCCCCTTGATTTGCTGCTAGGATGATTACGTATTTCCGGCCGCCTCCTAGGTGTCTCGACCTGCGCCAGTAGTAATGTAAAGCTATTCTATATCAGCAATGCCCAGAGGCCGTAAAAGGAATCCTTACGCGTCATGTAGAAGAGAATGATCATTAAAAAAAGGGCCAAGACAATGACAACGCGAAGTTTCATCTTGCGACCGACACGTCTTATAAGACTTTTTATGCGTGCCAGCTTGCTCCCATCTCTGGGCGACCACCTCCCACGTCCTAGCTTCTCCTTCTCGGCATAGCTCTTTTCGGACCCCAGATTGAAGCGCGGTAGGTTGCTCGATATCTTTCGGTAATGGCGATTGAAGAAGCCGCTGTTCTGGGTGGAGAACGAGGGGTATCCATTGAGGCCTTCGCTTTTCGCTTTCGCAGATTCCCAGGTCACCGAATTGCTGTTGCCATTTCCCCGGTAGCTCGTTTGGGGCGTCAATGAACCACTACCGCTCCCATAGGGACTGCTCAGACCGGGACTCGCCCAGCCGCCTCCCGGCCTTGGGGATGGGCTGCGCGACAACGACATCTGAGGCGTCCCTGGGATCGGAGACAAGGCCTCTCCGGTACCTCGCGAAGGAGATGTGCCCTTGGTGCGCGACGCTCCGTGCAGGTCCAATGGCTGCGGTGCAATCGAAGAGGAGCTCCGCCGTCGGTGGTGCGAGAAAGAACCGGCGAGAGAGGAAGAAGGGGAAGAAGAAGAAGAGATAGATCTAGGGTTTAAGGACGCCAGGTCGAAAACGAATTGACCAGATGGTTCGTGACCGTCTGGTGGATTGTGGATAACCGCAAGAAGGGCCCTCGGGGGGGAGCGTAACGAGTGTCTGTCTACTACCTCTTGGCTCGTATTTGAACGCGATCTATTGTATCCCGCGTATCCCCGCACTCAGGATTGCTCGCAGGAGAGATCGGGTGTCAGCGGTCGTGCAGTCGTATTCGCAGAAGTGAAGAGGCCAGCCAGCACCCGTGGTGGTGTTGGTGGTGAAAGGGCCAGATTATTCGGCTTGGCGTTCTGCGCCTCGTATTATTTAACGAGATAAGACGCAACGCGGGTGCTCAAGGCTTAATGCCACTAGTGGACTGTCAGGCTGAGCGCGACACAAGAGGAAGAGAGAGAGAAAGATGTCGAAGAAGATGTCAGGAATTATGGGAGGAGTGAGATGGGGGAACGACGGGAAGAGGTAAAGGTGAAGGGTTAATTTGCTCGCAAAGTGGAAAGCCGCTGGTTGGGTTGGCTGGCTATTGGCATTTTTCCTCTTAAATTTCCCAGATCATTTCGGGAGTCTAGCTGAAGTCTAGCTTATCAGGGCCACGAACAACGGGACAACTATAGGATCTCTAGATTCTACCACTATGGCCGTAGTATCATGTGCAGTGTGGGATTCTGTGTCTACAAAGATAATAATAGTAAACCTTCATGAATTGGCTTGCACGTTACGGGCCCTACTCGAGTAAGGTACGGTGCTAAGACGTGAGGTAGACTCAGGTATTATAGGTACCTAGGAAGTGCTGCTCCAAGATTAGGATGCGATCATCGTAGGTCAAAGAGAGAAGCTTCAGAGGACATCTGGCACCTTCTGCGGCTTCAGAAATCCGTGTCCATTGTACATAAGGTACACAGGAAGCGTATCAGGTTGATGTAAAGATTCGTATAGATTACCTAGGTGGCAAGGTGTAACTTGTAGCGTGTGTGAGATAGACTCTAAATAACAACAGGGCGATACACAATAGTACATGATAGTACATTACCGCGTCAGGGGCGGGACCCGGGCAACTGGGGGGTGCTTATGTAATCACCAGAGGCACCGCATTTGCACCAAATACACATGCTGATTATGTCAGCAGGCCCTCCCTTACCTCCTGAGGCTAGACTGCGTGCGCTATGCCATGATAGGAACTGCCAGGCGGTGAGAAGGCGGCAATACTATTTACTCTGCATATCAGACCCAGACCCCACGATCCCTGCCCACGGCGAAGAACAAGAGGGCAGAGTCCAGCTTCACTCAACTCACTCTGCATCTTCTTATTTATGTTAGCATTAAGCCCCCTCCGCCATTTGCAGAGAGACTCAATCACCCACCAATCACCGCAATATTCCGGTCTCCTCATCTCAGTCAACCGGCGCAGGACGGATTGATTGGCCCAGCCCTCTTCGAAGCGCTCGCCAATCCCATGCCGCCATTCCCCTCATGTCGGCGCGTATTGCGACCTCTCTCCAACGAACGGCAGCTTCAACACGCTGTAATGGAGCTCCAATGGCTCCATCTGCGACTGTTGTCGAATAGAAGAAGAGTTCTGTCTATTCTGGTACATGCGAACTTCCACCGTGATCTCGGGTTAGGCCCCAGGTCACGACCTGGCTCTTCTATGGTAATGGGCCCTTCGGCCTCGACTCTCGGTTTCATTCAGTCTTCTTTTCCTACAATACTCTCACTCTTTTCGTAATCGTCGTCGCAGGTTTTCTGGATCTGCTTCACTGTCGTTATCTTTTGCGTCCTGTTTCTGTCGTTGTGATCTTTACTATTGTGGCTTTCACAATAGCTATTGTTACAATCCTACCTATTGTTCCGGACCACAGCCTCGAGTGCCTTTCAACATCTTTCCTTTGTTGACTCAAACACATTATGATTATGCTACTTTGTTATATGTAGCTCTCGAATCCTCGAGATTCCTTCTTTCATTCATCAGCAACGAGCAACGACTCAACAAACTCGAAGAATCACATCCAACTCATCGACCCAAACATATTCACTGATCCGCACTCATACTTAATACAACGCATCTCAACGCACTTTCAAAGACTACAACCCATCACCAGATACAACTAGCAACTGCGATCGCGGCTGTACCCTGCTACAAATCCGAACGTCTCTTTCATCACCATCTTCAATATGTCTACAGCAACGTCTAAGGCTGTAAAAGCACGTCCTCAGAGTACATCTTCAACAGAGAGAGCAAGCAATCCCTTCGACGCTCTTTCCGATGTGAATGAGTCTGATACAGAATGGTGGGATGACGACGAGAACACTTCATCCGGCCCCTCAAAAACTGCAAGGCCTCAGGAAATTCCTAGAACCGGAGTTGTGCTCAAGCCTGTAAAGCGCGCGGGCACGCGCAAGGCAGACAAGAGATACTCGGTGCAGAAACCGACTCGGGACAAATCCAAAAGACGGCAGAAGAAGCAGAATGCGAAAGCTGGCATCAAACTAATAACGAACTTCTCCAAGTACCCGGGTACCACAGTAGTGCCCCAACCTGTACAATTTCCACCGTCGAAACCCATGCCGCAAATGGGATGTTTCGTCGATCTGGCTGCCCTTCAGGCCCTAGATGGCAAGTCGACGCAATCATCAGGGGGGTTTTGGAAGTCAAGGAAAGCTAAGGAATCGGCGCCGGCTGCCAACCCCAAGGCTTTCACTCCAACATCGGCTCCAGGAGCTGTGGATGAAACAGCACTTTCGGCAAGAATAAAACCCAAGGGCCTTGTACCTTCTCCACTAAACTTGGGTGACGATCTGTCACCAAGTGACCGCCCCATAGTCATAGGTATATCTATTCCATCAGCTAGACTAGCGGAGCATACTTTGAGCCCCCAAACAGCATCATCGGATACTTCCAAGATTCTTCAAAGTTATGTACAGCGCACCCCCCCAGGTCACAGCCCAGAAACTCCCACCATCATTATCACATCCGCTCCAGAAGGTCCTATCTGGTCCCCACTAGATGATAATAGCCGGTCTCTTAAGGAATACCCGAGGCCTGCGTCGAGTATATATTCCCAGTCGTCACACAATGCCATTGGCATATCCACTCCAAAAGGTGCGCCACCCGTACCCCAGATGCCAGTCTCTGTTCTCGAAAGCGAGAGGCAAAGAATGGCTGCCCAGAGAAGCTACTTCTCACCCGACTCAGACGATGTTACAACTTGGGGAGATGAAGATACAGAATATAATGGTCCCTCAAAATCTCGCATAGTTTCGACATGCACTGTATTCGAAGAGGACGAAAGTCCCGTGCTCGAGAGAACAGGGCGTGCTCGCTCGATATCAGCCGCCTCTAAAGACAACAAGCATGCGAGTATCAGTACAGTTGCAACGCGTCACCGTTCAAAAGGTTGGTGGACCTACATAGGTACCCCATTCATGACACGGTCAAATACAGTAGCAACACGTGGGGTCTTCGAGGATCGGCAACCATCCGCTCTCCCCAGTTTAGCTACTGCATTTACAAAAGCAACAGAAACAGGAGGGGAACAGAAATCATGGGAGAAGCAAGTCTCGCCCCTGACTCCCGCAACATCTACTACCATCAACTCAGAGCCATGGTGGGATGCATCAGCAAAGGAGGATCAGTCAAAACATCCCAGGCCAGCGGAGCTGGCCCCAGTTCTCTGTGGCACGAGACACGAGGCTCAACCTTCTAATGGGACTAGACCATTTGTTCTTTCAGATACTACCGGGCTCGAACGCACCACAACGTCGATGCCGGAAGCAGAGGATATCGAACATCAGCTAGACCATAGCATGTCTGGAACTGCGCCGGCTATCGACACTTCTGGATTTCGAGGAGATGACCGGGAAGTGCCTGGTTTGTCCAATAGATCTAATACCTCAGCATACCAGAGCAACAATCCGTTTGTGCAACCCCGTTTGGGCGAGCTCAGTGATGAGCCCGTGAATGCTCAGTCTGCTACCCGGCAGGAGGTCCAACCTGCCCGGGAAGCCCACGCCCCTCTTGAACGGTCACCACCGCCACCTCCGTATTCACCGTCTCCGGCACGTCCTCGATGCCGGGCCATTCTTCCTCCTCAGGATATTCAGAGCCGAGAAAATAATCAAACCCTTCAATACCCTGCCTCTCCTGGACCTGTGTCTCCCGGACTACAGCAGGCGATGTCGTCCGGGGGCGGCATCCCGATGTCCAACGTGCCTGTACCTCCTGCAGCTCGAAGGCCAATCAATCTGAATTCAGGATATCCTGGATTACCGTCAAAGAGCTTTACCCCTGAGGTCTTGCAGCAGCCTTCGAAAAAGGCTCAGAAGGCAGAAGCGAAGCGCCAGCGCTATGAGAAGGAAGACACGATAGCGCGCAAAGCTGGGGGTTTGTGGCGAGGTCGCGGCTGTATCTCCAACAGGGGATGTTATGGCCGAAGCGGTGCAGAAGGTCGCAGGAAACGACGCATATACTGTGGTCTTATTGCCGGGTTCCTCTCGATGATGATAGTGGTGGTTGTTCTCGCTACAACTCTCCATCGAAAGTCGAACACCGTTATTGGACCATCCCAGTGGCTTAACCTTACTGGATTTCCGCCAATATACACCGGTCTTTCGACAGTAGCAGCCCCTATCAATACACAGGCCAATACTGGCTGTGTATTCCCGGCAACCCAATGGAGCTGTGATTTGCCCAAGGAACAACAAGCATCTGTCGCGCCAAACCAACCAAACCAGCCAAACTTCCTTCTACAGATACAGTGGGATAATAGCAGCTCAGCGAATGCTACTTTTGCGAACGTCACGGGAAATCCAAATTTAGTGACTCGAAGCTTTGTGGGAAACCCTGTAACTGCAGGGCAGTTCATTAGAGACTTGCTTCTCAGGGCTCGACAGATAGTTACATTTGTCCCCAATCCAGCCCCACCATCTTTTGCGGAGGAAGCTTTTTTGGGTGCAACAACAGATGGTATTGTCTCCGCCAATAAGGCTGGAGAGCCTACACCCTTCTACATATCATTCCTGCCCACAACGACTTCCGTGGGAAAGCGAGATCTTGGATCGCGCCAGAATATCGACAACTCCACCAGTCCTTTCCCAAACATCACGGCATTTATACCGGCTCCCAGTTTGAACCCTGATGGAACCGCTGCACCTGCAAATCTTCTACCATTGCCTTCTCAACAGCCGATCAGACTGTACGATCGGGGGCTTCCATCAGAGCATTATGGTTTCTATACATATTTTGACCGCTCTATCTTCTTGAAATCTATTACTGCGCTCAACGAGACAAACTCTGGTAATGGGGAAGTTCCAGATGACGAGAATGGTGGGGCCACCGAATCCGAGGCAGCGTTTAGATGTACTTGGTCTCAGACTCGATTTCTGGTTCAGATGTGGACTCGAGCGAATGCAACAACCCGTCTCCTTAATGGGACCTCCAGCACATCTTCGCCCGGTAAAGACTTCAGGCAACCTGGATCGTTTCCATATCCGATTACGATTACAATTGATCGTCACGGAGGCGATCCAGCGTTGAAGATGTTGTATTGCTATAGCATGAACGATCGAGAGGGCATCATATCAACGAGCGCGCACATCAACACAGAGAATCGAGGCTTTGGGGGAACAGTAGTCAATCCAGCTCCAAGCATATTCACAAACACTTCGGACCCGTCTCTTGGAGGCTTTGATGGTGGAACAGGAGGCTGTAGCTGCCAGTGGACGAACTTCCAGAGCGTGGGACCATGAGAGGCGACTTCTTGTATCCATCTGCATTGCGCGGAGTCTTGCATTACAAGGAATACATTGACTAGAATAGGAAAAAGAACTAATTGAATAAATATTATCCACAGACCTGTAAAAGAAAAAGAAACTGCCACGTGAAGGGTGAAGAGGGGAAGTCTTCTTGTTAAATATTGCTGTACACTACAGCCCTGTCCCTGCCTAGCGCGCGGTTCTAGCCGCCAGGACTACAAAGTACAGTACAACGACCGACCGACGTGGAACTACAACCTTCATTTCTCAGCCTTTCTCGGGCCACTGCATTGATTTGCACAGGCAGGGGCTCAACATCTCTTCACTCGCTGCCTCTGTCATTCTTAGAGTGTAGAGAACATTGGTATCAACAACAGAAGCCTCTAAGTCATCTACGATCTCCCCCCGCCTCAACACCAAAACAGTGCCAGCGACATGCCTTCTGTAGCACAAGGAACGGTTTCGCCTCTCTGTGGACGAAAGAGGAGACGAGAAGATGGACCAAATAATATCGAAATGCAAATGAAGCTCTCTAGGTAAGTTGAGCCTCCTACCTTGTTAGATCGGGCATCCAGAACTGACCATCCAGTCCGCACCTTCAACGTGCTTCCATTCCCGAGCCGGCTCCTATTTTCAATACTGAATTCAGCAATACCCTACCTAATGAACGAAAGCAACTGATACCCCGATCCCGCCGCCACGACCAGAAACGACAGCGCGTCGAGCCACATGCTGTTGAGAACGATCTCTACTTTACGCAAGAAAGATACCCGCATAACGCCATAGATCGAGCTGGAGAAGATAGGAAGCCCAAGATCGATCTCAGCCCATGCCATATCTGCCGTCGCAAACCGACCGTCAAGTCTGAGCTAGATGCCTTTGCGGACTGCGAAGGTTGTGCGAGACGGACATGCTACATCTGTATCAGGGAGTGTCCAGGCTGGGGTGCAGACAATCATGGAGTAATGGAGGGCGATTACAATTCTCTGGATTTCTCATTCAATGGAGCGGGGCAGGATGTGGAGTTTAGTGGAAGGGCGGACAGAATGGACACAGTGTATGACATTGATGATGGGTTCAGTGCGAAGACAGCCTGGAAGGAAGGAAGGACTACGGGGCACAGGCGCATGGTTTGCAGTCGATGCTGTGTAGAGAAAGGAACGGAAGGAGAGGTTTGTTGTTTGGGATGCTTGAGGGCTGGGGATGCTGGTTGAGAGGCTACAATGTTTGGGGCAGAAGTTGAAACAGCTCAAGAGGCTGGACAAACAGCAATTTGTGCGCAAGACATTGGAGCAGGTTCTAGATTAAGAACTCTCCTAGTGTCTTCCTTTACTGATACGAGGAGTGAGAGACTGAGGAGGAAGACGCATGCAAGGCCTATTTTCACACCATCCAAAGATACCCGGACGCGTTGTTGAAAACCGTGAGATAGAGATTAATGACAAAAGACTTTTTGTTACTCCATGGCTCAGTTTGTGCAAGATCTTTGATATCCCAATTGACAAGTAAAATTGGGACAAAATAAGAGCTTGTCTTTAACAATGTTCGTACCTCGACTCCATTCTATGCGTAGGTCAAATATAGTACATTGGTTGTGTCCTCCATATTGTATACATCTCACAAGCAAGATCAGCCAAGAGCGACCTTGCATAACCACCACAGGCTATCCTGGCTATCATCAATGCCATCCTATGGCCCATTTCCAAACCTAAAGATTCACACGTCCCCCTCACCCCTCAATATCCTCCAAATTATTAACCTTCAACTCTGAAATCCTCAGGATCGTAAACTTATGCTTGCTCCTCACGGTCTTGGTCCTCCGATTCCTCTGCTTCTTCTTCTCCTTGATGCGCATGGGCTCTGCCTCGGTCCCCATGACTCTCGCGCGGCACTCGAATATCCTCTCGTCCAGGTAGGGCGCCCCTTTTAAGGTGTAGTCTCGCGATCCCAGGCTCGATGCTCGGTTCAGTCGGAGAATGTCCCCGGGGACAACGCCCGGCATGCGGAAGGGGAGCCGGATGATGTCCCCCTGGGTGACGAGGTAGGGCCGGCCATGGATATGGGCGCTTATGTAGTGGGAGGGTTGAGCTGCGAGGAGGGGGAGCTGCTCCTTGACAGACGGGGAGAATGATGCTGGCGTAGGAGGTGGAGGGGGCGGGGAGGGGATCGAGGAGGTAGCTGCTGGTCTCGAAGACGCTGCTGGGGATTTTGGAGTAGCTACTTCGGAGGCTTTGAATCCATCCGTTGGTGGTTCGACATGTTGGGCGGTGGTGTTGAAGAATCGAGCGCGGTTCGGGAGGAGGAAAGGAGGCGGGAGCGCCGAGGTTGGTATTCTTGTGTCCAAGATGGACTTCCTGATCGTCCTACTGAACATTGTGAGGCGTGAGGCTGTCTTTCCTCGGGCCAATGCTCAACTCCTAATGCTCAAAGCCCAAGATATTTCCTCGAGGTTAACATTTCTTGGATGACTAAGCGCACGCCAAACCCAGAAATGGCTAGCTCCACAACTTTGGAAAATATTCGTTATCGATTATCACAAACCTCTTCTGGGCATTCCCTATTCTACTCGACCCCTCGCACTTTTATAGCCCATCATGGTGAGTTATCCGCTCGCAATTTTATCTACACTGAGAACTAATGCTTTGTAGCCTCAAAATGAGTATATGGACCGGTGGCGCAAGCTACACGGTCGGCGCCTCGATCACGAAGAGAGGGCCCGAAAGAGAGCAGCACGAGAGGGCCACAAGGCGTCAGAAGATGCACAGAAGCTGACTGGATTGCGGGCGAAATTATACCAGAAGAAGAGGCATCATGAGAAGATCCAGATGAAGAAGCAAATCAAGGCCCACGAAGAGCGCAATGTCAAGTCGTCCGCCCCCAACGAGCCTTCCAGCACTCCTCTGCCGCAATATCTTCTTGATCGGTCAAATCCTACAAATGCGAAAGCTCTGTCAAGTGCGATCAAGAACAAGCGCGCCGAGAAGGCGGCCAAATTCTCTGTTCCTCTACCGAAAGTTAGGGGAATTGCAGAGGAAGAAATGTTCAAGGTCGTGAAGACGGGCAAGAAAACTGCGAAGAAGGGCTGGAAGAGAATGATGTATGTGTACACCCTATTTCACTGCGAGGTTTGGACCAGGTTTGAAGTTGAGGGGCATGGCTTTTCTTCGGGGTGTTGCCCAAAGACCATGAACGAACCTGCAGCTCAGAAATGCTGACTGTGTTTTCTAGTACAAAACCTACATTCGTCGGACCAGACTTTACCAGAAGTACGTATATTTGGCCCAAAGAGTTTCAGTTTCGAGGCAGCTCTGTGAACTGCAAGACAAGTCTCTCCTGCTATCCATAGAGCTTGCTACCCTCAAACATGGTCAGTCTAGAACTTGTTGTACTAACTTCCATAGGACCTGTCAAATACGAGCGTTTCATCCGTCCCATGGGTCTGCGTTACAAGAAGGCCAATGTCACTCACCCGGAATTAGGGTACGTATTTCTGACATAACTCCTTTGCCTTTACTGTTGAAGCTTGCTTCAAGATTCGAGGAACCTGTGTCCAGGCTTCGGCTCTATTCGAGGAATACATGCTAATTTTACGGGTGGATAGTGTTACCGTGCAGCTTCCAATTATCAGCGTTAAGAAAAACCCCCAGAATCCAATGTACACTCAGGTAAGTCGAATAAATTTTTATGTAGAATTTGTGGATGCCAACTCCAACGTGGAATCCACATTATCTCTCCAAAAATTTTCGTGATCAAAAGCAAGGACCTTGCTAACTTCCACTAGTTGGGCGTTTTGACCAAGGGCACAATCATCGAGGTCAACGTCTCTGAGTTGGGTTTGGTGACAGCTGGAGGCAAGGTTGTCTGGGGTAGATGGGCGCAGGTTAGTAGCTATAGATCCCTCAAGCTGAGAAAGGGCATTCCCTTGCTCTGCTCCCTTCGGATTCGGAAATCGTGTACTGACCTCATTCGCCAACCAGATCACAAACAACTGTGAGAACGATGGATGTGTAAATGCGTAAGTTAAGGTCAATCTTCCTCAAGGCAAAATGCTAACTATCGTAGTGTTTTGCTCGTTTGAGTAGCCACCTCATTTGATATTGCAATCTTGCACCGCATGGAGTTTTAGGCGCATACCAAAAGCTGGGAAGGTAGAGATAACTACTTGACATGGGGCATAGAAAGGGAGGCTGATGTATTCTCATAGTGGTCTATAGAATCAGACCTGAGTAGGAAATGAGAATTCCAGAACCCTTCTTGTTTATAATTGTCTTTCTTTTGCCCTAATGTAGTTTCGTCCAGAGAAACGTCTTCTTGCCTCTATCATTCTAGGACTGCATCATCCGTTAATAGGGGTTCATTTTCATACATTGTCATTGCCATGTAGCACTTCGAACGTATCATCTGCCAACTGATTTCCCTTCACCCTTCCACCCTCCCCCCAACATCCTCCAATCCCTCCTCCACCTCAGAAGCGCCAGCCATCTTCAATTTCCTCACCGTCTCATTCAACTCCCTCATCGCCATCTTCACCTGGATCAGCTTATCAGCGGTCCTCGCCGCCTTCCAATTACAATCCTTACACATCCTCTGCAATTTCACAGAGTGCAGCGGATGCGCAAACATATCAGGGCAGGCGATCGGCCAGGACCCGTCGTCGAAAGCCCGCTGGTGATCACAGGCCCTGATCTCGGTGCCCCAGCCGTCGTGTCCACAGCTGTAGATGATGCGTTTGTGATAGCACATGATTGATAGATTAATTGATGAAAATTGATCTGGAGGGCTTGTTGGGAGAGAGTTAGTTGTTGCTGGTTTAGAGGAGGGATGGCTGATATAAGATTCATAAAGAAGACGGTTTGATTGTTTTCTTTCTGCTCTTTGTTCGTTTTAGAGACTTTTTTTCTTTTTTTTCTTTTTCTGGAATTGTTCATTGTTCGTTGTTCGTTGTCAGTCAGTCATGATCTATCTATCTAGGTATCTATCTATTCTTTGTTAATGCAGGTTCAGGATACACAATATCATACCGATTTTCTCCTCATACCTCTTTGTTCACAGAATGAATGAATGATGCACACTAACCTGTTTCTTTGTCCGATGATGCCTCTCAAATTCTGAATTTCATCAATGATGATTCACATTTTCTTTTGGGAAGCATGTTTTGTTTAGGTTTCTAGAAAGATCGCGGTCCTTTTTTTTCTGGTCTGTGTATAAATGCTTGGAGAGAGAGAGAGAGAGATACCTATGGTTTCCCTATTTTTGAAACCCTGGATCAACCTAACCCGTATTCTTGCTCTGACAAGTGGCACAGCATAACAATGCTTGTTTTTCTCCCTGCTGCAAGGGGATATATGAATCCTTTATATTGCATCTCTAGGATTTAATTGGTAAAGATCTGAGGACGAGCAGCAGTTGGTTAGAAGACCAAAGCTCGGATCAGATCAGAAACGTGAGTTTTGCAACGAGAGGAATGTTTGCATAATGTTCTGAGCTAAAAATCACCAAACACCAAACTTGACTGAGTGGTTCGTTTGAATCAAATCAAATGAATCATGATGATATTCCGTTCGTTCGTGTCTTGATCGATCACCAGATTGATCTCTTTGAATTCTTGTACAATGATACCGTAAAGGGGTGACAAGGTGCCGGCCGATATATGTATGCTTCATTCAAATGGACGGTTCGAAGGTGAACTAAAAGGGTGCTCTTTGTGTGCTGCCTAGATAATGAGTATAGAAATAGTGGGAAGATCCCGGAGCATAGACATCATAAGGAGAGTACTAGGGTAATGAAGTTGGAGCCGTTTTATGAGAACAAGATATGATGGGTCACGTCGATTCAAAAATATGAGTGGCGTGTTGTATCACCACTCTTGGTAGGCATATACTATCAGACTGGAATGGCTGTGCAGACGCTTGCCTGACCAATATGAGATTTGAGTGACTTCTTTGCGTTTGAAGAGAATTAAGTCTGTGAGGCTTCAATATCACGGTAACTATGCATATCACACCAAGTAACCTATCCTATTATGGCAAAACATCTGATCCTGGAAGCCGGCTGGCGTGCGTGATTTAAACTTTCTGAGGCTATAGAGATCACAGGAGATTCAAGAAAGATGTGGAAAATGCTTGATAGACTATTGCACAGGTGTTTTATAGACACAGGGGTGATAAAGGAAATCTCTCAAGCTCTTCGGGTCTCTCTCTATCTATTAAGCCTTCGATTGAATGATCTCTGTTCGTTGAATTAGTAAAATTCAACATTAAAACACGACATAGGTACTTACTCTCAACATCGGCGACGCTCTGTTGCAAGATTTGTTGAAGGACCTTGGGGTTCTCAAGCTCCTTCTGGATCTTGGCGATGATGCTCTCAGCCAGCTCCTTTTGTTGGCGGATCTTCACTTGTCCCTCGTATCGAACCCAGGAATCGAGGACGCTCTTGGCTTCTGCGGCAAGAGCGGTGGTTTGCTCGAGCTCGTATGCCTTAGCCTCAAGTTGGGCGGTTTCCTGCCAACTGTTAGCAACCTTTCGAATCGGCTACACCATCTTCCCTAACCTTGGAGACCTCGAAAAGGGTCTTGGTGATGTCCACAACACTGCCCAATTGCTGGACGCTCTCAATACGCGACTTGACAGCTTCGGTGTGGTCGGCTCTGGCAGCGTTCAAGATACCCTTGATCTTGTTGACCTGGCCGTCGGCCCACTCCTTGTACAGAGGTCCACCGTACTTGAAGACGGCTGTCCAGATGCTCAACAAACAGAAAGCAGCAACGGTTTCCTCGTTCAAGACATAGTATTCGTTGCTAAGAGCGTAGATCGCGGCACCGGCAGTCGACGAAAGGATCGCGGTCTTTGAAACCAAGGAGTTGCCTGGCAAAGAGTCGAGAATCGATTGAGCCTTCTTCTTTGGGTCTTCAGCCGGAACACCAGATGCTGATCGAGAGGTTGTGAGGGATGTGGTGAGTGCCGGAAGGGAGCGGGAAGGAAGAGCTGGTCGAAGACGAGCAGCGCCTGAGCCAACGTCAGCGACCTTTCCATCCCCAATCGCGCTGCCAGGAGCTCAATCAAGATGCGATTTACATACCTAAGGCGCTTCTTGCTACGCGAGATGCCATTGTGAGATGAGGAGAGATGGATTTGAGCTTGAGGTGCTTGAAGGTTGAGAAATGCTCGGCAGTCGGGTAAGGGTCTGCCATTTGAGTTGATGCCTTATGGATGCCTTGAAATTTTATTTCCATACCTTTTACAAACCTCGCTCTACAAGAATATTTCACGAAACCAGAGCGCCAACATGCCGGCAGTTATTAGTGAAACTGGTTCGTCAGGTAAAAGAAAGAGGTCATCATCAGAGAAAGGACCCTCGAAACGCGCTCGATCGGAAAGCAGCGAAGAAGATGCTCAGGCGCAAATCCTACTTCTCGAGAACGAGATCTTCGAGTCCAAGAAGAACTACAACAACATTGCGAAGTTGATCAAGATTTTACGAGACGATAACGAGCATGGAGACAACTCTGTGGTTGCGGCAATCTCGTTATGCCGCGTATTTACGAGGTTGATGGTGTCTGGCGACATGACCAAGAAACAGGGAACCACTGAGAAAGAGCTTGTTGTGCTCAAGTGGTTAAAGGAACGGTATTCGGAATACAAGTCCTCGCTACTGCTATTTTTTGGTGAAGAAGGCGTTGAATCTACGGCCTTAACTTTGTGCATGAGGTTGTTGAAGACGGAGGGCGAGCATCTTCGCAATGGCCAGGACCACAGTTTCCCTGCTGCATTTCTTACAGAAATTGTACAAGCTCTGCTGAAGCCTGAGGTTGATGGATCTGTTCGAAAAGAATTCGGCGACAAATACGTTGAGGAGTATGATGATATTCGATTCTACACATTCCAAGCCATAAAGTCAGTAACTGTTCTTACATCTGTGGATCAACTTCTAACTGTGATTTAGGGAAATCGTAAGAAATGATCAAGACTCTTCAGACAAGAGCATTTTCAATCATGCAGTGGAGATCCTCACGTCAATCGAATCTGTTCCGGACTCAAAAGAAGAACTCGAGGATTTCTATATACCGGCTCCGAAAAAAGCGAAACATGACCTTTACTCATTAACACAGCACAAGAACCGCGCACAAGAGGCTTGGTTAGCGTTGATGAGCATGGAGTTAGACAAGGAGCAGAGGAAATCGATTCTAGGCCACATGACTACTTTGATCGCTCCATGGTTCACAAAACCCGAGCTTCTGATGGATTTCTTGACCGATTCTTATAACGCCGGTGGATCGACTTCGCTACTGGCTCTATCCGGAGTTTTCTACTTAATCCAAGAGAGAAACCTGGATTACCCTTCCTTTTATCGAAAGCTATACTCATTACTGGATGCTGGGATTCTGCACTCAAAGCATC
Source organism: Amorphotheca resinae ATCC 22711 (assembly GCF_003019875.1). Classification (NCBI taxonomy): domain Eukaryota; kingdom Fungi; phylum Ascomycota; class Leotiomycetes; order Helotiales; family Amorphothecaceae; genus Amorphotheca; species Amorphotheca resinae. The sequence continues at coordinate 395,632 of NW_020194473.1, forward strand.
GTTCGAGGTTCTTTCGTCTGCTGGATACTTTCTTAGCATCCACTCATTTACCAGCGGTTCTCGTTGCCAGCTTTATCAAAAGACTCGCGAGACTCGCACTCAATGCATCGCCGTCAGGCATTGCACCTGTCGTCCCGTGGATTTACAACCTTCTGAAGAGGCATCCTACGTGTACCTTCATGATCCACCGAGTGACAAGAGATGCCGAGGCCAAAAAGATTCTCGAGGATCAAGGGCTGTCTGACCCATTCCTCATGGACGAGGAGGATCCAATGGAGACTCACGCCATTGAAAGCAGTCTATGGGAGATAGTCATGTTGCAAGATCATGTCCATCCGAACCTTGCGACGCTGGCGAAGATAATCTCGGAGCAGTTTACGAAGCATGCGTACAATTTGGAAGATTTCCTCGATCACTCGTATTCCAGCGTAAGCATCTAAATCAATCCAAGATAAAGCCCCTACTAACATCATCAAAAGTTATTAGAAGCGGAACTTCGGAAGGAAGTCAAGAAAGTACCTGCTATTGAGTTCGAGATACCCAAGAAGATTTTCACGAAGCATGATGCAGAATCAGGGGGCGAGGATAGTTTATTGGTGAAGCTCGTGGACTTCAAGTAGATTACGTATTCATGAAAAAGATATTCTCAGACAATATTGTCTGCTGACCATCACCTGAGGATTCGTGAGGTTGTGCTGCGTACTATTACGAGTGAGGATGTGTGACTTTGACAAGCTTGTACTTGTACATGGATTACCTAGGTACTATAGAATCCAGGGGCTCATTTTCTCTTCTTTCAAGCGGATGCTACGGCATAGGAACAACTGCGCCAACTCTAAGCCTCCACAGGGCCACTTCAAAAGACCAGCAATTGCGGCCTTGCGCATCCAACGGGGGCGGAAGCTTACTCCTCCTTTAAATTTGGATGAAATGTCGAGGCTTGGCAGGTCCCGGCGATGTCGAACAAAAGAACCTTGTGGCCGATTTATATCGCTACATACCTAACATGTCGACAACCTTACAGCTTCTCTCCCAACACAACAGCTCTGTAACACCCGCCGTATCCTCGGTCACTATACATGATGCCTTTCCGAGACATACTTAAGAAGAAGGATAAGCTTGCCGAGGGCGGCGCTCCCGCTGCTGAAGCCCCGCGCGACCCCTCGGAAGAGCGTACAGTATTCACGTTTATAAGGACCGACACGAACACGCAAGAGATCATAACGCCTCCGAATTTCTCGTCTCCTGATTTGTCTCAACCAGCAGCGTTTACGGACGACCATCATCGCGAGTCGCGGAAGGATCATCATCATCATCATCTTTTTACTCCGCGCTCGCGGAGTCCGTCGTCGGTTTCTGCCACATCCGTCTCCACACACGAGAGCGATAGATCTCGGCCCAAGACCCCGAAAAGATTATCCCAGCGCCTGCACCTGAGGAAGAGCTCACCTGTCTCTCCGAATGTGCCTCAAGACCTACCGGAGATAGCCACTGCGTTGGAAGAGGGTGATGGGGCGGCAAGTGAGTCGCTATGGGAGAAGAGAGCCACAATTTTGGCGAAGAAGAACAGGGAAGAAAGGAGCAGACCGACTACACCAAATACGCCAATCAGACCCGTAGCAGATATTGAAGCGTTTGTGAACCTTTCAGTGGGCACACCGAACGGAGAAGGGTCAGCGCGGCCTGTGTCGACGAAGCATGCGGACGACAATATACAAGAAGCTATTAGGCTCCATGAAGCCGGGGATTTGGAAACCTCTACAAAGATGTTTGGGCGATTGGCAGATCCTAAGGGGGAGAATAACGCCTTGAGCCAGGTGATGTACGGACTTGCTCTCAGGTAGGTTCAATTGGCCCGTTACGATGATACCCAACTATGTCCCCCGGATGTTTATCATTACGGTGTTGGTTCTGGCTCCGATCATTGATGCGATCCTGATGTTTCTCCTAGGCATGGTTGGGGGTGTACTCCTAACCCCACAGAAGCCGTCACCTACCTCTCGGCCGCGGCCTCGAATGCAGCTTCCATTGAAGAGCAAGCACTAGAGGCGGGAATCAAGAAAGGGGGTGCCGCGAAGGGCGAGCTGGTTCTTGCAATCTTCGAATTGGCGAATTGCTTCCGATATGGCTGGGGAGTAAACGTGGATAAGGTTGCTGCAAAACAGGTAAGGAACCGTGAAGCATTGGCTCGGGGAGAAGCCTGAGTGAGAGCTCTGGCTGATTTGGGAAAGTACTACGAGACAGCCGCAAACTTGGGCGACACTGGTAAGTTGTATCGATTGATGCCCTGGATGGCTCAGCCCGACTCACAAGATGCCAGATGCGATGAATGAGGTTGCTTGGTGTTACGTTGAGGGTTTTGGGTGCAAGAAAGATAAGGTACGGAGATGTCCAAAACGACCCCTATGAGAACCGAAGCATCCAGCTTCAGGGGACCATATCCATTAAGCTCCCCAGCCTCGCAGCGTGTGTGGCTTACGCACGGCTCTGTCGCTATGATGACTGCGTTTGGGCAGCAATGAGGCTTCGGCTTCCACGCAACGCACCTCTGCAGTTTTTACCCCACGCAACATATGCATCAACCATTCAATTCAACGAACCATGAGGCTGACTTGAAGGCTCTCTCTCAGTACGCAGCAGCCAAATACTACCGGCGCGCCGAAGCAGCGGGCAGTAAGACCTTGGGCAATTCCTGGTAAGTCACATTATCGCTCCCCCCAAGTCATTCCGGTGCATGAACAGCGGGCATGCGCGCCCCATCCCGTGCAGAGCGAGTTCCGGATGATGAGCGCGATACACGGCCGATAGGCTGTGGTTTCTTCTTCTTCTTTCCCCCCCTCTTCACCTCACTTATGTGGAGAAAAAGTGCGGCTGCTTACTATTGGACGTTTTTCCGCAGGATCTGGAAGGAGAAGTACGACGAGCCGAAGAAGAAGTGAAGTGAAGTGAGATTGGTCGCGATTCATCATCTGCTGCTGCATAATAAACCCCGCCAACTCTTCTTCTTCTTTTTTTTCCTTCCCTTTTACTACTACACTACTCTATACTACTCTATAGGTACATATGTACATGTACATGTATCATGTTACATACCGTACGTACCTTAGGTCGTGTTAGGTCGTTGGTTCGTTCCCTCGGCTCCGTTCACCTCCTCTCTCTTCCATGAGTACAGGCCAGCCAGGGTTCGCGCTAGGTAGGCGTCAGCATGGTGCGCGTTTCTGTTCTGTGGTGTGGTTTCCGGACTTTATTGAGACAACGCGTGATTGATGGATCATGGGTATGCAGGCTTGGTGTTGGTCGGTCGGGACGGGGCGCAAGTCTCATGTTCATGTAAGGTATGTATGTATAGTATGTATGTATGTATAGGTACTGTACGTACTGTACGTAGGTAGGTAGGTAGTAAGCCTGCAGGCGTGATCATGGCGCATCAGCTAAGAAAAGAAAATAAAATAAAAATAAAATAAAATCAATCAATCAATGAATGAAATAGCTGTCTATAATACATCCCGTTATTGTAGTGTAACACAGTCCAAAACAATACGAGAGCGAGAGATTTATCATCTAGTTCCATCTATCTATCTATCCAGATATAGAAAACTCCCCTATCATAACCACCCACCCACCTACATATCAAGGGTTTAGTTTGTATTGGATTGGCTGGCTATCATGAACGAATACTACCTTAAGGTAAGAGGGTTGGTTCAAAGAGTCATGCCACCGTGGCACCGAAGTTCGAACCGAACGAACAGAACCCCTTGATTGATCGGCCATCCAGACAGAAGACAGAAGACAGAAACGGATAGATTGGTAGGTAGGTAGATATGGAGAGAGAGAGAGGGTCAGATAGATAGATAGATAGATCTACGTACGACAACTCAAACGCTGGTATCAGGCGGTGGTGCTATTCATCAAGTGATGATTTCTTCACACCCTTTTTTCTTTGGTACTTTTTTCTTTTTTTTTTTCTTGGTCTTTTTTTTAACTCATTTCATGTATATTCCTGTCAAGTGAAGCAAGCTAAGTACATATGCCTCCCGGGATATAATAGATGCAGGAAGGGATGCAAGAAATCGTTAAAAAAAAAAGCCAAAAAAAAAGCCAAAAAAAAAAAAAAAGGTATTAAAGAGTCAAGCTGGATCAGATCTTCATGATCATTAGCCAATAAACACTGTGCCCTCTCTCTGTCGTAGTATTTTTCATCATCAAGCATCATCGATCCACGCCGTGCGAATCGTTAGGGTCGTATTCGTCATGCTGTCGTAGAGTGTAATGTTGGATGGTGGTGGTATCTTTAAGTCGTGAATTTCGTCAAGTCGTCTTAGATAGGTAGGAAATATGTGTGGACGTTTTTTATCCTCCGTCCGGTACCCGTTTCCCCCCGTCCTGTCGTCAATTTACATGAATGCCCTTTCCCAGAGCTGAATCTGTGCTCGTTGTTGCGCTATACCCGGCAATTCCCTCGCTCGCTGTGCCATGATGATGAAATATGCAATAAGGAAAATGACATTCAGATGAAAGGAAACCAAAATTCAACGCTCGCTCGCTTGCCCATAAAACAAAAATGAAATCCGTAAATGCGTGAGCACAAGATCTCGTAATGGTTTGAGGTTGTAAACATGATTGTAGAAAGGAAAGGTATGCCCGAGTGGGCCAGTGAAGTCCGACGAGATAATCGTCGAACGGGATCTACCCAGCGACGTTGCACTCCTTTTGCTCGTTCTGTGAATTGTTGCATTCCGAAACCATCTTCGCAAAGTTGCGGACGACCTCGCTTGGAACCTGATCCCAAAGGAGTGAACGAGTGTACACCTCAGCTGCAGAGTTCTTGCTATTGCTTCTCATAGCAGCAAGAGTTTCCCCGAGATTCCGACGTCCTTGAGAGGTTGAACGAGGAGGGCTATTCTGCAGGAAATCCGGAGAGACAAGACCATTATATTGCGCTGCTGATAGCGAGAAAAGTTGCTCGTTGTTCTGTTCTTCGGTCGGTTGTGCAAGGCTGTCTGCGAGGTCCCCAAGAGTCGATGAGGCGACGCCGACCATTTCACTTCCCCCCATTGACGGAACAGGGTTGTTTGACCAGGAGTTGGAGTTGCCAGAAGGGAGTGGAGCTGCGACCTCAGAGACACCGGAGGCAGTTTGTGGCACGCCAGCATCTTTGAAGATATCCTCGAGGAGAGTGGCCGAGGCAGCTCGAACATCATCTGACATTTTAGGAATGCTGGGTGTCGAGCCTTTTGAAGCAACGAAGGCGCCAAAGAGGAGCAGCATCAACAGGAGGCCTTGAGCAGCAGGTTTTTCCGGTTCACTCAGCAGGGAGTTTTCAGTCTTCTTGACAGGAACAACAGCGTTCTCGACCTTGACCTCAGGCTCGGCAGCGAAATCATTGACGAAGGAGATGTTGTCCCAAGCACCGTCCATTGTGAGACTATCGATGTCTGCATAGTCGGCAGAGAAACCGGTAGAGCTGGGGACGTTTGACATGCCGGTACTCTCCAATCTCTGAATATGCTCGGTGAGCACACTCACTTTCTTGCGGAGGTCGCCAGATTCAATGGTGTGGTTTCGAACCATCTCTTCCTTCTCGAGCTGCATGTTCTCGATGTACTGTTGGTACTGCTGTTCCTTACAAGCCCACTCATCGAGAGCTAGCTTTGCCTCGGCCAACTCCTCCTCGAGCTCGCTAATGAGAGCAGTGTAATGCTTCTTCTCATCCTCGAGTCTCTCGGTATGCTGTTTCTTTCGCTGACGGGAGTCAAGTCTAAAGTGAAGGTTAGTGGGCCGAGGCCAACCAAAGGGGAGATGAGACCAAAATATAGGAAGGCGTACGCTGCTTGTCTATTCCTCAAGAGGCGCTTTTGTTGCTTGAGCTCCTTGATCTCTTGCTCATCGGTGGACTGGGCAATCAGTTGGTCGATATTGGTGAGGTTCCTTTCAGCGGGGATGTCGAATCGGGCGTTCTTTTTCCGAATACCATCTCCTCTCCTTGACATATCGGTGTGTGACCTCAGGGCTGGACTGTGAGGCCTCATCCGCTTCGGCATGGCTCGATGATCCATCGCCTCCGCTACCGACCATTCCTTTTGAGGTGAGGGGGGGATGGATCCGTTGCTGGTATTTGCCGAGGAGAACAACGGCATCTGGTGGTTTCCGGAATTGCTGAAGGGGGTCTGCTCTTGCATCGGTCGTTGGAAGATGGGTGCATTGACATCGAACTCCGCCGGTAAGCCATCGTGAACTTGCTGCATCGGTGTGCTCATGCCCGAACCATTGCCCATCGACCATCCGTGACCCTGGTGCCCATACGACGAGGACTGCGCATCGAGCCGCATGAAAGGATTCTTGCTCTGCTCCACAAACGGATTGTTGGAAGGCATCGACTGCATGTCGACATGCTGCCATTCATCGGCCTTGGGCGAGAACAATGCGGACGATACTGCAAACGAATCCCGCCGGCTGCCGTTCATGGGTGGTGACATCTCCAAAGCTGAATCCAGGGTGCTGTGGTCGAGGATGTGGTCGTCCAAGATACTGCCCTCGTCCTCTTCGAAGTAATTATGGGTGTGCGTATCGAGCGTCAGGGAGGACGGCCGGTAGTAGTTTTGAAATGCTGCCATGGTCGTCGGGATTTGCGGTGGTGGTGGTGGTGGTGGGGGAAGGGAAGCGAGGTCCGGATATGTGTGTGGTGGTGGTGGAGGTGGGCTGGCGGTGAAGCGATGAAGCGATGAAGATGAACAAGAGGAGGAATCGCCGATGACCACGACGATTAAGAAGAAGCAGAGAGGATGAAGTGAAGCGGTCGTAAGTGTCACTGAGGGGTGACAGAGAGATTATTATTCGAGGAGGATTGGGTTCGTGTAATAGCAAAGAAGGCCTCCCGGGAGTGAGGGGAGACAAACGTTGTAAGGTGTACGAAGAAGAAGTAGAAGTACGGAGGAGGGAGGAGGGAGGTGAGAGTGAGAGTGAGACCGAGACTGAGACTTGAGTCTAAGAGTCTTGGGCGTCCTGAGCGTCTATACCGTACAGCGGGTATAGAACGGTATGTGCAAGTTATGTTGTTATTGTTGTTGTTATGTGGTGTGGTGAGTAGATCGCCGTGATATGTATAGGGACGGGTGCTCCAGGTTCTTATCCCAGCGCGCCTCTCTCTCCGGGCAGCGGATGGAGCAGTAGTCTGCAAGTGCAGAGAGTCAAGGCCGTCAAGTGGATGGGTTCGAAGGGGACGCTGCCCCGGCCTATCGACATGGACAGATCCATCCCATCGACGGAGTCTCTCTGCCCAGTGCTCTCAGTGCCCAGTAGTGCCCAGTGCCCACCACCGCCCGCCCGCCCCTGGCCCCCCTCGCTCCTCGTCCCTCTCGTCCCTCTCGCCCCTCCTGGCGCCATGCAAAAAACGGGAGGGAAAAGCAAGGCGGGTGCGGGTGCAAGCGATAGAAGCTGATCATTTGGACGGCCTTACCGTGTTGGTCGGGGGAGACAGGGAACGGGGACGGGGACGGGAATGGGGACAGAGGGGTCCTGGATGGAACATTCATCATCCATCCTGTGTACAACAACAACAACAACCACAACAACATCCTACTCTCCCGTAGCTCATGCTCCTCTGCTGCTGCGCATGCTTCCTGCTGATGGATCATGGCCCCCCCGCGAGGTTGGGCATCTACGGAGCCAGTCCACTACTAACCCAAGCGTGCTCATAGAGTCCCGCCCCGTCTCTCAGTCTCTGCGAATCTCTGCGCATCGCTGCGAATCCGCGACGATGCTTGCCGCGACGACGAGCCCCGATAGGCTCCCCACCGCCCTCTTGCATGACAAGTGGCCCGGGGCCAGGTTTGTTTCCGCAGCGCAACCATGCCCGCGCGTCCTTATTGGAGTCGCCAGGGCCCTCCCAGAGTCATTGTTGTTGGTCGAGTGATGGATGGGTTGACCGCCGCGCGCCGAAGGGAGAGAGAGAAGGGGGGGGTCTTGGTCTTGGAGAGGGTCAACCTCGTAACAGGAAAACGAACGCCAATCGCCGACTTGAGGCAATCCAATCCTATCCTATCCTACCCTATCTATCCTCCCGTCCGTCGTATACGAAGCAGCAGTACCTCGCAGGCTCGTGGTCTTACGCGTAGTAGATGAGGTCCTTTTGTACCGACCTGCTCCAGTCCCGCGCGGTGATACACGGACGGACGAAGGAGATTGATTGATTGATTCCAATCCCTTCATGACTGCTGCTCTGACCATCCATGTCACGCGTCCACACGTCTGTCTGTCTGGTTCGTGCTTCTATTTCTGGCTCTGGTTCAGGCTCTTGTTCTCGTTGCATGATCTTCATGAACCTCCCCCCCCCATCGTGATCAACCGTTGGAAAAACTTAACCTGTGAGCAATAATGCTGATGCCGTCATGTCCTCCCCCTAAAGCCCTTTCCCCCCCGCCGGATCGAATGCACAGTGCACACCCCCCCTTAGGCACGGCGGCCTCAACTGATGGGGAGCGAGCCTTGAGGGAGTCCGCCGCGGTGATAGGTAGGAGAGCGCTGCGTGCTATCGGAAGATGTTCCAGACTGCACCCAACAACGGTATGATTGATTCCTGAATGCCCAACCCCTTAGCCAAGGCATCTCGTTTCTTCTCTTCTGACGACTACTGGGTCACGCCCCCGCCTGCAGAATCCTGAGGGCCCGAGCCAGTAAGATATGTATAATACACCACAGTGCTCGTCTCCCACTTGCTGGAGAGGGCGGCGGGCGCTCAGCGGGAGACGGTTCCCATGAACGGACTAGTAGGAACCCCTGGTCGGGTAAGTTGGGCACCTTATTTGGACGAAACATTCGAGACCGCCTGGTGAGGAGAGAGAGTCCTGTTGACTCTTTTGTTATCCAGCCAATCTATCTACAACTGCCAGTGCTGAACCTCGAGAAAGTCCAGGGCGCATAAGGCACAAGTCGAGGAGTTCCGACTGCCCTGCCTATGGCCGTATGACAGACAATCCTACTTGTTCATTATTACCCGGAAGAGTTCATCCTGACCGACACAAGGTGGTTCGGGAGCAGGAGCAAAACTGCCATTCTCTTTTGGGACACACTTCTACAGTATTTCGTATCGCGAACTATTCATTCAGCAGGGGCGCGTGGGATGGCGCGAAACGACGAATGTTTTCCCAAACCTTCAAAATAAACACGGAGGAGCGGTGTACGGTACTGCAGCACCTTGCTACCGGGATTTATTTATTTCGACTCATAGTGGAGAACCACGAGGAGGCTTTTTGCCGTTCTGCTCTTCTCAGTGGCCGCCGATACCTACCTTACGTCTCGTCTGTCTCCATTGCCTCCTGTCACTCTCTATCAATCTTAAAAATTTCCACAGCAACTTTCAAAGACTCAAACAATATTGCTAAGCGGCCAAGGACAGCTGCAGCTATCTACCTCACCGCCAGCCCTCTTCTCCCGGGCAACCAGGGGTAGTTCCGCGCGTGTGCCTATTCCGGCCAAATCCGCGAGCAAACAAACGGTCCCTCTCGCTCGCCACTGAAGGATTGTCGGTCAAGTTACTCAAGTATCGCTTGTTCATTCCATCTTTTGTGAAACGCTGGCCCTCATCTCATAAATAAACAATCTCTCTCCAATAAGAATAATAGCCGGCAAACGACATACCATACATCATTCGGCCGTTCCGGCAACAGTAGTGAGTGTAATTGAACATACGTACGTAGAGTACGTACGTACCTGAACATATGTATTCGTCCCACCTCTTCTCTAGGATGGATATGCATACAGCCCCTGCACAAGATCCTCATCGGAAGAGGCCGTACCCTTGCTATGCTATGTTGGTCATGACCTTCGTTCTCCTTGTTTCGAACAGGGCCGTATCTGAGAGATCTCCCCTTTCTGGGGGGGGGGGGGAAGCGATTAGAATCTTCTATGTTGCTTCTTCTCGCTCTCTCCCCTGATTGATGATGATGATACTGATACCCAAGAGAGAGGGAGGAGGAAGAGCGGTGAAGATATCATCCATGAATAGATACCAGTTTGACAGTGACTCATCTCTGAAAGATCGGCCCAAATATAGATCATAGATTTTCTTTCGGTAGGTAGGGATAACAAACAAACAACAACAACAACAACAAAGTCACTCAATCAGTCAAGTCACTCACCCAAAAAACACACAAACCCGCTCTCTTCCTTCCTTCCTTCCTTCCTTCCTTCAGCCACCCACCCGTACGACACGCACTGTAATCATCAGATTTCACACTAGCAAGTATTCTTTGTTTTTTTTTGTTTTATGCTCAAGAAGCGGTCATCACACCTCACCTCACCTCTCTCTCCCTGAATGAAAAGGGGGTTGGGTATAATGAGGAATCCTAGTCCGATGTTCAGATCAAGGGGGTGTGCAATAACAGAATGAATGGATTTGGAGGTAGGAGGACCCAGTGTGATATTGATGGATGGATGATGAACTCCCAGAATTCTGAGGCAGGCAAATGGAGATGAGACTTTTCATGGCTGGGTTCAAGGGATAGATTAGATTAGATTAGAGAAAAGCTCACCTTTAGAACAAGATAAAAGCAACACAAAATGAAAGTTAGCTTGATTGATTGATAATAGAACAATAATGAGAGTGAAAGCGAGCAAGAAATTTTCTCCCAAACGAACGGATGGCTTCATGAGATACTCCAGTAAAGGTATAATAATATTTTTCTATTCTTTCTAAGTTTTTTCCCTGCGAAGAAACTGATGAGAGCAAAACCTCCTCAGTCCAAAAGGACTCTTAGTCCGGGTATTTCCATATATCATAACCGTCAAAAATGAAATGCTTCAGCCTATGCAATGCAAGAAAGGACCATAACGCCTATCGATCATGCGGAGCATGGTCGAATCTTCAAAGAAAAGGACAACCCAACAACGGAGAATTGTTTTTTGGCCGAGCTCGCCCAAATCCATAACCAACCTCCGAATAGAGATAGGCATTAGATAATTAGTAGTGATTCAAAAAAATCACGAGAGTTGAACGAAGTCCTGTTGCATAGGGATATCCGTATCTGTCTCTCCATCGTCATTACCAAAATACTCTTCCTCGAGATCGTCTGAGTCAACGTCATCACTGTCAATTTCTTCATCCTCCTCGTCACTCGAAAGATCACTACTCTCGTCCTCGGCGGAAGAGTTATTTGTTCGCATAACGCTCGCTTTGTGTCGGTGAGGCAATTTGCACCCTTTCGTGGTACATACACCTGTGTTACTGAAGTCAGGGCATTCATGAACATGTCGCTGATCACAACTTGCTCCTTTCTCGCAGTAACCATAGATGCCAAAAGATCGGCAAACCAGAGCAGTCGGTGACACCTTCACATGGGTGTAACGACAGTTGGGATTCGAGCAATTTCCTTTAGCAAAGTGCAAGCAAGTCGGGGTCCTCTCTGGGGTGAGCTCATGGGAAAGGTCACAAGAATCTCCACTTGGACATGACCCCTTCAGAAGAAAGTCTTTGCATACTGCAACCTTTGAGGGATCATGAATATACCGGCATCTGGGACCTTTCGGACAGGAACCTAAAAAAAAGCGACAAGGTTAGCTGCGATCCGAGTTCTCCTCCTCTTTAAGTATAACTATGGAAATTCGAAGGCTTTGAAAAGAAAGAAGGTACCCGTAGTTGAGAAAATCCTGCATGGCTCGTTGATCTTTTTGACGACTCCGGTTCTCCTGGCGTTGGAAAAGTCAGCGTTATACTGGGAATGAATGGCGATACCCATGTCAAATTTAATCGATGGTCGACCGTACCGGTGGGCTTTGATGATTCCAGATCGAAATAGGTTTCCGTTCTTGCTTCTGTAAAACCTAACACCGCCGACTACTGCAGTCTTCGGGGTCGATTTAGCGGCATTGAGATCTCCTGTACACGGTGAGCGCAATTCATAAACACACAAACAAGCCTCTCTACAAGGCCTCGTTGGTTGTGGGCTCTCACCAGGAACTTTGACAAGTTTGCTACCGTTCTTAGTAACTCGAAACCGAATTCCTTGAACCATTATTTCGTAATTTCCGGGCAGATCAGCAGGTCGTGGTTGGACACCACTAACATGATCAATGTTGCCAGCCAAACGTTGAAGATGCTTGCTCAGTCTTGCTTTCTCCCGTTCGTCTCTTTGCCTCAGTTTCTGTTTCCGAGTCTCCTCCATAGCTTTGGCTCGATTTTGGCTCTCTTTCTCAAAAATAGAGGTATTGATCAACTGAAGGTGACGATCCGTCTTTGTAACCCAACCTTGCGTAGTAGTCGCATGCCCGGCTACGTTTTCTGAATTCTCGGCGTCGGGGGTGGCGATTGCAGTGTTTGTAGGAGTCGCATTGCTGCCATTTAACACCAGTGTTCGATTTCGATGGATCTGCGCTCGACCTCCTCTGATATACCCCCGTGAAGAATATGCACCGCGGCTTGGCCTCCATCCTAGATGTGCTCGAGAGGGATCTTCAAATCCGTCAGTTGGGTGTTTGCGAGGTCTGGCGAACGACTCCATACTTCCGCGAATGTTGGTTCTCGATGCTGGTGCAAACTGTGTCTGTTGATCTAAAGGTTGCCTGTTCTTATGACGATTAATTTGCCCTACAGCAGCAGAATCGTGTCAGTTTTGGAAGGATAGGGCAAACAAGGATAGGTGGTGGCGAACTCACCAGCGAGCTGGCTGATCTTTGCGAGGATCTCTTGATCCTCCGAAGTCATAATTAAGGAGTCCTGTTTGTCAGTTACGTGTAATCGAGTTGGCACCAGGCGTTTGGATAAATAATTGTCGCGTGAGAGTGGTGAAGAAAAAGAAGTTCAAACTGAGGTGGAAATTGATCCTAGGTACCTTAGGTAAGGTACTGATACCGGAAAGTTAGCGCCTGCAGATTAGCGCGCGCTTCTGAGCACGCTCCCGGTGAATCCTTGTCTATTCGAATGGCAGGCTCGCCTTTGAAGCCTCTCTCGAGAGAACAAGGCCCTCATCATCGAACAACTTGTGAATAGAGAAAGCAACGATCGCAACACAACCGCTCGCCTTTTTCTTCTTGTATGGGGGCCCCCCGATAATACTGCTTATTCAGGACCATGGCGGACCCTACGATCAAGCCGGACCCTGATGCGCCAGGCGCGTCACCAGGAGTTTTTACCGACGACGATATCTACGAAGACGCGGGGGATCTCGAGTTCAACACTGACCCAAACTTCCAGAGGCTGTATCTCGCTCGTGTCCCGCGGTATGTCTGGGAAGCGTGGTCAAAACTCGACGAGGATGCAGAGATTCGGATTGGAACCATCAGGCAAGTCCAAGAGACTGGGCCCGATGGCCAACCAAAGGTATTGCACTTCTCACCACTTACGAGAGCTCATTACTGACTTCTGGTTGCAGACATCGCTTTCAATGCTATTATCTTCCGAGGTCGGCGTGCACCAAACAATCCCGAAAGAATATATGTTAGACGTGACGGCTGAATCAGTGAACAACACATTCGTCTTTACGGAACAGGACCTGCCTGGATTCAAGTCGAAATCCAGACAGAAATTCGATCTTAGTAGCGCCAACATGCCTGCCAGGCTCACTCGCCCAAGGATCGAGAAGACGAAGCAACCATGGGACCCCAACAAAAAGTTCACACCATATTTCAAAAAAGCGATACCAAGTGAGTTCGATCCTGTGGGTCGTTGAATAATGTTGATGTTGACCCAACCAGAACGAACAACCCTTGCCGGTAGAGTAGCGCATGAAGTAAACAGTGTACCAGTGGAGAATGAAGAGTCTCAACGACTCCTGGCAATGAAGACAAGGGAGGCCATGAAGCCCAAGTTCTTTACTAAGTTCGTTGACGAAGATCTTTCCGACAATCGCGCGGGCTTTATCCAGCCTGGCACAGTTGCAGGAATGAATGCCTTTGGTGGTTTCATTGTAAGCATCCTCGAGACGCTTTTGTCTTTCATACCTTATACTGATTCTCCAAAGAAAACCAAAGGGCCCACTGCTGGCAACAGGCCACAGCTTAGCAAGGCTGCTCGTATGCCTCAAAATGAACTTCTGGATAGGATCTTCGAATGCTTCAGGCGGTATAACTACTGGTCCATGAAAGCTCTACGCGCCGAACTCCAACAACCCGAGGCATATCTTCGGGAAACATTAGAGAAGGTTGCAGTTCTAGCAAAGAGTGGACGCTTCGCCACACAATGGTCGTTGAAGCCCGAGAATAAACTAGCGAACTACGAGGGGAGCGTGGATGCGGCTGCTCCCACTAACGAAGAAGAATCGGATACGGGCATGGACGATGATGAGGATGATGAGGACGTTAAATTTGAAGACGTGGTCCCATCATAGTCACCCTGGGATACTTGCATACACGGCGTTTTGAGGGGCAGGAAAGACTGGTTTGCACACTGGCGTTTTTCCACGCATCTACAAATACAAGGTAGGTGCAACGGGTTTGCTATGGCTGAGAGTAAAATTTTCATATAAAGAATCAAAGTCGTTTAATGGAGTTGATTCTATCATTGTATACTATGTCACTGTCCAAATAACAAGACGGCAAGTTATGCTTGACGTCTATCCTGTAAATACGGCAAGCAAAGACGCCGATCCACGATGCATAGCGCTCTCCCACAACTCCAGACTCTGAATGGCGAGAACACCAATTCCGAACCAATAATATAGCAAGAGAATTTCGTGCCCCAAGGAGGCTCCCATATTAGACGTTGTCTCAAATCATCATAGTAAGGTCCCCTGTATTCCTCACGACCTCCTCCACAATCCTCAGCACTTCTTCCCTACCTCCCCTAATCGCCCACCTAACATCCTTCTGCATGCCACTCTCTCTAAAGTCCACACTCCTCAAGCTCTCTCCCGCTTCCCGCATGAGCCTCCCAACCCGACTTGTAGTTAACCAGAGACAATTCCTGGCGGTGACGGACTCTAAGTATGGTAATTTGAGGATATAAGAGATGATTTCGTCCGCGTAGAGAGGGATCGCTTCGCTGTATTGCCAGGTCCAAGACGGAGGGATATCGGAGACGAATATTTGAGAGTGGGGTTGTGAATTGGGGTACTCAGGGGGACGGAGTAGGAAGTCGGAGGCGAGCTGGAGGCGGCTGATATTGATTTTTCTGCGGAGGGTTAGTCGAGGAGTGCTTTGAAAGAGTGGTGATAGGTTTAAGTTATTTGGGAACTACCCTCTAGAAGTTATACTCTCATGGCTCCTGTAACCACTTGGTCTAGTCACATATGGATATGGGAGAGCATACCGAATTCTCTTACAAGCCCCAAGAACATGGCAAATGCCTCCAACAGGAATATCTCTCATCCGACGAAAGCCTTTCAAGAGGGGACTCGGGGCCGGGTGTGAAGAAACCTGCGCCCTTGCATACTTCCTGCCCCCAACATAGGACGTGTTATGATATCGACACTTGAACTCTCTCCAACCGGCTTGCGGCTCAAGACCCCAATGCTCCCCTGCCCCTGCTCCAAAATAGCTGAGATCCAGAACCCGGACCATTTCAGCATAATGCTCTTTGTGACTGACGGTCCGCGCAAATTGGGCATAGCGATAGGTACTGGCAAAGAAGGGCTGAAAATACATGCGTGAAGCAGCAATTTCGAGGAAGTATGAGTTTGTGAGCATGAGAGCGTGTAAATCAGGCTGGGCCAAATATTGGAATATACAAGCCAAGATCTCGGCTGGCATGCTGGCCAGTGTTGAAGTCGGTGGTATTCTGTAAACCCTTGATAATACAGAATAAGTGAACGATTTAAGAAATATCAAGGAGGGTGACTTTCGACGTCTACGGATAGTATTCGGTTCGGTCTTTGATCTGATAGGGATGACTGGTCGTATCAATGATCGAATTGGTTTCCCGAAGGTGGCATGTTCGGCTTTCCGATACTCTTCCACATGTAGGAGAGACATAGTCAACTTCTCCCTTGACCTCGCAGGTCCGTTTCCGTCGCCTCTTGAGGGAATAGATCCAGGACCTTCTTTAGTGGTCCGGCATTAAGTTTTGGTGGTGGGCGGAAAACCAAGTTGTTGGACAGTTGAGACAGGCAAGGCAATCCTGGGTCTCCTCTCCCTCACCCAAACCTTGAGTTAATATCAATAAGAGTGGTTAAATGACTTCGAGGGGGTTATCAGTTTTCAAAACATCTTGATTTTGAGACCAATTCGTTAAATATGAGGTATGTCCTAGCGCCTACGGAAAAGAAAGTATACCGTGGCTGGCATTCCTTTTGATAAAGACGAGTTTCAAGACAACAAAACGCAAGAATGTATAAATGCATGCAAGAAAATACTGGGCTGTATGCGAACTACCCGATGGGCATGAATGCTTTTTGAAACGGTCGTACCTTAGATCAAAAATCTAAGAGGCAGGTCCCTGCATTGGGCTTCCAAGCAAGGAACAGGTGCCAGATGATGAGTGAAGACGTACTCACATGCAGGATTAGCCACGAGTACATATTTAACAAGCCGGCAACAGCCAGGTATTCTAGTGCGCCTTCTATGTGTAGGGAGGACAAGGACAATGTGACATCAGGTTTCTCCTAACAAGTACGAAAGACGGAATTCTGAGACTTCAGTGCTTCCTTATACCCTCGAGATTCAAAATCGAAAATTCTCAAAGGAAGAGCAGTTTGGATGGGAGAGGCTGTCCGACTTCCGACATTCCTCCTCTGCCACGTAGGTAGACCAATCCTTCCGGCAACAGGTTTTACCAGGTGCTCGTCCGCCAAAACAAGCCTGAGAAGACGCGTGCGCCGCGCGTCAGATGGCAATATTCTGTCAATTGGTGGTCTGAGGAATATTGGACCGCACCTGGTCGATCGCCACTTTTTGAGCCAAATTCTCCGGATGGTTGTGGTCCCTTGACTGTGGTCACTCGGATCACTATCGCCATGCAAGGCTTTGAGCCTTGAACATAAGGCTCACCAGCCTTCCAGGATACAGGTCCGTAGCCTTGCTCGCTTAAATATTGAAGCCGTCCCCACCTTCAGCTATCAGCTCTACGAAGGTAGATTGACCTCGATCTCAACTATCCCCCCAAACATACCAGACAATATCCGAAGTTAGTGCCATGGCCTCTCCAAAGATATCCCAAGCACTGCAGGAAATAGCAGCCTCTGCAGAAAAAGAAAAGGGCTACGAAGCTCTGCTTTCTGAAGTCCGTTCCACATCCTCCTCATCACAGCTCCCCGGAGATCTAATCGCCATCATCGATGCCATATTCGCCGACTCTCTCGGTATAGTCGTAACGCGGTCTCTCAGCATCCTCTTCGTTCAAACCCTCAAAGAAGTGCCCAGCAATGATACCAAAATCGAAGTTGGCGAACATGCTCTCACCATCTTTCAATCTCAAGCTTCCTCTTTCGAGGAACAAATCACCCAGGTCAGGGAGCTTATGGCAGATGCCCACGAGAACGACGAAGACTTCCTTGCTGCTGCAAAAGTTTTAGCTGGCATTCCCACCGAATCATCACAGAGAAAGGTCACAAACGAGGACAAAGTTCGCGTCTGGATCCGCATCACACGGAACTATCTCGAAGTCGACGATACGACGCTCGCAGAGCAATATCTCAATAAAGCCAAAAACCTCATCTACACAGTATCAGACCGTGATCTGAATCTACATTTCAAACTCTGCCAAGCTCGTATCCAAGATGCTCGGAGGGATTTCTTAGCTGCGGCACAAGGCTACCAGGATATCAGTTTCATGCCGGTCATTGCTGAGGAGGAGCGTTTGCATACTCTAAGCATGGCTATTAAGTGTGCTGTTCTGGCACCTGCCGGCCCTGCTCGCAGTCGTGCACTTGGCAGGTTATATAAAGATGAACGAGCCAGCACATTAGAGGAATACGGTATTCTGGAGAAGATGTTCTTGGATCGTTTGTTAACGCCTGCAGAGGTAGACAAATTTGCAGAGGGACTGGCGATTCACCAGCTAGCTAAGACGGCGGATGGCAGCACAGTACTCGCGAAGGCCGTCGTAGAGCATAACCTGCGAGGTGCGTCCAGATTGTACAGCAATATCGGCTTTGATGACTTGGGGCTACTCTTGGGCCTGGATGGAGATAAGGCAGAGGAGACGACAGCTAGAATGATCGAACAGGGGCGTTTGGTTGGCAGAATTGATCAGATTGAGAGGGTCATCTGGTTTGAGGGTGGAGAAGCTACAGGAGAGAAGGGTAGTGGTAGGGCAGCTGGGGTGGTTGGCAGAGAGCTGCGCAGATGGGATGCTAATGTCCAAGGATTGGCAGAGGAAGTGGAGAAGGTCACTTCAGAGCTTCAGTTACGATACCCTGTGAGTGTGAACTTCCCATGATACTGCTGAATTATGTTAACCCTACTCGCAGGATTTTGTGGCCAAACATTTGGTAGTTTAATGGAGCTAATGTCACAGGGAGACACAAGTCGGCGTTTAGGATGGAGCTGCATGGAAATCTGGGGCCGTGTATCCCGAACATCATGCAACGGCGTTAACAGAGATACGAGATCAGAATAGCAATAGTGACGGAAAATTAGATCAAGTATGTCAACATGGCTGTATCAGAGCTTAAATATTCTATGCATCACTTATGCTTACGGGCTGCATAACTACTCACTCGGGGACTTCAGTTGCTCGTACTACCCTCCCATGGAGATCCTTTCTATTTTACCTTCTTGGCTTTCATGACTTTCTTTCTCGTTTTCAACTCACCCTTGAAATGGCTTTGGGTCCCTTTCTCTGATACTTCAGTCTCCAAAATGAGTTGGAGTAGTCTCTCAGAAAGCAGAGTTCCCATGAGATCATATCCAGCCTCTGTCAGATGCGTTCCATCATCCCAGATTTCCTTCCTCTGATCCTCCGGCATTGAGAAATACGGGATTGCGGAGAGGAGATCAAATGTATTACTATTCTTGTTAGCTTTGGTCTTCATGCCACACTCCCTAGGGTACTGCTAAACATACAAATTTTCAGCCTCATGGGACAATATCAGATCATTGAGATGATCACGTTCTGCACCGAGAGTAGGGGGGAAATCGCAGTCTCCGCACTCGGGAACAGTAAGAGCGAGGACTTTTGTTCCGGCCTGGAGTGGAATCTCGTAGACCTCTTTCAGGGCGTTCCAGATGTTGTCGCCGCTACTGGTCATCTTAAGATCGTTGGTCCCACCCAGGATGATGGCCCAGTCATATGGGTTTTCGTTTTCTTGGTCTGTAGTGTTGTTAGTTGGAAGGGTAATAAAAGAGGTTCGTAAAAGGGGAAATCTTTCTCGAGACTACATCAAAGCATAAAGCCACACTAGTGACATTCAATTCAAAGTACAGATAATGTAGTTTTAGTACTCCAAGTTCTTTCTCTTACATTAAGCCTCGGCGAGTCCAGTTACCAGCGTGCTTGCAACGGTGCACAAACAAACAAACAACTAAAACTGCTGGAATAGTTTCAAGGCCTCAACTCAATAAAATGATCCACTCACACAGCGTCTTCATTCGCGGCAGGAAAGAGCCAGGCGGGCTAACCGCTTGATCACCAGGCAAGCCCTGAACGTCAGTAGTGATGTTTGTTGATGGAAGGTATTCCTCGAGAGAAGAAACTAGAGATCCCGCATATGGATGCCAGACTGAACCAGACTTAGTCCACCCAGCTGTAAGGCTGTTGCCAAAACATAGAATGCTGAGAGGTCTCATGGCGAGAATGCCGGCGTCAATACAGGTACAGTTTTCCTTGATCCAGCCAGAGCTTGCTTTGGGATTGGATGAATTCCCAAATTATTCAATAGATGGGCACAAACAGGTCAAAGATGACCTACGGTACACATAGGTACCTAGGTACCTTTAATGACGGTGATTCGTGTGAAACTCTGCTTACATACTCGTTTGTTCCAACAATGACCCCTATAGCTGAATAGGTACCTAAGTACCTTCCGTTGTACCTCAGCAAGAAACCGGATTTCCCGAGGCATGCGGGGAAGATGGTGGCAGAATAAAGGCGGTGAAGAAGCCATGAGGTTCTCGTCCAGCAACGCGGTTGCTATGTTTACATTTAGAGCCCAAACACGGCGGCCAATCATTCCCTAAGCCTACTTGGGCCAAGTACATATCCAGGAACAACTGCACCACGCGATGATTCTTCCATCAACGCGCATTGCCCCCCCAGCACCTTTGCTACCCCGAACGCGGATTATGGAATCAATGACTACGACGTGCAACTTATCATTCGACAGCAGAAACCCCTATTCATCGTTATATCTGTGACCCTACCCATATCCGACCTCAATGGCAATGGCATCACCAACCCCGATGGGCTCCTCCCATTTTGCATCGCTCTCCAGACGACCCTCTTCACGACAAGCATACAGACAGCAACCCTCTAGGCCTCAGCTGGCCCATGATGAACCTTACCACCCAGAAAACCACGCGCGGCATTATTCCCTGAACGACAGCTCCGACGATGAAATACCTTTGCCTATGAAATTCAGTGCTCTCACGAAAGCCTTGCTCAATGATGAAGCTTCTCTGGTCGAGAAATCTCCCCCGAGATCAGCTCGGAGAAGTCCTACGTTCAGTGGGCACAATAGGACACATGTGAAAGCTGGGAGCGAAGGCACCCTCGATTCGCCAAACCAGGATCGAGTATCTCCTCCAGGTAGTCGAGTCCACAGTCCATATCCTCGGCGGGTGGTACGACTAAGCGGAACTCCTGGTTCCTCAACCCTTAGGAGAACATCATCTTTGTCAAGTGCCGTTAAAAGACACAATGAACAAGCTGCTGCGAAAGCAGAAGGCCCATTGGATCTCAGTACACCAGCTCCTGTACCTAGGACTGTGCGGATCCCTTTAACATCTTCCGGAAACAATGGGTTGTTTGGAGGTTCTTCAGGCCGGAACTCGAATAAGTCAGACTCAGCATCACGAAAGGAGGACGGCGAGATTGAATCACAGGAATACTCCACAGCTGCGGCAAGATCACACTTAGCCAATGGTCAGGGCAGTGTTTCGAGATATGGCTCAACCATTGGACGTGCCAGGTATGGTGAAGACATTGGATTACAAAGCTCGATGCGAATTAAGAGAGTTGGAAAGGTGGCTGGGAGTTTTTTGAGTGGACCGGCTCGGCGCGGAAGGAGGCGTTTGGATGATGAAGAGCAGAGCCCTTTGGAGGGGCAGAGTGATGGATTGGATAACGCTGGGTCTAGTCAAGACCCACAAAGTCAGGAGTCACAGGCTCAAGAGTCCCAGAGTCAAGAATCGGGCTCCAGTGAAGAACCAGAGGCAAACCGCGCATCTCTATATTCGTCGACATATAGAGACTTTGCTTCCGGAAGCCCTGTCGGCTCAAAGGACATCCTCAATTCTGTCTTGAGGTCTACTTCACCACCTCCCCCTACTCTTGGCAGCTCTCAGAGGCCAGCTGCTACCAATTCGGATTTGCAAGCAGCACCACAACCAGTTCCAGTATTCAAAGTCCCAGCACCACGGCCGGACTTACCTTCAGCTCATGATCAAGAAAATGAAGCGCCTCCCACATTCAAGAGGAATAAGCAAGCACCGCTGATTCACTTTGACACAATGGAAAAGGCTCCTGTACGACCACAGAGCATGGATATGAGTGCTTTGCGAACTGCTTCTCCGGAAAGACGCGCGTTGGCTCCCAGAAGTCAAAATACGCCGCGGAGACCTGCACCTCCACCCCCGAAAATGTCGATTCTCGAAGCAGCAACCAGTACGGCGGGGGCGGCCACGACTTCACATGCAAGCAGCAAGAGAAACAAATTAAAAGTTAATGGCAAGCAATTTACGCGACTGGATTGTATTGGGCGCGGGGGAAGCTCAAGGGTTTATCGAGTCATGGCAGAAAACTCCAAGTTCTTCGCATTGAAGAGGGTATCTTTGGACGATGCCGACGAGACGGCCGTCCGTGGTTTTAAGGGAGAGATTGATCTCCTTAGAAAGCTGGAGGGGGTTGAGAGGGTCATCCGTCTTTACGACTACGAACTCAACGAGGACAAAGGAACCTTGAGCGTGGTAAGTAATTCTAACCTAGGGCGCTACTTTCACCCACTGATCATAATCGTGTAGCTTATGGAAATGGGAGAGTTGGACATGAATAAGATTTTGGAACTCCGCTTGAAGTCGGAGCACGCAAAGTTTGACGTCAGCTTCGTTCGTCACTATTGGAAGGAGATGCTTGAATGCTTACAAGCGATTCACGAGCATGACATCGTTCATTCCGACTTGAAGCCGCACAACTTTGTTCTTGTTCAAGGACGGTTGAAACTGATCGATTTTGGTATCGCCAACGCCATTCAAACAGACGAGACGGTCAATGTTCATCGGGAGACACAAATCGGCACTCCGAATTATATGTCTCCCGAATCCCTGATGGACTCAAACGCGAAACCCGATGCAAGAGGCAGGATACCGAACGAACCGAAGCTTATGAAGTTGGGCAAGCCGAGCGATATTTGGAGTTTAGGATGTATCCTCTACCAGATGGTTTACGGCCGTGCTCCTTTTGCCCACATCCAGAACCAGATGCAACGCTGCCAAGCCATTATTAACTGGAGCTATGCCATCGAGTACCCTACGATAGGCGTTGGAAGTGTTCCGGTACCCGCAAGCCTGATCAAAACGCTGAAGAAATGCTTGAACCGAGATCAACACCAAAGACCATCGGCGACGGAACTTTTGGATGAGAGGGATCCATTCTTGAACCCGGTCGAGTTCGATGATGCCGCTATCCCTATGACCGAAGAGTTGCTGGGCCGCATACTGCAGAACGTGGCCCTGAAATGTAGAGATAGGATGCCGACAGATGCGGAAATCCTCGTGGCCTGGCCAAAGGGCTACATGGCCAACCTGCGGCAGAAGTTGAGGGACGGAAGACCGTTGTAGAGTTCTCTTGTACAGGATAAGAAAAGGAGGGTCTCATGCTTTTGGGTCTGCAGAATTTGTTGTTAGCGTAATGAGTGAGGCGTTTAAGAGTCTTGCCTTGGGTTAGGGATATACCATCTTTAGAGGTTTACTTCACAAGCCCCGGTGTTCAAAGTACCAGTTTTCTGTTTAGAGTATAGAAGAGGTTTAATTCAACTAATAATGTATGGTGCAAGGAGATGAATCCAAGGAAAAGAAAAGACGGCGCCTAGACTACATCTCCATCACCGAATCATGATTGAGTCTATTGGAAGCCGTCTGACCCATCTCTCCCCTCTGAAGCAGCTAGGCCGGAGCGGCGCGGACTCCACGTGACGCCGCTCCGCCTTTTGGTGGGGAAGCATCCTTGTTGCAGCGGCCGTTGGACTCTGTCAAAGTCCAGCGTCGAAATCTCCTTCTCCGGCCGAGAACCCCGCATTGCATTTCAGGGTCTCCCGCGGCGGAATTCCTCCCCCAGGACCGACTTCTGGGGGCGCGGGGGTTTCCCAGCGCGGGTTTCCCCCCTCTTGACGGGAGAATACATCGGCAAGAATGTGGATCCCCCGCCCGGCATTCCCCCATGGCGGGGTGATTTGCTCCTTGGGCCTGGCGAACAGTTGATCAAGGGGCCCATCCCCGGTTCATGGGGCTCTTGGCGATATCTACATATACATAGGCACTACATCTCCCTCATTTCTTTTTCTTTTTATTCTCTTCTCTTTTCTATACTTCTCTTTTTCCTGTAGACCAATTACCCCACGCGCATACCACTTCCCAGAGACAATGGGCATGATGGGTTCCACTCAGCAATTCACAATCAAAGATGAGCCCGTGGAGAACCAGCGGCCGATGAAGGTCAGGGTCATCGGCTG
The DNA here is from genome assembly GCF_003019875.1 of Amorphotheca resinae ATCC 22711. Lineage (NCBI taxonomy): Eukaryota > Fungi > Ascomycota > Leotiomycetes > Helotiales > Amorphothecaceae > Amorphotheca > Amorphotheca resinae. Next base: position 419,382 of record NW_020194473.1, read on the forward strand.
TGGCTATTCCGGCATCTATCTGGGCATCCGCATACCACAGCGTCTGCGTAACGTCGACCTTCAGATCTATGACAAGAACGAGGGCATCGGAGGGACGTGGTGGGAGAACAGATATCCTGGTATGTCCCTTCTCCGGAGAGTCCCAGCGCAAGTCTAATCCAGAGCAGGGTGCGCTTGCGATATCCCGTCTCATAGCTACCAGTACTCATTTGAGGGGAATCCAAACTGGTCGTCTCTCTACGCTCCGGCGAAGGAGATCTGTGCGTATTTGCACGGCGTTGCGGAGAAGTATGGGGTTCTAAGATATGTCAAGACCTCGCACAAGGTCACGAGCTGTAAATGGGACGATGAAAAGAAGAAATGGTAAGCTCCCAGAAGAGCCCTCCCGATAGATGCTGATTGGCTTCCAGGCTCCTCACAGTCGAAAAGACTCAGACAGGAGAGGTCTTTGAAGATGATGCAGATGTGCTGATCTCGGCACGTGGCAACCTGAATAACATTGCATGGCCAGAGATACCTGGCTTTGATACATTCAAGGGGGAAGTCATGCACTCAGCGGCTTGGAATCAGGAGTATGTTCCCAGCCTCACAGAATCGGGATGGAGCTGACATAGGCCAGATATGACTTCAGGAATAAGAAGGTCGGCGTCATTGGAGGCGGTTCAAGCTCGATTCAGATTGTACCAAACCTCCAAAAGCTCGAGGGCATCCAGATGACTTGCTTTGTAAGAAGCAAGACGTGGATTGCAAGCCCCTTTGGTGATCGTAGGTGTAGCTCGCACACCTGGTGTCTAAATCTAACTTTGTGCAGATTCAATGATCAAGCTGGGAATGGATCCTGCAGTTCACACTTGTAAGTCACGTCTCATACTGGTGACCATGCACCTCCAGCTCACCATGTACAGTCTCAGAAGAAACACGCCGGGAGCTTTCGTCTGATCCTGAAAAGTACCACAAGTTCCGCAAGACCATCGAAATAGATGGCAATACCATCCACGCAGCAACAATCAAAGGATCAGATATGCAGAAAGCGGCTGTTCAAGCATACTCGGAAATGATGAAAGCACGCCTAGCCAAGAAGCCCGAGATTATCGAAGCCATGATCCCCTCCTTCGGAGTGGGGTGCAGACGTCTCACCCCAGGTCCTGGCTATCTCGAGGCTCTCGTCGAAGACAACGTCGAGTTCGTCTCCGACAAGATCGCCTCGATCAACCCCAAAGGGGTCGTCCTCGAGAATGGGAGGACAGTCGAGATCGATGCGTTGGTCTGCGCCACCGGCTTCCACGCCTCATCCGCGCCGCCCTTCCCCATCGAGGGCAAGAACGGCACGACGATCCAGAAGCGCTTCTCGCCCAGTCCCGAGACGTACCTCGCGATGACCATCGATGACTTCCCCAACTTCTTCATGATGCTAGGGCCGAACGCGGCCATCGGCACGGGCTCCCTGACCATGATGATCGAGACGCAGGGCGACTACATCATCAAATGCATCCGCAAGCTGCAGAAGGAGGACTACGTCACGATGATGCCCAAGGCGGCGCGGGTGCACGACTTCACCGAGTACTGCCTGGAGTACTTCAAGAAGACCGTCTACCTGGACCAGTGCAACTCGTGGTACCGCAGCGAGGGCGGCAAGGGCGACCGCGTGACGGGGCTGTGGCCGGGAAGCACGATGCACTTCCTGGAGTCGCTGCGGGCGCCGCGCTGGGAGGACTTTGAGTACGAGTCCAAGTCGGAGAACCGCCTGCGCTGGCTGGGCAATGGCTGGAGCGTGACGCAGCTCGAGGGCGGCGGGGACCCGGCCTGGTATCTGGAGCCGAGTATGATGGACGTACCGGTGCCGGGCCGGCCGGAGGAGCATCCAGAGTTTAAATTGAGGCCGTTCTCTCATTGATGTATTGAGTCGGTGTGGTATATACCTTAGCTATATAGATATGCACATGTTACCCATGATCCCACCTCTTCGGTATAAACCGTCCACAGCCCCTGCTCCTAACTAACCTTCACCACTTGACATATTAACACTCTTCATAACCTTTCAAAAACAAAACACAGGCCGCGTTGAAGGGGAGAGCGGAGTCGAGGAGGAGGTTTCTTTTATATAAGAGAGCTTAGGTCTGAAAACCTCAGATATCCCTCTCTCTCCCTCCCTCCCTACCTTATTCAACACATCTATTCTCTCGCATTATAATTTCCATTAAGAGTATCCTTCATTAAACAATTCCCTTCCCCCCCCCCCCCCCTCCTTTTTTTTTTCCCCTTTCCTTTCCTTTCCTCTGCCACCTTACCTGCCTTCTTTTCTTTCTAGGCAAATACAGAAGAAGAGGGGGAAAGGGAGATGATCAGGATCAGTTCTTAATAATGATGATGATAGAAAGGGAAGACGAGATTCTAAGAGAGTATTTGTGATTTGGATTTTACTTTGTTAGAGCTTGGATTTTTGGAGATAAGGTGAGGTATGCGTAGGTAGGTAGGTAGGTATAACCCCTCTCTAGAAGCAAAGACATACATACTACATCTAGGTACATCCATCTCTTTCTCCCTGCCTCCCCCCAACCTACCTTACCTTACCTTACCTTACCTTCCATAAATACCTATCTAGACCTCTCTCTCTCTATCCTTACTAATCAACCCCCTCCCCTCCTCTCCCACAAACCCGCCCCCCCACCCGGGCCAAAAAAAACCCCAAAAAAAATCCCACTAAAAACAACCCCCCCACATCTTATCCATCTTAAGCACACAAACCTCCAATAAACACGAGATGGGCATGTGGTTTAGTGGTATAATACCTCTTTAGCAAGCTTACATCCATTCCTGTTATAAGGAAAGGAATCGTCGTGTTGAGTAAGGTAGAGGTGGTCCTGGGTTCGATTCCCAGCATGTCCAATTTTTTTATATTTTTGAAATTTTGGATTTTTTTTTGGGGGGAGGGGAGGGGAGGGGTTAGGGGTGGAGGGGAAGTGTGTGGGTTGATTTGATTTGATAAGGTAAGGTACTCTAGGCGAGCCTTATGGCCTTTTTTTTTTGGCTCTGAGTCCTGAGTCCTGATATGCTTGCTTTTAGGTATGTATATCGATACGAACAAAATCTTATCTTCATCAACACCCACCTACGTTTCCGTTAAGTCAGAAAGGCACACTACACCATCCTAGACAGACAGGCAGCTTTCTGAGAAGAGAAAGAGGATAGTATTACGACTCCAAGTTTACTTTTACTTTCATTTTATTCAATCACTTATTGATTCACTATTACCTTTCTCTTTCTTTCTTTTTACTTTTCTCGATAAGACAGATCCCTCACAACGACAACTTCACCACCCCCCCCCCTCTCCCCCACGGGCCTATCTAAATACACCCCGCCTCTCGTCTACTATTCGATGCCCTTTTTCTCCGGCGATACATTGACATTGTGTTATCCTTATCTTACTCACAATATCTATGTTCCATTTTAGTACTTAGGTAGGTAACCAAGGAATTGACGGGATGGTGCTTTTGGAAAGCTTAGGGACTGATCATCGAGCCTCGTAGTTCTTATGACCTAAGGTAAGGTAGAGAGGATTGATCTTCTTTTCCTTTCGATTATAAAGCCCTCCTCCTCCTCCTCCCCTCAACCCCCCTTCAACCCTTCAACCCATCCCCCTCAACTCCACCCAAAAAAATCCATCCATCCAAGACCCCCTCACCCCCCTCAACCCCCTCAACTTCCCAATCAATTCTCTTTCTCTTCCCCTTCCCTAAGGCGAGATTGCACCCTAGTATCTATATAAAAGCAGATAGATAAACAGAAAAAGGATAAGTATATAAGAACATAAAAGAAAACTGCTTCTTTCTCTACTCTACTCTAAGGTTTGTTTGGTTTGGTTTGTGGATAGATAGATAGAGAGAGAGGGGATTTTAGATAGGGTGGGTAAGGTAAGGTAAGAATAGAAAGAAGAGGAAGAGGAAGAAGAAAACCATTAATTTTCATCCCATCCCATCCCTACCTATCTAACGACGACGACGACACGATCATGAAAATAAAATTAATTAGCTTTCACAACGATCCTACTTAGTTGCTGTGGATGTGTATTGTAGTTCTTTTTCACTGTTAATAGCTCGTTTTAGAAACGAATCGTCTTAAGACTTCGGCGAGGATGGTTTGTTTGCTTGTTAAGCAACTCTTCAAAGGTAAGATGGTTGTTTAAAGTAAAATGGTATATGGGAAAGACTTGAGGGAATTATGTAGGTGGTTGGGTAGATGGTATCAATATGATAAAATTCACTGGCTATGGATTCTAGAACCGGCAGGTCAACTACTTCAAAACTTAGGAACGAGACATTTTGTCTAGGTGGATATAGTAGGCGAGAGGGGGAGGAGATATGATATAATGTGATGTGACTCGCTGGAGATATGAAGAATATTACGATGGCAAGATAGAATACGGGAGTGATAGAACAGAAGATAAAGGCTGATGATAAAGGCTGATTCACAGTAACAAACACACACACACACACACGCAGATCAGGAGATTTCATTCATCATATCATCGTCATCATCCAAGTGAGGCGAGTCTGTCTCCTATCACAAGTCCATCCTGAAGTACACATCCCCGGAGTAAGAGCAAAGCAATCTAACCCCGTCGAGATTCCAGTATTATCATGCCATCTTGTGGTCATGTTCATCATTCTTCCGTCCATTACTCCCCTGAATGAAAGCAGATTGAAAGAGGCTGACGAGAACGTCAGCTAATATAACAGTTTTGTATCGAAAGGCTCAGCATCCACCAGGCCAACTATTTCTACCCCCTTCGCTAGTGTAATCGGAAAATGGGACGTCCGACGTCCAATCCATCCCCCCGTTATGATGTCCCTGGATTGCTGCCTGGGTGCTGGCCGCGTAGAACCCCAATAATTCCTGAGCCGTGGCGTCTGGGAAGGAGATAGGGGGTGGTACTGTGCCAAAGAGGCCACTGGGTGCGGAGCTTGCGACTGTGCCGCCAGTGGAGCTGGGGAAGAGCTGGAAGTCAGCCATCCCCGTCACCCCGGTCACCCCAAGCGGGTGTGAGCTGGGGATAAAGTCTTCGAAGCCCTCGTCCACCTCGCGGAGAGATGTCGGCGTATAGAGCATGGTGTTCCCATGACCAACGGGCGAGATGTGAGGCGCGGCATCAGTACCATACGGGATCCCAGAAGTGGCAAATGGACTAGCCTCGAGGGCCTGGAAGATCTCGTGGGAGGGCGTTGGCAACTGGACGTTGGCGCTGTAGAGATCTTCATTATCGTAGAGAGTAAAATCGATCCCGTCCGTGGGATACTCCGGGAACGCCTCCGCGAACTGGTCTTGCCCCGCCATGCTATTGGCGATGTACGGTGAGTGGTCGGGAGCGCCCTGGTGCAACTCATCTGGAAGCGGAGAGTAATCGAGCTGCAGCTGGTGATTCGTGAACATGTCAATGTCAGAATCACTGTTGTATTCGGGGAAGTTGAGTTGGTTCTGGGGATGATCGTAGATCGTGGCCGACCCCTTCCGCAGGTCCAGCTCCTCCTCTTCCGGGGTGCTGATGACATTCCCATCACTGCTGGGGGTGCGGATATTGGTGGGGGGCGGGGTCGGCAGGCCGTTCTGGGTGGCCTTCTCCCGGTTCTTCCCATTGCTCTTGGACCGGACGTACTCCCAGCCGTGGGCCTTCTCCATGTGCTGTTTGCAGTTGGACTCACGCTTGGATCGGTACGGGCAAGGCTTAAAGTGGCACTCAAAGAGGGCGGGCGCGGCTGAGTGCTTATCATTGTGATGCCTATCCATCTCCTTCTCCGTCGGCCATCCATACTCGTGGTACTTGCAGGACTCGACGGGGCACTTCCACGGGCGCGAGTGGGTCTTCTCGTGTTTGGTCAGGTCACACGAGCGTTTGAATTCCTTCTCGCATCCTGGCTCGCGGCACCGCTTGGGGGCGAGCTCCGCCGCTGATGCTGAGCGCTTGCGGCGGGCCATGGAGCGCATGATGGCCTCGTCATCCTCTGCTTCCTGGCTCAAGGATCGCTTCATCTGCAGGCCCCCTTTACTCTCCTCCTCGATGTCCACGGGCATTCCCGTGGCGATCGAGATGGCCTTCCCGTTCTTCTTCACGCGGACCAGTTCCGCGGGCCGACCATTCTTGGTGAGGCCTCCATGGAGGCGAACCTCATCGGTCCTGGTGCAGAGAGTCAGCGGGGGGGAAATATCATGAAAAGGGCAAGGGCACATACGGTTCCGGGTCCATCTCATCCAGCTTCTCGCCCTTGGCCTCCTTCTCCTTGGCGGCCTGGACCTGCAGGGCGTACTGCTTGATCTGGTCGACGAGATCGACGAAATAGGCGTTAGTATAGGGACGGTCGTGGGGGCGGGTCTGTTCGCGCTCGCTCAGGAGGTCGACGGTCGCTTGGATGCACCGGATGGACGTGAGGCAGAAATCGAGGTACAAGGCGGCGGTCTTGGCCCTCTCCTTCAAACACGAGAACCAGTGAGCAACTCCCCGGACAACATCAACATCAACATCTGGAAGATGACTTACCGGCGCCATAAAGATCAGGGTCTTCTCGAGATCACGCAGACAAACGATCTCCTTGCCGTGGATCCTTCTGGGGCAGTCCTTTACGATGGGGTGGAAGTCCTTCAAAGAAGGCTTGGCGAGGAGGGGCCTCAGAATATGCTCGTGGATGCGGTTGCTGGCGCGGGAGCTGAGGCGGGGGAGGTTCTCCAGGGTGGAAGAATGGGCGGCAGCGGAACGGGTAATGGCTGAGGCCGTGACGATGGAGCCAACACACTGGTCATCAGCTGTCGGGACGCTGTCCACGCCCTGCTTGCCCGACGCCGACACGATGGAGGAGCCGAGGGCGCTGTCGGAGCAGCGAGAAGGACGGCGACGACGACGGGGACGGAGGGAGCGGGCGCCACTGTCGGCGGGCTCCTGCTTTATGAGGGCATCCATGGTGGCGGAGGTGTACGGGTTGGGAGAGGGAGAGGGTGAGAGGGAGAGGGAGTGGTCGAGGAAGGCGCGAGGGATGGGGTCAGCGTCGTCGGGGAAGGACTGTCTGGCAGTGGACGAGGAGGGCTGGTGGTCGACGGCAGCGAGACTGCGATCAATGTCGCCGAGAGTCAAGGCAACGCGACGCTTGTGGGCGTCGACAACATCGTCGAGGGTGGATTGGGAGCGGCGAGGAAGGGCGGGGAGGGAGTGATAACTTGAAGAGTCGGTTGGGTAGTGGAAGGTGGCAGCTTTGCGGAGGGACATGGCGGGAGCAGGAGAAGATGAAGGCGACGAAGGCGAAGGCGAAGGAGTCAGAGCAGGAGAAGTGGCCTTTGTAGGAGTCCGGCGCGGGTGCGGGTGCGAGGGCGACATGGCTTCAGATGGTTTCTGTATCGTTGATCAGCCCTGGGGGATCTTCCGGAAGAGGGAGAGGCCGGTGAGTCACTGGGGGGGGGGAGCCCCCACGTTGACTGGATCGGGGGGATATGAATGATATGAATGATATAATTGATGAATGATGAATGATATATAGGAGAGACAGAGAGACAAGAGGGGAGTGCGTACGGGGTGGATGGGAGAGCGGCTCCTACAGCTCACAGCTGAGAGCGATCTCTGTGGCCGCCAACCAAGGGAAGGAGGGGGCGCCAGGCAATGAGGGAGACAGGCGGGAGACAGCCGTCGGTGAGATGGCTTCGTAGGTATGTTGTATGTGGTATTGTGTCTCGTGTCGAATACTCGAGATGATGGAGAGGGAGAGGGAGGAGACACTGTAACTACGCGCGAGAGATGGAGAGATGGAGAGATGGAGAGAGTGGAGAGGGGAAACACTCTCCTTGGTCATGAGAGGGCGAAAGGAGAGTGACGAGAATGAGAGAATGAGAGACGAAGAGAGAGAGAGAGAGGAGAGACGGAGACTTCAGACTTCGGACGCCGCGTTGTCGTGCTTCGTGAGGCTCCCGACTTCCCCCCCAGCTCCAGGCAGCAGTCTGTCGTATTGTGCGCTAGGCTAGATCAGGCGCCCATGTAAGCCGGCCAGATAATCGTCCCGCGTCGACTTGACCGAGGGGACGATTTTATACATTTTATACATTTACGAGGCTCGATTTTATACATTTATACCCCTCTGATCATCAATTTATGCCATCTTCTTCGCTGACTTATCCAACAACTTCCCCCCATTATTCAGCGGTGAGTCAACCCTTCCAGTCGTGATATTCCCCCGTCCCTGATTGATCATCGCTCAGAGCAGCACAGCCCTACGGCGCACCCCGCTTATGTAACCCCCCAGTCACGCCCTTGCCCTTCCGTGACCAACAGATGATTTACGATCTGACGAACCACTGCTCTCTTAGTGATGTTCTACTATGTCTGTACTCGGTATGCAGCGCGATTAATTCCATTGACAGCATCCGTCGTTACCCGAGATCCTTGAGGCTATGTACCATTGTACGTATACTCGACAGTTCTGTCTACGGCCGTATCTGTCTTTATGTCATTGTGCTGCTACAGTGAGGCATTTCATATCTACCTTACAGAGGGATAGTGGATAGAGTACTCACAGTTGGGTGGCTGTGCTGTCATTAGGAGGACTTCTGTACGTGATTCACTCCCGCCTGGGTTCCAACCTCGCGTAGATTGTGTAGATTGTGTCGCATAGATCACAGACCTTGTATAAGAGCAGGCGCTTACAGACCTCTTGGACGGGAACCAACAACTCACTGGCACTATTGTAGCAGAGACGAGAGAGCTCTAGGCTAGAGATGTACAAACGTACATGTAAGAAGGGCGATTGTACCTTAAATCAGAGGTATCCTAGACCTACCTTAGGGAGATGGACGACGAAGATAGTATTTGTTCGCAGCGACAATTGTACGCCGTTTGATGTTATTCACGTTCGTAGCGACAGTTATACGCCGTTTGACGTTGTTCACTTTCGTAGCGACAATTCAATCTCCTCCAATTCTTTTATCCTAGAAAGGGTTTTCTTTTGTGTTATTTTCTATCAAAGGAGGTGGTGTAGTGCAGGGGCTACTGCGTTCCTTCAGTGCCCTTGGTTTCTTTATACACTGTACAGTATACGTATACAACAGTATCATGTCTCGAGGTACGAGAGGTACGGAGATTGACGAGGCCTCTCGCTACGCCGGGACGGAGAAACTTCCCTCCTAGCCCCCGCACGTCAACCTCGACCTGCCCGGAGCTAGGAAGCTTCTTTCCGTCCATATCGACCGCGGTCAAACATGGTCCGCCAGACGCGTCTGCATCCTCCGCAACCATGGCAGAACCGAAACCCCTGATGTATGCGGAGCTGCTGGCCAACATCCGCCAGATCTCGGTCATTGCGGCGCTCGAGACGCCCTGCCACTCCTCTACCAGAGTCGAGCTGTCAGCCGATGGTCACCAATTCACCCTCCACCACGAGGGAAAGACCACCGTCTTGAACCTTCCAGGCACGACCTCGCCCAACATCCAGCTCCAGAAGCCAGCCCTCGGCGCCAAAGAGCTCTCGTGGCGGCTGCCCCTCGTCAGTGAACCTACGGCGTCGAGCGCAGAGAGCAGTGATGCGCCTTGGCCCGCGAAGGATCTGGATGAGGATAGTGAGTTCCGATGTCGAAGTTGCGCAGAAGTTGTGGTAGGCAAGGGGAAGGTGACCGTGTGGAAAGACCTGCCCAGCGAGAACTGGGCAGACATGATGGACTTCTGGCATTGCCATAAACCTTCGGCCCCCGCCAACGGAGACCATTCTCACGACGAGGCCTCGAGTAGAGGATATGGCGCGAATACAAAGTTCACGGCCCAACCAACGGTAGGCTTCGTGGATCTTACAACCTTCCTCCTGGCTGAGAGCGACTGTCGAGGAATCGAGGTAAGATATTTTCTCTTGTCTCAATCACTGTTTCATTCAGGACCGCGTGCGTGAAGGTGGGTATCAAGAAGGCGGCCAAGCCTTGCTCCGGCTCTCGATGGCCTGGTCACCGATACAAATACCCTATATCAACCAACACCTTGTTTCCACTGCTTCGGCGCAGCTGGCGAGTGTACCCTCTTCTTCGGATTATGGGTTACTTGTTCAGCTGGAGGTAGCAACCTCGGCATTTCACTCCGTATCTTCCCAAGATCTTGGAAGGCCATGGGATTAGCACGAGGGACATGTATAAGAATCTAGTAATGACGCGTTATTACACCAATGCCTACCTCTGAGTTTGATCTTGATCCTTGCTCCTGCTTTGCGCTGCCCGTGATTTGCGTCCTCGATCCCAGTGCCCTCTTCTCATCCAGCTACCATCCCCTCATCACTTCTCGCCCATTGACTAACCCTTCTCCAGCCCAAGACCCCCGCAGAAGAAGCATCTGCTGAAGTATCCCAATATCAACCGCTCATCTGCAAAACCTGCCACACCTACATCGGCCACGTCGACCACGCCGCCGACGGCTACCGACTCTACAAATGGCGTCTCCAAACCCTGACCCTGACCCAGATCCACGATGCGCCCAGCTCCACCTCCTACTACTACCAACCCTCCACCTCATCCATCATCGCCTTTCATCTGCATTCCATCCTCACCAACCAATGCACATCTCGTCTTCTTCTCATCCCTCCTAATTTTCGCCCTTCTCCCACTCCCACTCCCTCCCCCTCCCCCTTTCCGCTCCTTCTTCTTCATCTCTGGATCCTCACGCCTTTTCTCTCCTACAGCACATCCACCTCTACCACCCCCTCTCCCTCCCCCTCCTCTCCCTCTCCCTCCAGCGCTATGAAACTTTTCTACCGCCCCATCCACCTCCCCTCCTCCTCCACCTCCTCCTCCTCCTCCTCTCCCTCCTCCTCCGCAAACGACGTCACCACACTCCTCACAGACCCAAGCATCGACGAGGTCCAACTGCCCGCAGATACAATATTCGAGATTGAGCGGGCGCTGAGGGAGAGTAGACGCTTGTTGCCCGGTAGCATGGCTGCGTTTAGAGGGTGGGAGGTGGGGCTTTTGGAACGGGGTTAGTTTGGGGGGGGGGGGGTGAGTGAGAGTAGGTAGATATAAGTTCTACCTTACGGATTGAGATTGAGATTGAGGATATACATACATATATCACTGATGATAATCCCTTAAAATCGAACAAACAAAATATCCCTTTTCATGATGTATGGTGCGGATCTTATCGATGTATTATGTATATTATGTATGTATGTATGTATAGATGGAGATGATTGATTGATTGATTGATTGATTTTGGGACGTCAGATAAGGTAAGGTAAGGTAAGATAAGGTGTGGTGTGGGTGGTTTGTTTGTTTCGATAGATCATATAGTTTTTATGTATATGGTATGGTATGGTGCCTTTGACTGGAAATACTGTACGAGGAAATTTTGATCACTGGGTTAATTATTCGATCTCAAAAATCCATGCTTGAAACCAAGTTCATTCCTCTCACAGACACCTATATACATAAGGTACACACATACGGGCATATGAACTAGTCCGACGACAACCCCAACGCCTCATTCGCCCTCTCCCAATACTGCACCCTCCCATCATCAACCTGCGTACCCACACACCCCACCAAATACGCCTCCCATCCACTCCTCCCCTGTTCTCTCAACCCCCCTCTCACATCCTCACTACACCACGTATCCAAAAACCACGCCGCGCTCGCCCACGCATACCGGTCCTCCAGCACCAAGCCCCTCACCGCATCTTGCAATTCCGGACTGAGATCTTCCGCCTGGGCGCCCGCCGACACGCCGAGTCCTTGCAGCGCGGGAGCCAGTTCGGGAATATCGCGCGCGTACGCGAGGTTGTAGCTCGCCATCTGCATGTTGCGGGTGCCTTGGCCGGGCCGGCCAGGGGCGGGGAAATGATTGGTGTTGTATTTGAAATCGCCGGTTTCGTAGGCGATTAGGGAGAGTAGGGCGGAGAGCTCGCGTGGAGAGGTGAGGTTGTAGGTGTGGAAGGATTGCAGCAGGAATGGGGCGGCGTGCGTGGCGGTCGCGCATTCGAGGGGGTAGGTGGCGGATAAGCAGGATGTGGATGTGGGAGCGATTTGCTGGAGGATGGTGATGAAGGTTGAGAGGGGTGGGAGGGGGTGGGAGAGCGTGGGTGGGAGGAGGAGAAGAAGGGGGAGGAGAGGATGCATTGTGGTTGGTTGGTTGGTTGCTTGTTTGTTCGTGCGGGTAGATTGAGGACTTGGGTATGGAGATCTTCGAGTATGAAAGAAAGAGTGTCTGGGATTTTGAAAGGTATTTATACTGCCAAGAACTTCTTGTCAAGTGGGACAGGACAATAACCTCGTTTTAATCAAACAAAGGAAGAAAGAAATGGAACAGCCAATGGCGCCTTGGTGCTGGTACCAGCCTTCAGAAAAGAAGAAGGCTATGGATGAATAACCCACGGCAATTCAGCGAGTCAGGAACCCCCACTTAGGTGTCCTCGTGAATAGAGATCCAAAGATAAAGAGCATCTATTCCCGGCAGCTTTCATGTTGTGAATGTCACGCTGTGTTGATGAGTGGAAGAGAAAGGTGGTGGAGAGGAAGGGTGGTTGAAGACTGAAGAAAGGGGTCGGTTGTTGGCGGGGAAGAATCGAAAGGGGGGCGCCGATGTATCGCTAGCCATGCTTTGTCTGGTGAAACTTTACACAATACAACCATAAGATGAAATTACAACACTTAATCAAATCTCCCTGTATGCAAGGTAGTATTTTGATTCACATCTATCTATCCTACTAGAAATCCCTCCTTCACCTCAGAGTAACCTCTCCCTCCTCTTCTCGTTGATTCCTGTCTCCAGCCACACCTTGCCGCCACTAACGCCCGCCCTGCCTCGCCTTTGTTGGGGTTAGTCACGTGGAAGTGGGCTAGAACTAGCCACATCTTTATAAATGCACCCCCCAGTACAGATAGGTAGACACCTCACACCCACATCTCAATCACTCGAACAAGACAACAAAGACACCTTGAGCGAGGCCGCTGATTATACAATGCAATTACATTGATCATAAGGATCCATGCTTTCAACAGCCTCCAGGCTCGCACCCACCCTTGTGCGGCCCCCTCTTTCTACTGACCAAAAGCACGTGCAGGGCTGGGAGTTTTGTTTCTCCGCCCCGGCTTCGCGAGAAGGCGTGGTGTCATTCAGCCTCGTGCACCTTGCCCCATCTCAGAGTTCCCCAACAGCTTCAAGGTCAACAAACGTGCGAGAATATATCTCTAAATCCGCAACCATGGCGACACAGATGTTATCGTGGGTCCCTGTGTTCAACCGCTTGTTTTCATATCTTCCCAGGAGTAATTCCGTCTCTCAGTGGATCGACCTCCCCTCCGTGGCGATCCATGATGTGGAAACAGCTCCAGAGAAGAGACCCCGGACCCTGAAGCATCTCATCCGGGCAAACCATGTCAACCACTCCATACTCTACCACAGCCTGCAATACCACAATCACATGCCGCATCTTCTTGGCTCTGCGTACCTCCTCGGGGCGAATAGCGATCAGTTGCAGGCCATCTATGAAGAGGAGTCGAAGGAGCTCGAACCATGGCCGGCATCCCCTGCAGAAATAACAGAAGCAGACTGGCGCCAGTTTCTAGGAGACAAGAAATACCAAAGGGCATACGTGGATTTTTTTGAAGACGAGTTGGCTTTGAAGTTCGAATACGATTGGAAGAAAGTAGTGGAGGAATATATGTTCAGTGGGAAACAGCCTTTGATCAACGGGCTTATTGGAGGATGTACGTCTGCAGAATTGTCTTCATGACATAGGTACTGACAGAAATCTAATAGTTGGCCATCCTCTGATTCATCTGGGCTACGCTTATGAACTCCAGAGCAAAGAATTGGCAATGGAGGCCCTCGGAATGGCCGCCACAGCATACAACTACCTCCACAAGTATCTTGACGACGCTTCCTATACCAGAGAATCAACTTACTCTACCACATCACCTCTTGAAATCCTACACAGAATAAAGGAGGACAAAAGATTTGACGGCTTATATGATAGCCCTGATGTAGGCAAAATCCCGTCACTCTTTGAAAACCACGAGAACCTGGTCCTGGAGTACTGGAACGCCTGGAAGATCGTCGATCCCAAGAAGCAGTTCGAGGATTCCCAAGAAGCCGCCGTTGCCTTACTAGTCCGGACAGTACAACCCGGCACCCATGCCTACGATTTCTTCGTCTGCCATCTGCTCACGACTAGCCACGCGGTCCGGATCCTGATCCCGTTGATCCCAAGGAAATTCCACGTCAGTCTCGTGAGGCAGTGGTGGCTCCTGACCATCGCTATCTACATAACTCAGGCCCGGCCGAAGATCAACGAAGATATCGAGACCAAGCCGACCAAGCAGTGGAATTACGTTGAGGATAGAGCCGTGAACGGACCGTGGGCCAAGGATGCTCACTATGTGAAAGGTAGCTTTCCCCCCTCCCCCTTCCGTCTGCATTATACTCATTTCATATAGCCCTTCGAGCCATGAAAGAGGCAGCCCTCACTTGGGGCGACGTCCACGATCGATACTTAGCGGCGGCAGTTCATTTCGCAGATGATTTCCACGGCTGGACTGGCTTCGGAGGTCCCTCTGCTGAAACCAACTAATAACACAAAATTTATCTTGTATATTGCCTGTGGCGTTTCTTGTAATATGGAGTCTTAGGGTTGGGCTGGGTCATGAAGCGACGACATGTATCAAAAAGTGTATATCAAAATTGAAACCATGTAATCATATTTTTTTCAACCCCCCAAAGATTCCCCATGTGGATCCGTCCCTGCTACTTTTGCAGCTATTGTACATACAAAAAAAAACTCCGTCCTTCTACATACCTACCTAGGTACCTTAGTCGACTATAGAATCTTTCTAATCATCTTCAATATCATCATCGCTCAGGACCAGCTTCTGCTCCGGTTGCTGCAACGGGAGTCCCGAAGCCGCGCCCCTTCCTCTAATCACCAATCCCCTTTTGCGCGGCGACTGTCCCTCGACTGGCTTATCCGTCGCCCATTCCGACTCCCCCGTCAGCGCTACCGCCCCATCATCACCATCATCATCCAGCGTCTCCTCCTCCTCCGCCGCCGACGGCCCGCCAATGCCCCGGAACGCCGTGACCTTCTCCATCTCTCGCAGCGCCAGGGCAGCCGACGCAGGGCCCCTCCGCGCGCGAGCTACGTGAACCATGTACGGCAGCCGCTCGAGCAGCATCTCGGTCCGTGCCGAAGTGCCGACGGCCAGCAGCGGCGCGGCGTCTGCGTTCTGGCGCGGGTTCTTGGGATCGGGAGCCTCCTGGCTGAAGTTAGGGTTCTTCCAGCTCTCGACGGTGCCGGGCTTGGGGGCGCGCGCGAAGGCGGCAGCGCCCGTGGTGATGGTGTGGAGATGCGGCTCGTCGCCCTTCAGCAGCCGCGTCACCCAGAGATCGATGGTGTTCTGGATCTCTTCTTTCGCCCGCCACAGCTTGAGGCTGGTGGGGTAGAACATCTTGAAGGCGTCTCCCCCCTTACCGGTGCGGAGGCCTCCGGCGGCGGGCTCTTTCCGCTTGACGGGGTGAGGAAGGGAGAAGAGGATGCCGCGGACGGCGATCTGGAAACTGATTTCGTCCTGCCGGAGGATGTCACCGCCGGTGCCTCGACCGCCTACGCCGCCACCGAAGCCTGATGGGTTGAAGGAGCCGTCCCACGATGGGCAGAGAAGGTCGCTGTCTGAGAGGGCGTCGATGCATCCATTCACATGATCGAGAGAGGAGAAGTCGAATGATGTGGGAGAGGCATCGCAAGAGAGGAGGTAGTTTTCATGGAGCGCCGCGATGAAGGTCTGAGTATCGGTCCCCGTCTCGTCGATGAGTTCGTCGACCGAGATCTGTGATCTTTTCGGTCGGGAATGGAGAGACATGAAGTCGGGCAGTTGCTCCACGTCAGTGCCAGCTTCTAGGGCGGGTGCCATCTCTTCACGCTTGTTATACACCACCTTTCCAACGGCATGGAAGATGCCAAGACTGGCCTCGCGACGAGTAATCAACTCTAAACTCTGTGCTTCCATCTTCGTCAAAGCTACATCTTTGCTGGCTTTCTTGGCCTTGCCGAACGTTACTTTGGCTCCCCAGTCGCCATCAACGTCCCCTCTTAAGCATAGAAACTCCAAGGAGCCGATCGCACTTCGAACGTCCCCAACCTCACCGAGCTTCTTCAGAACCAGAGGTCCAGGCGTCTTTCTTCTGCCGGACTTCCTCGACTCTTTTTGCACAACAATCTCTAAGGCCCTGGCAAGCAAAGTAGGGGCAATGGCATTGAATTCGATGACACCTACCCCTGGGTGCATCAGAATCTCCGGGCCAAGCAGACGATGAGCCGTGAAGCTATCTGCGGATGCAGACGTGGTGGTGAGTAGAGTCTCGGAAACAATCATGACCACAGGTGTTATGGGCTCTTTCCCAGCGTTATTATACGCCATCGAAAGAGGCGGCGTGTTGGCTGCAAGGTATTGAAGAATCGTAGACCGAAATGACTGCAAAGCCGTAGACGATCTGGTGAAAGTATTGGGGAACTCTTCTACCAATATGATCTGTTTCCGGCGATCGAGAGGTTTGACTTCTGGTTTTGGAGGTACTGTGCCATTTTCAGAAGATATATCTAGTTGGCCAAATTTTCCTCCTCGTCCCATAAACTCCTCGAACTGAGCAGCCATAGACTGATATCCATCCGATGTGGCTATGGATCCCACGGGATTCCGCCACTCCAACACATCACAGTCCATCGCTTTCGCCAATAGTTGGACCGTAGTTGTCTTTCCAGTCCCAGAAGCTCCCTTCAGGAGAAGCAGTCGCTGTCTCATCCTGCCACTCATGACATTTTCAAACCACGTCCGAACGTCAGCGACCTTCTTCTTGTGCACAGCTAATTCATCCAGATTAACTGGCGCAAATCGCTCTGCCCAAGGTCTCATATCATCCTCACTCTGAACCTCCCTCAACACCTTTGGTTTCATAACAAACTTCTGGCTTGCGCTCGGCGCACCTTCGTCCCCATTCCTCAGTAGATTAGCTGCCCTCGCCCGTTTTCGAGCGGCCAGTCCGACCATACTGGCAGACTGCGCCTTGCTCTCGACAACATCGTCGTCTGATACAATATCATCATCCTCAATCGTGAGCTCTTTCGAGCTCTGGGGGGTGATTCTGGGCCTCCCAGTAACCCCGCTACTAGCAGCCTCAGCCTTTTGTCTTTGCGCTTGTTTCGTAAAGAGTGTGAATAAATCCCCGCTCTTGACCTTCTCCTCAACCTTTCCCTTGCGCTTTGCCTTCTCGGGGCTATTGCTAGCGCTCTTGCTGGCTGTCCTGTCTCCGCGCGCTGGTTTCGGAGGGGGGAGAGGAGCGGCATTGTGGGGACGATTCGCCGTCTTCGACCGAGGCTCCCATCTCGTACCCATCGATTGGCTAGAAGGTTTTCCAGATGTCCCGGTTTTGGGATCGTTTGAGGAGGTTGGCGAGGAGGAAATGAGATCGTTCAGTCGAGCATTCGATTTGACGACAGGCTCTTCGTACTCATTATCAGACGTTACTGGGGAGGAGGAAGGAATGACGTTGCGCTTTTGTCTCTTTGCTGGAGGTGCCATGCCGGCAGAAGATGCTTGTAGTCATACTACATCAATCAGGCTTGTAATTCGTCGTCTTGATAGGCCATTTTTTCGGCATTGTTGCCTTGGACTCGTGAATGCAACATGAAGTCCAAGTTGACAGCCGCTATCAGGGTCTCTTATCGCGGCTGTTAGCGCTTAATACCCTGAACGGCTTCAGCGAATTCCGATCACTTCAGTTCTCGAAACACTTCCTTTGATAGATATCTACTTCAATTGCAGGTTCTCAGCAAGATCTACAGTCTTCGTAAGAGGGTAATTTCTAACATTGACAGAATCTCATCTCAGCAATTTTTGGTGCTTGACCGATGGTTACTAAGGTATTTCTGGGCCATGAGAACAACCTACTCAACTGTATGTTCTATGGCACGATTGGGATCTTGAAATATTGGATAATTAAGACGCTGTCTCCATCTAGAAGACACGCAGGTACTGTGAGATGAGTTTTACTACTGTTACTCCAAGACACTTACAGAGGTATTCCGCCCATTGTAATATCACTTTCACTATATCACGAGGAAAGAGAGCTTGTACCATCAAACATTGTCGCATTATAGCTATCACTTTTGGCAGCCCATTATGATACCGTGCTTGTCCCAACCAAATTTTCTCATGCTCGAGAGTGCGCCTCAAGGAGAAGTGTCGACAGCCAGAAAATGCAGTGACAATGCAGTAAACAATGCAAGTGAACGCTCCCTTCTATGTTTGCAACCCGGTCGTCCATCATAACACATGCAATGCTGCAAGATACCTGTTCGCCATTGATGCCGCAAAACAAGCAAAGAGAAATTACAAGTGTGGAAATTTATATCACAGACGCAATGGCGAATGTGAGAGCGCTGGATGCAGTGGCTTATGATTCGTCTGGGCGACGACCACCTCGTGCTCCGCCACGGGGGCCACCACGTCCTCGACCACGGCCATCGCCTCGGAATCCACCACGTCCTCGATATCCGTCACCCCCACGGCCGCCACGACCACGAGCTTGTCCTTCGCCGCGATTTCCACCTCGAGATCTGTGAACTTCGTGGAAGCCGTCATTAGGGTTAGCAGGGGGAGCGGAAGGAGCCTGAAGATACTTGTTAGTGGTTATTCATCCTAAAGGCAAGAGAAAGCAATAGTCGAAGACAAGACTCGGGAGTTCGTGTACGATGGATAGGAAATTACGTACCTCAGTACTGTCCGGTTGGTCGTCAGCCCAGCTTTGGACTTTGGAAGGAGCAGCAGGTGTTGGAGCGGCGCCAGTATCAGTCTCAGCAGGAACACGAGGAACCTCAACCCACTCTTGCGAGGCTGACAGGTCGTTGCCAGCGTCCCAGTTGGCTTCGGCCGCAGCATTGGCAGCGCCATTACCGAAACCAGCATTTTGCGGAACGGCCTGGGAATCATAGTGGCCTTCCTGTCCATTGGTTATGGTGGTGGCAGCGGGAGCGTTGAGTTCGGTAAGACCGGCGTTGGCAATGGTAGGATCAGTCTCCACAGGGTATTGGGTGGTCTCTGGAGCTTCCTGAGCCGACTCAAGGACGCCTTCAGTGACCAAGGGTGGAGGAGCCTGTGCAAGGACGGCAGCCTTGATCTCGGCATCTAGCATTTGTGAGCCTTGTTAAGGAAAAGGGGAAAGGCTGTACTTACAAGTGGTGCTCAGAATCTCGCTGGTGACAGAGACGGTTTTGTCGCTAGAGCCGTGAATTATCTTGAGCATAGTTTGAACCGCCTCTTCATCACCGGTATAGACCTTTGCCAGAACACCCTCAAGTGCCTTATTCTCGTCAAGAGTAGCATCGGCCTCTTCATCCCCTCTGCGAATAGCAGCCAGTCGTAAGAACTGTGAGATCAAGAGTAGATTGTTATGTTGTTCCTTCAGGGCCTCAGCGACAGCCTCCGCCTTTGCAGCAGTAACAGCATCCTCCAACTCCTTGCTGGCCTTCTCGTTGAATGTCTTCTCATATTCAGCCTTCTCCGCCTGCATTCTTGCCTTATAATCTTGGTCGAACTTCTTGTACTGGTTGATCTGCTCTTCGAGCTGTGCCAGAGATGCTTGAAGCTTAGGCTTGTTTAGGATCTGAGCCTTCTGATCAGAATTGATCTTGCGTGCCGCAACCAAATCGTCAAGGCTCTTGTCGGGATTCTCGGCGAGGATGTTGTCAACTTTGGAGGCATTGGCCTGTGATGGCTGCTGTTAGCATTGCTACAGAAAGACGTTTGGAAGAAAACTCACGATCTTCTTGTTGACATTTCGGATGCTCCTGTTGGTTATGTTAGTGGTCACCCATGGGAACACGCTGAAGCCCACGTAGTAGAGAGGGTGGGAGAGTGAGAGAAACGTACTTGTAGAGCTCCTTAATGTAAGGACTTTCGTAGGAGCCATCACCACTGTTGCTCTCGGGAGCACCGTTGGAGGTAGTGGTTTCTACAGAAGTACTAGTGGTAGCTGTCTCCTCGGACGCGGCCTTTGCCTTCTTCTTCTTGGCAGACTTGGATTCCGATCTAACTGCTGGATTCTGGATCGTAGCGGCAGCCATTTTGAATAATGAGCACGGGCGTATTTGAAGGGGGTTGCTTGCGTGGTAGGTATTTGTTCTCGAGACACTTCGAAGGAGTGCCTGTTGAATCGATAGTATCGCGCGAAAAGTTTCTTTTTAGAAGAGTGATGAAGTCCGCAATGAGCGTGAATGGGGAGATTTGTGTTATCAGTCTCGGATCTTTAGGTAGTAGGGATGTTTCGTTCGTTGGAGGTATTTTGAGTGTGATATTGAATCTTGAATCTTTTCCACGCTGCGCGGGAAACTGGCTCAACTTTTAGCGAGAGAAGGCGGAAGAAAAGCGAAGCTATGGGCAAAGTCACAAACAATATTGTCAGATCACAATTAATTTGGCGAAGGAAGTGTCTTGTTATGCACTATCAAATCAATTGGAAGAAAGGTTCAGGCCACAAAGTGTCGATTCGTTGTGTATCTTGCTCCTTTGGAGCAGGAATGGGCGCGTTTTCCCGGCCTCCCTGATTCCTCCCGTCTCCTAGCTTTCCGACACAGCCTTGCGATCGCAGGAGTGCCTCATCCTATCTTACGCTACTCCGTGTCCGTGTCTCCGTCACCTAGGTACCACGAGACTCCTTTACTCATTGTCTTGCGGGACTTGGCGTTATGCAGAGCAAGGCGTAGCTCTGATAGAGGTTGCTACCGTCCAACGGCCCACCTCGCATATTGTATGTGTTCGTCCTCGCTCAAAAGCCAGCGTTCAGCCCTTAAATTTCGAAAGTGATACCTATTCGATCGTACAGCCAGTCAGTGCAATTCGAGTAATACTAGAGTGGCCAATGTGTACCTCAGTGACTTTCTTCACACTCTTCGCGCTGATACCTCGTTCGCCTGCCTGTTTCGCGTTGATGCTAGCTTCCTTCATCAACCTGCACCCAACAATCAGCGTAAGGACTTTGTAGCGAGTGGCTCGTAAAAGATTGGACCCCGGTAAAAGAGCGCCATTCCAGAATGAAACGGTGTTGGTATTGCGTACGTCTGTAGGAAGAGAGCATAATCGAGGAATATCTACAGAGACTGTAAGCTTGGTTCTCGGAAGACGCGTCAAAAGGAGCACCTACCAGAACATCAACATTCTTACTGACATTGCGCTTAGAATGCGCCTTGACAATCTTCTTGACCGTTGCGCGCGGATAGAGTTTCTGAGCGCCTGCCATTGGGTAAGAAAGAGTATGTGTGTGTAGTGACGGACTTCTGTTTGTTCTGCTTCTGAGATAGATTGTCCCTAGGTAATCCAAGTACCTAGCTCCTTGTTGTTCTCCCTCTCACGTGCCCACCTCAGCCTCGTGGGGTCCCGTCGGCAAGGCGGCCAATGAGAAGGCGTCCCAGTCATGATATAATGAGAATGAGACGCGAGCTGCCATCTCCACGAGGCACCTTTATTTAGTCTGATTGTAGAATGTGAAATGCCTTCTGTCCTGTCATTTCCTGCCGAACAATTATTTCTTGCTCGTTTGAATCCTTCTCCATTCATGCTGGGACGCCCCCGGCTCATCTCAACATTCAGACTTCGTCTCCTATCTACTACTTCCCCAGGAAGCGCTCGTCTCTTTTCTGGCAGAGCTCAACTGCAGACCATCGTCCGACCGACTAGATCTACAGCATCTATAACATACCGACCACGCTTCAGACCAGTTCTACCAAGCCAATTGGGCCCAGCAATTCCAAGATATTTGGCAACCATGGCTTCTTCAAGCTTGGACCGAGACATCCTTCCGGACACTGTCAAACCCATCAATTATGATCTCTCCATCTACGATCTTGAACTTGGTGGCGCCTTCAGCTACCAAGGGAGCGTCTCCATCCTCTCAAAGATCACCAGGAGCACGAGGGATATCACCTTGAATGCCCATCAGCTCAAACTTCACAGTGCTGAAGTGTTTGTGGAACAGGCAAAGACTCAACTGCACTTCGAATCTACTGGCATCTCTTATGACGTCCCCAGACAACGTGTCACCATCTCGTTTCCAGATGACCTGCCCGCGTCTGACAAGGCTCTTATTGTGATCAAATTCCAGGGCACTATCAACAATGACATGGCAGGCTTCTACCGGTCAAAGTATAAGCCCTCTGTCCCACCAGCAGCATCTGTTCCTATGGATGGTGAGCATCACGTGATGTTTTCCACCCAGTTTGAAAGTTGTGATGCTCGAAGGGCCTTCCCATGTTTCGATGAGCCAAACTTGAAGGCAACTTTTGATTTCAAGATTGAACTGCCAACCGATCAAGTCGCGTTGAGCAACATGCCAGAGAAGAGCGTCACTAAGACCAAGGATGGCTTCCACCTGGTTTCGTTTGAGCGGACACCAATTATGAGCACATATCTGCTAGCATGGGCAGTCGGCGACTTTGAATATATCGAAGACTTCACTAAACGCAAATACAACGGCAAACCTCTTCCTGTCCGCGTGTATACTACGAGAGGCTTGAAGAGCCAGGCTCAATACGCACTTGAACATGCTCCTCAGGTCATCGACTTCTTTTCGGAGATCTTCGACATTGACTACCCGCTACCAAAGTCGGATTTGCTTGCTGTCCATGAATTTGTGAGTAATCTAAGATTCTTGGACCCCTCTGCCCTTCCGTTTGTGACCTTCTCTCCTAAACACCCAATATAAAAGCACGAGTTCCAGTGGAGTGTCCAAGATTCTCATTGCTATTCTAAAATCTTCTAAGTCTGGAATGCAAATACATGCTAATTACTGAGTCCTAGTCACACGGAGCGTATGATACCCCAATCAAGCACCTTAGTCCCAATATGGACATTCACCCTCCCTACTTGCTATTGACACTAATGATATCGCAGTATGGAAAATTGGGGACTTGTCACGTACAGAACGACAGGTAAGCCGCCTCTTTAGCTTTTCTCTCAAGGAATGTAGCCCTGATAAATTTTCCAGCCGTTCTTTTCGACGAGAAAACGTCGGACGTAAAATACAAAAACAGAATCGCATATGTAGTTGCCCACGAGCTCGCCCACCAATGGTTTGGCAATCTTGTTACTATGGATTGGTGGAACGAGTTGTGGCTTAATGAAGGGTTTGCGACCTGGGTTGGTTGGCTAGCGACAGATAAATTTCACCCTGACTGGAACGTCTGGCCGCAATTCGTATCTGAGGGGATGCAAACTGCATTCACTCTTGACTCACTTCGAAGCTCTCATCCAATTGAGGTACCTGTCAAGGACGCTCTTGATGTTGACCAGATCTTCGATGCTGTCAGCTACCTTAAAGGCAGCTCCGTCATTCGGATGTTGGCTGCACACCTTGGGCGAGAGACGTTTCTCAAAGGTGTTTCCAACTACCTCAAGGGCCACGCTTATGGAAATGCCACGACAAAAGATTTATGGTCAGCTCTTAGTCAGGCTTCAGGCCAGGATGTCAATGCATTGATGGAACCTTGGATTCGAAAGATCGGCTTCCCAGTCCTTACAGTTGGTGAAGAGCCGGGTCAGATTGGTGTCAAGCAATCACGTTATCTATCTACAGGTGATGTCAAAGCCGAGGACGACACCACTACTTGGTGGGTGCCACTAGGCCTCCGAGGCAAAACTGGCGTTAAAGAAATCGCTCCTATCGCCTTGACGAAGAAGGAGGATATTGTCAGGGACATTGATGATTCCTTCTACAAGCTAAATGCAGATAACTCTGGCTTTTACCGCGTCAACTATCCACCGCCAAGACTTGCCAAGCTAGGCTCTCAGATGGATCGGCTTACAATATCTGACAAGATTGGTGAGTCTTTTAATACGTCCCATATATCCAGATATTGACTACTATAACAGGTTTGATCGGTGATGCTGGTGCGTTGGCAGTATCAGGGGAAGCTTCGACTCCGGGATTGTTATCACTTGTTCAAGGCTCTTCGTCTGAGTCAAACTACCTTGTTTGGTCACAGATTCTTGGGTCACTTGGCACCGTCAAATCAGTATTCTCTGATGACGCTGAAATCTCAGATGGCCTAAAGAGGTTCACCCTCAAACTGGTCAGCCCAGCTGTGCAAAAGATAGGCTGGGAATCTGCACCGAACGAGGATTTCCTTACCTCCCAGCTCCGTGCTCTGCTCATTCTCACTGCAGGCATAAATGGCCATAATGAGTAAGCATCCCTGTTTCAGTGGTCCTTCAGATGCTAATCAGATCAGAGTTATTGCCGAAGCTCAGCGCCGCTTCAGACTATACATCAGCGGTGAAGACAAATCTGCTGTTCACCCCAACCTCCGTGCAGCTATATTTGGAATATCGATTCGCCATGGAAATGCCGCAGATTACTCGGCTCTTAAGAAAGAATGGCAGACTACGACCTCCGTTGACGGCAAAGAAATCATTCTCCGTGCACTAGCACGTCTTCAGACTCCTGACCTCTTGTCCGATTATCTAACGTTCCTTTTCACTGATGTCGCTACACAAGATATCCATACAGGCGCTATGGGTCTAGCTGCCAATCCTGTGACCCGACGAGACCTGTGGCTCTACATCCAGAACAATTTCGACGCCATCCGAGCTCGGTTAGGCAAGAACATGGTGGTGCTCGATCGCTTCCTCCGGCTCAGCTTGCAGAAATTTGCTGATCGAGAGACCGAGAAAGAGATTGCTAAGTTCTTCGAGGGCAAGGACAACAGGGGCTACGATCGGACTTTGAACATCGTAAGTGATACCGTACTGGGCAGGGCTGCATACAAGGAGAGGGATGCGTCAGTTCTCTTGGAATGGCTGAAGACAAATGGCTATGCTTGATCGGGCTGGATAAGGATAAGATGAAAAGCACACAGACGGTTGCTTTCGCAGTTTAAATCAAATGTCAATGGCCAGTGCAGGCAGCAACGTGCTGAATTTTCTATCAAGTCTTATCCTGTGATAAGAAACCCCACCATGGCAACGGAAAAATCATACCTCCGCACCAAGAAATCCTCTGTACTCTGTTTACATTATGCTCACACCGATAGTTATTATCGCTATCTGCTCAAATAACTCCCAGCCCCCTACTTCAACAAGCAATACCGAGTACCCGTTTCATTGTTGCAAAACACGTTTACCGTATCCCGTTGTTCCGTAGAGATTCACTTACCGGAAACAAGCAGTGATATATTCAGGGCCCTCATCGATCGCGCCCCTCCATTCGCCAGCTTGGAAGTGCAGTGAACGCCATTCGCTACATCTGATGATCACCCGGCGACTCAAGTAGTGGGTTGACGCGGCGCCCCAGGAACGGTGGCTTCCCCCCGTTCTCGGGACGCGCACTAAGTCCGAGGCAAAAGAAGCTTAATTAATTCGACATGACGGGCGCAAGACTTGCATATGCGGTTCGAACCTTGAATCCAGGAACAGAGCAAACAGATCACAATGCGGCATTGCTGATAATGACAACTTATCATTATACAGATATTTCAGACGAACACTTTGCCACGGTATGTATATATCTTGAACGACCATCTTGCAAGCTCTTTTCTTCAGAAGATGGGTGGACTCGTTATTTCGAGTGTGCGTCTAGTCGCAGACTTTGAGCCTCGGAAACATGCACCCTGGCCCTCGAGAACCATATTGTGAGGGTGGAGCCAGCCCTATCATCGACTCGAGATACCGTACTCCGTAGGGCTGACGCTCCGATTGGGGCGAATGGACACGGCGCGCTGCATCAAACACAACCAAAGAATCGAAGAAAAGCACCGTGGCCCCGCAAGCATGAGGCACGATGTAGATGGTCGATGGTGGATAGACATCAGGACCAGGGCAAACCGAAGATGCGTCTTCAGCGCACAGCAGTCTGCCAAACATGTTGCGTCATCTTAGGTAGGACGGCATGAAGAGAAGAAGACTGTACCTGCACTGTAGCAACCAATTGGCTTGATACCCCACGCCAGACTTCAAAACTGGACAGCCAAGAAGATGCTTGTCCTTCTCACAATATCGCAATAGAGAATACAATACCAAATGTCAATGAGGCCCTTAATCGTTGTGGAAGAGGCTCTCGCGGCGCTGCAAACCCCAAACCGGTCACAGTCGGAACTGGCGCTCGCATAGCTCTGAGCTAGCCCCAATCGGGATTAACCGAGCGGACTGCGATCTCGAGAGAAACGACAACCTAAGGAGATGGCGACTCGTTTTACTCTCCATTACAACCGACAACGATCCACGGACGACGCCCAAATTAACTTGACGGTTCGATCGATAATCGTCTACTATGACCTGAGCTGTAGCTTAGTAAATAATCCTAAGCGCGCGTCTACTCGCATCTGAACGACTGTCGTTAAGTGAATCACCACCTCGATCCCCCCGCCTCCCACCGACCGTCGGGACATCCTCCTGCGACTTGGTCCGACCCATCTCACTATCGCACATGTGAACCTCGCACAATGACCACCGATATGGCTACCATAGCCCCAGAGATGGGCGAGCAGTTGCACTCTCCCCCAGAATCCAGCAAGGACTCCCCTACGCTCAAGCACGATGCATCACCATCCGACTCGGAGCTCTCTGATCTCGAGGATCCCGAAGATGACATCGGGGAAATCACTCCAGCATACTACAGCGATGGAGGCGTCCCTGTGTTTACACCAACAATGGAAGAGTTCAAGTCCTTCAAGCTTTATGTAAGTCTCCACACTCTTCAATTGAAGCCTTCGGTCGCTAATCCATCTGCGCTGTAGATGAACAAAATCAATCCGTACGGAATGAAGACCGGCATTGTCAAAGTCATCCCTCCTCCCGAATGGCGCGCTGATCTGCCAGCGCTCGATGAAGCTATCAAGACGATTAAAGTCAAGGATCCGATCAAGCAAGATATCATGGGCACAAACGGTACATATCGACAGGCCAACATTCTGCATCAAAGATCATACAATCTCCCACAATGGCGTCAGTTGTGTGAGCAGAGCGAGCATCAACCGCCGGCCAAGAGAGGAGAGAGACGCTTGAATCAAGACAGGCCTTCCCGCCCCACTCCCAAACCGAAAGGCACTTCCACACCATCAGCATCGGCATCTTCCAAGAAAAAGGGTCCCGGGCGTCCTTCAAAGAACAAATCGAAAGCTACCACTGTCGAGCCGAAGGAAGCCTCGGCAACTCCCGATAGACTCCCGACGCCAGTCTCTCCATCGACAAAGCCGGAGGACGACGTCGAGTCGATCAAGCAAGAAGTGGACGAGGAGGAGTCGCCAATGAAACAGAAGGGTGGCAGACAACCAAAATCGATTTCTGTCTCTTCCCGTCGAAAATTCAATCGTCGCGAAGCAGCTGCAAAGGTTGATGAAGCGGCCTTCAAAGACTTCAAGTATGAGCTAGAGGGCGAAGACTATTCTCCTGAACGCTGTGAAGAACTCGAGCGGGCTTATTGGAAGACCCTCACATATGCTCCTCCCCTCTACGGAGCTGATATGCCTGGTTCACTTTTTGATGATCGAACAACAACTTGGAACCTTGGCAAACTCGAGAATCTTCTTGATGTCATGGGCACGAAGATTCCTGGTGTTAATACCGCATACCTGTACTTAGGCATGTGGAAGGCTACTTTCGCTTGGCATCTAGAGGATGTAGACCTTTACAGTATCAACTTTCTCCATTTTGGTGCGCCGAAGCAGTGGTACAGCATTTCGCAAGGAGATGCACGACGATTCGAGGCTGCGATGAAAAGCATTTGGCCTACTGACGCTAAAGCCTGTGACCAATTTCTTCGCCACAAGACGTTTTTGATCTCTCCCTCACACCTTCTGCAGAATTACAACATCAAGGTCAACAAAATCGTGCACAATCCTGGCGAGTTTGTCATCACTTTCCCCTACGGCTACCACTCAGGTTATAATCTCGGATATAACTGCGCAGAAGCGGTTAATTTTGCCCTGGATTCATGGCTTGAGTATGGGCGTATTGCCAAGAAGTGTGATTGTAGCCTGGCTCAAGACAGCGTTTGGATCGATGTTGGGGAGATTGAACGGAAACTAAGGGGAGAAGAGACCGATTATGAGGAAACTGAGGATGAAGAGGACGAAGAGGATCGAAATGGGCCAACAGATCTACCCACACCCCCCGAGAGCAGTGGCGATGCGAAGATCAAGGCTCCTCGACGAAAACGCAAGCGGCCTGTCAATGACAAGAACGACAAACCTAACGCTAAAAGGATTCGTGTCCGCATCAAGGCGCCGGTTAAGGAGCCATGTGTTCTGTGTCCCCATGATATCCCGTCCGAGCCTCTGTTACCAACGGAGGATGGTCAGAAGGCACATCGTATGTGTGCTCTATACATTCCTGAGACCTCGATTGAATCAGGAGAAGGAGGGAAAGAAATGGTTACCGACGTCAAATATATTGACAAGGCTCGTCTCGACCTCAAATGCAACTATTGTCGATCGAAGAAGGGGGCTTGTTTCCAATGTTCACAGAAGAAATGCACCAGAGCATACCATGCCACGTGCGCCGCTGCTGCTGGTGTTCTAGTTGAGCAAGGCGAAATTCCCGTTTTTGGCGAGGATGGAACTGAATACAAAGAGTGGGGTATTGAGTTCAGCTGCAGATTCCACCGCACTAAGCGTGATAAGAAGCTCGATGGCGATGCTCTAGGAGACAATGAGCGTATCTTAAAGGCAGCATCGGAGCTTAAGGTGGGCGAGACTTGTCAAATGCAATATTACGGAGGTGATATATTTGCTGGTGTTGTGGTCGAAAATCGCAAGAGCGAGGAGATGATTCTTGTTGACATCTTGCCGAGAGGGTATGTGGAATCTCCGAAACACCTCATTGTTTGTTTCAAGCCCAGTCACTAACACGCATATAGCGAACGCATCGAAGTCGAATACAAATGGCTTCTTATTCCGGACCCTGCAGACTTCCATCTTCAGAAGCCATCCGCGAACGCCATTCCAATGCCGAGGTCTTTCAAAGCTAAAGAATCTCTCAACACAAGCAAACGGCAGGCTGATGATTTACCAAGAGCTGATGATCCTTTCGTCAATGGCTGCACTTGGGCTGAATTCAAAACCGAGAATATTCCACGCAATCCCGCGCAGGTTAAGGTAGACTTTGACAAAGAGAACCAGATCTGGTATTATCTTGGCAAGACCTCTACAGAGGCGAAGGCGCAGTTCACAGAAGATCCGGCAAAGCCTCGACACAATCCGAAGGGCCACTTCTTGGACACGATTCCCAAGCCGATTACTACTGTACCGCGACAGTCATACGCCGCGTCGTATCCATCGGCCTTCAACCAGAATAAAGTGAACACTTTGAAAGCAAAGCCTCGACCTTCCCAGCCTGCAGATTCTACTAGAGCAGAGAAGCCATATGTATACAAGCCTCGCAGTACTGGTGATAGTTACCGCATTGACCAACAAGCTTACCAGTCCCAGCAGAGTTTCCTTCAACGATCGGCTCCTGCTCCTTATAGCTTTGGTACCGATCCGAGATGGAGATCGACTGGTTCTCCGGCGACGGCTCCTTACTCACCAACGACTCCGTCATACCCGCCAAAGACCGCTCCATACAATCCAACAGCTTCTTATCCCAGCTCCTCCGCCCCCGCGATCAGTGCGCCTCAATCGCAGGGTGTTTTGGCCCCTCCCGCACACTTTCGACCTCCATATACGCCTCCATTACCACCACCCAAGCAAAATAACCCCTTCAGCAGCAGGTCTAAACCTTCCCGACCGAATCCTTTTGCAAAATACAAGTACCTGCAAAAGGAACATAACAGATCGTCATTAGAGTATAAGAGTCCTTATAGATACGGTGGTGGGTTCATGAACGGATATCAAGGCAATCTGGAGAAGCACCTGCAACAGACGTTATTTAACAAGAATCGACCTACTACAGCGACTTCAGCATCATCGTACGGCAGTCAACAGTCTCCCAGTCAGGCATCCGTGTCTCCGCCCGTCCATGGATCTTCTGGCCTTGGAAGTGCGCAGAAGCAACCCGGACTTCCTTACCAGCAGGTAACGAAACCGGCAACAG
This sequence comes from Amorphotheca resinae ATCC 22711, assembly GCF_003019875.1. Taxonomy (NCBI): domain Eukaryota; kingdom Fungi; phylum Ascomycota; class Leotiomycetes; order Helotiales; family Amorphothecaceae; genus Amorphotheca; species Amorphotheca resinae. The sequence continues at coordinate 449,448 of NW_020194473.1, forward strand.
AGAACACCTGGGAGAACAAGGGCTCTTCACAGCTACATCCTGCCATTCGGCAGGAGTATAATCCTTTGTACCACAATCAGTATCAGCCTCAACGTACTGCCACCCCTCACCAGTCGCAAAACCCTCTTTCTCAGGCGCAGAATGAGAGGCAGCAACAACAGATGCAACAACCAGCGCAAAGCAGGCAATTTCAACATTCTTACCAGTCACAGCCACCCCATCCACATACACCTGCAGTCTCCAATTCGGATATACGACAGCCCATCAACCAGCCAGCAAATCAACCGCGATATCAGTCCTCGACGTACGCTCCATACCAGGACGGCAAAGTTATGTATCCGCACCAGCAGTACTTCCAAAAGCTACAGGTGCAGGCTCAGGTCCAAAACCCGCCGCTACAATCATGGGCACAGGCTCAGCCTCAGCCTCAAGCTCAAATCAAAGGTCAGACGTCACAACAACGGGACTTCCCTGATGTCCCGGCTGATTCTACAACGCTGGTTGAGAAAATGATGTTGAACTTAAGGAAGGCTGCGTCTGGCGCATCGTCTACCAGTTGAACGGTGGTCGAATATCAGGGCAGATTTATTTGTGTTCATGGATTATGACATTGGTGGATGACATTGGTGGATTGGGGAATAACGACGGGGACATCGGCGCTCATAGGTTTTGTAACGGCTTGGGGTTGGCTACAACAGGTGGATCCCTGTTCTTTACACTCGGGTATATGGAATAGGCGTTACAGGAAGTCGGCAGATGGAGGTTGGTCTGATTCGTCCACCTTTTTTTAATTTGCGAATTTGCTCTTTTTGCTCTTTTCAATGTTGTAGAGACCGGCTCGACTCTCCTCTCGCCGTAACCGGAAGTTTTGCTGCTTTTCAGTACCGTCCCGTTAAGCCAGGCTTTGTTGGTGTACAAAGAAGCTGGGGGAGGAGAACAATTGTGAATACCTGGGCACTTCTCGGGTACTTTGTACAGTAGTCTAGCAAGCCCGGGAATATATTATATTCTTACATTTTGTGACGGCTGTGTAAGCGGCAGGCTGGTGTTCAACATACCTTAGCAAAATACTAGGGTGAGTTGGCTCTCGCGGGTGGCCCCGAGAAAGATGTCATCTGTCATAGCTTGGTTGTAATAATCGTAGGCCTCCCAAACCACCCCAAGTCTCATCCATAAGGTATTCTCGTCACGCGGTCGTCTATGCACATGATTGACAATCCCACGCGGATTGAAATCAAGTTTTAATGCCATTGAGCCTGTCGTGGGTGCGATGATGTGCAACAGAAGATGCCTACAGGCAGGTGGTTATAAATCCTACCTCTTTCTCTTTTATTTTATTTTAGTTGACTTTTTGATTTGTTAGTGCGAATCCCAGAGGGTGTTTGTTTGTAGGAAGGTGATTGTCTTGGGAGAGAGTTCGATATTTAATGTCTCTTGTTAACCTGAAGGATCCTGCTTGACTGGAAGATGATGGACTGTTTGGGTTGGATGAATCACTAAGATTTATGAGATATCCGGGCGTCCATAAATAAGTATTGCTCGAATTATACCTATACTAAAGGGAACCATCTAAATTCCGCCCCGAAGAAGAGTGAAGATATACGTATATTTTTCATGAGCCATGATTAATCATACTTAATAACTGCCCGATTTCAGAATACCTATAGATATCATACGCCTCAACGCCACCCCCCCGTCTCCTTTCCAACACCCTACACTTGAGACTCTTCAACCTACTAATCCTCATCCATATCATCACCTAATAACCGTACCTCTCCGACCTCCCTAATCTTCTCACCTAGCACAGTCCTGCCATACCGCTCCGCAATCTTACCCGCCGCCTCAAGCATCTTCCCACTTCGGTCCCTGAGCAGCGTGACCATTTCCAGGGCGCGCATGCCTCTCTCCTCTCCCTCCCTACACTCCACGGCCAGCATCTGCAGGAGCGTCTTGTCGATGTCGATCTCCATGCGCGCGAGCGCCGTGCGCTGCGCATGTGTGCTTTTTGTGGATTCGATAAGGTCTTGCTGTTGGGCGGTAAGAAGACTCTTGAGGACGTAATCGCCTTCTAGTTTCTTGAGCTCGTCGCCTTCACCCAGAGCGGCGTCTTCGTCATCGCTGGAGGGTTTGGGAGTCGAGGTGAGTGGAATCTGGAACTCGAATTCGGAGAGGAGGGGACGCGGGAAATAGGGGTACTGATCACCGCCTTTTAGGATAATGCAGTGGAATTTGTTATCTGCTACAGCGACGGGGAAGTAGGTTTCGGTCTTTCGGCCCGAGGCGAGGCGGGAGAGAAGTTTTGTGTCTAAGAGAGGGACCCAGGTGGCTTGGGATGGAGTGCGCCAATGTAAGAGGGTGAGTAGCGTTCCTGTGGAATCGTAGATGCATGGGTCCTGTAGCATCCTGTTAGGCCTTCGAACATTTCAGTAGAAACGGGAGAACTCACCCCATTGTCTGAGAAGAAAACACTCTTCACTGTCTCTCCATCGGGTAGAGCTACAATATCTTCGCTCTGGCACACCTCGTCTCTCTTGATGTTCTGAATCGTGTACAGTAACTTTGTGTTTCCATCCGCTCCTACCGGTCCATTTCCGAGGGTAAGGACATAGTCTCTCCAGCTGGCACATGTGACCGTTGGGCTGCTTTTTTGCCTGTAAACCCTATAAGGGATACCAAACAGTGTGTAAATCCTGACATAATTCGCCGTTGTGGTGACAGTTACGAAAGAGTCGCTCAATGATATGGCCGTCACTTCCTCTCCTTTAGGGAGCTGTGTCCGCCAGTCTGCTCGAGCAGTCCAAGTCTCATGCGGTCGATAGAAGATAGTTGCCGGAATATCTTTGTCAGAAGGACAGGAGAACAGAGTTCCGCTGTCGTTGAGGCATGCCTTGTCATACATGAAAGTGTCGGTGAAATGGAAATCGCGGTGGAACTCGTTATCATAGAACTCCACGGTCACGGTGTTATGGGTGTCTTGGTCAACAGTCCACACAAACCCTATGAGATTGAGACATAGATATTTTCGGTTCCCACGCCAGGGGGTGGATCCTGGCTGGAAAGATTCGTGGTACTGTGGCTGCCAACCGTACGTAGGACGTTTGCTGGCCGGGCCTCCATCGATGAGACCACTAGGTCTCTTGCCATTGTCGTTGAGTCCAAGTGCATATCCAGCACCATCATCATCAACCACAAAGTCATCCTCCTCGCCCATAATATCGGAGCCAAGAATGTCGCCTAAGCTATCAGGCGTTCCTCGTCGAACACCACGATGCGGTACATCTTTATTACCATTAGCAATCGGTCGTCGAATATTTGCTGATACCTCAGAGAGTGGGTCATGAATAAAAGGAGCAGGCTGTGGGCCAAGTTTGACGAGGTGGGCGTGCTCTGCCGGTACGAAGTCATTGAAGATATAGACTTCACCGTCTGAATTCGTAAAGGATAGGAGGTTTTTCGTCGGGTGCCATGCCAAATCCATGACATTTGCATAGTCGTAAGTCGCGATGACGGTCTGGGTTTTAGTTTCCCAGAGAAGGATTTTTCGGTCCTTCCCAGCAGATGCCAACATGGCACCGTTTGGTGACCAGGCCAATGCGGTCACATCACCCATATGGCCGTTGGTAAACGCTCTCTGATTCTCCCAATCACTTCTAGACATGACTTGTATGTCTCTTGTGGCCGTCGGAGCTGCGAACGCCCTTCCATCAGGATGCCATGCAACCTTCGCACTAACTTCATCGTCCGTCTCAAGTGTTCTGATCAAGCCATCAATCTTTCTTATAAGCTCGGGCTCATCATTTACTAGCGAGTAGACGTAGACCAGGCCATCGGTACATGATAGAGCGATGTATTTGGAGCTCGGATCGAAAGATAGGTGTTTCACAGGTTTTAATTGCTCCCTCAGATACATCACTGAGCTCGTATCTGATATTCTAACAATCTTGACGACGAGTTCATCACTTGCAACCGCGCACCATTTTCCGTCTGGTGAAAGTGCAACATCTCGAATTGGTAGAGAGCAACGCAGGAGGAATTTCTCGAAAGACATGGTTTCGAGTGAGTATTTGCTGACAGTCCCATCCTCAGCACCGGTGACAAAGAATTCGTCCTGGGGATGCATTAGCTTTATATTCCCCGGTTCCATGGAATAGCCTTACTGTCGAATCCACCCCCATATTCTGCTCCTGACAATCATCGATATTCGTAGGTTCTCCATCGAATCCTGTCTTGTACACACGCGTAGTGTTGTTAGAGCCCACCGTGACCAGTTTTGTTCCATCCGGGGTATAAGAGAGATAGGTCGGCCCTTGAGTATGAGCTGGCCGGCCTCGCAGACGTATTTGGGTAGTTGTCGCCATTTTAATTGTGTTAAATGGCATAAACTCTGACCTCGTTTGGTGTTGAAGTTCAGGGAGACGTGTTGCGACGCGATCCCACTCAACGCGAACCCCTGTCGGTTTTCAACGGCCGGAAAATCAACCCCGCGGTCGAAAGGCAACTCTGCAAAGCAACAACAATGTCTCGATCAACAGACCCAGGACATTTCTTCCAGACCGATGCCTCGGAATCAATACGGGCTCGCAAGGCAGCCAAATCTGTAAATAAAAATGGCAATCCTATTATCCTACAATCGAAGATTCTAAACGTTATTCCTGACCCTTCCTCCTCGACCTCGATTTACATAGCAGAGAGCGTTGGATGCGTACGCAAAGTCAATGTCGAAGTAGGTATGCGCAGCAATATATACCGCCTCAGAGGGATCCTAACAGGAATCCAAAGACTAGGGACACGAAGACCATCTACAAAGGTCCAACTGCACCACTCACATCAGTAGCAATTGGCGGTCAAGGAGGAGCTTTTGTGTTCGCAGGATGTTGGGACAAGGATATATGGAGTTGGGATAGAGAAAGCAGAACACCGGCCAGGAGGTACAAAGGACATTCGGACTTTGTGAAAGCGGTAGTATGCGCAAAGATAGGGGGCAAGGATGTGAGTGCCCTGTTTCTGAGAGCCTTGAATGATCCTGATTTTTGGATTCCAGTGCCTCATATCCGGTGGTTCAGATGCAAAGATCATGGTGTGGGATACCGCGACTGGAGAACGTCTTTACACTCTGCGCGATCAGACGGATACAATGATGGCAGTTCAAGACCTGACTATTGACCCTGAGGATTCAACAGACTCGGAAGTTATCCTCGTATCCTCAAGTAGCGATCCACACATCCGGCGCTGGCGCATAAGTCTCTCTTCTGCATCCCAAATTCTCGATTCTGCCGAGCAAACTCAGGGTAAACCTACCAGGCAGACGATTCTTGAGCACGAAACCAGTGTTTATAAAATCCTATTCTCCGGCGATGACGATGAGACGGATCTATGGACTGCCAGTGCAGATGGTTCCGCGAAATGTCTGTCGAGAGCAAGGAATTGGAGTACGGAAGAGACGTATGAGCATGGGGATTATGTACGCGCTGTAGTTGTCACTACAGATTGGGTTGTGACTGCCGGACGAAATGAAGATGTGAAGGTTTGGGATAGAGCGACTGGGAAGCTGTGGCACGTGTACGAAGGGCATTATGAAGAAGTCACCGGCCTAGTGGTCTTGGCAGGGGAGAAGAAGGTTGTCAGCGTTAGTATTGATGGGACCGTAAGAACGTGGGGATTGAGCAAGTCCGATTTAGAGAAGGCGATAAAGGAGAAGGAGGAGGCAGCGAAAGGGGGCGCCAAGGAGGATAAAGTGGCGGCGAAGCAGAGTCTATTAACTGCAGAAGAGGAGGCTGAATTGGCGGAGCTGATGGATTCTGATGGCGATTCAGAGTAAGCAATAAAGCTTAACAGAATATATGAGACATTCTCGATCAACTCTGGTTCATAGCTCAGCGCTTGTCAAATGCCACATGGCTGCCACAGCTTAGGGATGAGGTTCCAGAATTCCAGAAACAACAGAAACAACGGTCTACTCCATACTACTCCGTACTACTGTACAAAATCACAAGCGCCTCGGTATCGTCGCAAAGACGCTTGGTGGACGGACCCAGACGTTAGCAACTAGCAAGAGAGTGACAGTAGTTGGAGTCTGTTAGCAACTTGGACAACTACTTGGACTCGAGATCAAGCGGAAATTAAATGCGCTATTGGGCATTTGATCAACGTGCTTTAATTTCTTGTTGCACAGGGCGGATCTACAGAGGGTCTTGGGAAGCTGGGGATTGGACGATCATGAGGCTGTAGGGATCCAGACTCCAGAGCGTCGGGGTTGTGCCAGGAGCGCGTCCTCCTACATACTCGGTCCCTTTTCCAGATGCGTGTACAGTATCTCCTCACATTCTCACCTCATATCGCGGTGCAAGGCAGGTGACCAGTCACAATTGTCACTTACGGTACATACAGAATTCGGATACAGACTAGAGTGCTGCTCCCAGGCTCCCCAGTCGTCCCACGGCCCAGGCGCGCTGCCTCATCGCGAGATATCATATGGCGGTGTTCCTGCCGGTTGCCTCCGATTACAGCACTTCTACTCCGTACATACTGCAATCTCTGTCTGGTAGTCGTGGGTCTTCCGACAGGACCGACACTCTCTTACGGAATACATACTCTGCAGGATATGGTCTGTATACCAGGTTCCCGACAACTACCGGACTACGGAGTATGCGGGCTCCCTGAAACCCACCAGCACAGTGCGGAGTATCCTGTCTTCTCCCTTCGAGTACCGGCTCCTTCGATGCCCGAGTCTTGACCGCTCTGTTAGCATTGCGTTGGCCCGTCGCCCAAGGTCTGGGAGTGCAAGCATTGTCCGTGTGCCTCTGTACGGGACTGACTCTCTATCGTCAGTTCGAGCTTTCGAGCATTCGAGGGCGCTCCGTGAACTTGTGAAGGAACCTTGAACTTTGGAAGCTTTTTCAGGACGTGCTGTCGGCAGAATGCTTGGCTCGGGGTACAATCCCACAAATCAGAGGCTTCTGACTCGTAATTGGGAATGGGGACAAGCCAGGGCACGGCCGACCTGATCCATCCATGCACGCATCATCATGCACGCACGTACAATGTACGTGATAAAGGGGGCAAGGGAGGAGTGATGCTCAGCGGGGATCATATCGTATCATCTATCGTGATCATCATGATCACCACTACAATGTTATAGCGAATAATACCGATCCTAGATCAGATCTTTGAGATCGCATTCTTTCGATTCAAGCGGTCGACGGCTGTCATTCAAGCTAAGGTACTGTCAGAGTTCAACGCCCTTGCCGGCCCGCAACGCCCAACCTTTTTCTCAGACGTGACGGGAAGGCTACTACTGTATCATTACGAGCCTACGAGGGAGCTTACAATTAAGATCGTCATTATTTGGAGGGAAAGGAGCGCCAAAACGCCCAATGATACGGTACGGAATCCCAAGCCCCACGCGTTTTTCGCGCGGCTTGCTCCCAAGAAGAGAAAACGGACCCCATGCCTACTATACTTTATTTGGCTTGGGTGCCAGGGTGCTGGATCGCCCACCAAAATGATTTTCCGTGCAGAGACGCCTACGGAGTAGATATGGAAGTACTCAGATACTGTATGAGAGTTGTACGCAGCGCACAGCAGAGGGGTCATCGACTTGTCGGATCACTCGTTGGCCTTGTCATAACCCATTGCAACACCCCATGTTGGTTGCCGCGGTGCAGCACTGCATTGCGCATCTTTTCCTCGCCGGCCTGCTGCTAATGGCGGTCTGCTTTCAGAGAAAAGCGCAGCTTCCACGGAGTATGTATGTAGTGTCTCGGGAGTCGGGGTGTCTCGTATCGTAAGTCCTGTGAGATGTTGGAACTTGGAGGCTTTCCCGTTCACCGGTTTACAATAGTAGTAGTAGTCACAAGTTGCAACGAACGCTTCCAACACACACGCTGACGTTGTTGAAGTCCAGGGGCTCTCCGCGAAGATCATGGCTTCTTGGGGCCGATCCCCGTGAAGGGTCCGCTATTCAGGCACTTCCCTATGATCATTGGCTGTTCTCTTTGTGTAGGCTTGAACTCCAAACGCTCGCTCGCCGGGAGGAGCTTCATCAAGCCACCTTCTTGACTACCACTACTAGGCGGTCCAAAGATGCATGCATAGCTCAGGGCCCATCTGCACAGAGCCATGCTTTTCACGCTTGTTTACGAAGTAGCGGCTATTTCTGCCCCCTTGCTTTCTTGGGCAACTTGGGGTATGCTGCCTAGTACGTTATTATTATTAACCTCATCCATCCACAAAGATGGCTCAAAAGCCGGTTTTCCTTGAATTCCTTCAAGCCGGAGGAAAGGGCTAGATAGAGGGCTGAGCAAGACTTGCAACCTATGAAATAATAACCCTTCTCACCAGTCTATCACCTGTTCATCCCGATTAACCGCCATCTCTACGGAGCCCTTTTGCGTTTCCCCACTGGACGATCAGTGTTTACCTGCAGCCTTCTTTCCGCAGCGAGGGACCTGTTTCCTGCTTCGATTTTACACATTATTGCCTCCTCATATGCCAACGCTCGCAGGATCGAGTTCTCTTTGCGAATTTGGTGCAGAGTTAGACGCATCGGTTGCATCTTAATATAGCGCACTGTTCATCATGATATCTGCGGCGCCGCAGCAGGAGGTGGGAGGGAAGTTGGTAGCTTTTGAGGGCGATGCCGACACAATATCCACGCAACTGCGACTCCTTCCTCCGTCACAAAAGATCCTCATACTGCCGTCTTTACTGGAGAGTGTACCCAAGACCACGGATAAGCAATCATTCAACGCTCGAGCATTCATCCGCGAAGTACATACAGCTTTTGGCCAGCGAAACGAAACAGCACGGTCCTTCCTGCAATCTTCAACTAGTACACATCCAAGACTTGTTTTCATGAATGGAGGCAGTGTCGGTGCGCGCACTGCCTGTATAACGGCTATATGCGAGAATGTTACAAATGGAGAAATTGGAGAAGCCGAGGCGATTTTCGACGAAATCATGAAGGATGGGGTAGCAGGTTTAATGAAACATGAAGAGATGGTCGTTGAAGATGGACAATTGGAGGAGGTGGATGAGAGTCTCGATGGGACTGAGGAGAGTGATGAGGACCCAACTGTCAAGGCCATGAAAGCTGCGGATTCTCTGGATCGAGAGACAGCGGCCTTACAAGAAGACATGGAAGAGGACGGCGCGAGGACAGAAAACACGAATGAAGACCACCGGCAAAGCGTCTCCACCTTTAATTACGGCGACGATATAGTAACAACTGTCGTCACAATTCCAAATCGAACAGAGGGGGCCTACGGTATCAACACCTTCGGGAGTGGACCTCTGACTACCCCTTTCTCGGCAGCCACCTATTTCACAGGAGCCCGTTCATATCAGTCAGATGACGAAGAAGACAACGAACGGGCTGATAGATACGATATGGGTGCGCTCTCTCCTGGCGAGGATAGTATGTTTTCTGCCCCTACTACCCCTCGAGTCGAGTATGGGGAGGCTTGCATTGTGGACGTGCACGCCGTTATTGCAAAAAATGAGGAGAACGAAGTGAGGAGAGTAAGATCAATGGAGACATTCTACCCAAACAGTTCAAGAGCCCAAGAAATTGATCTGACCCCGAGAAAGCTCAACCACACAAAGTCCGAATATCACTTAGGAGGAAGACCATTCACAACCTATGGTAGAATGGAAAAAGAATCATCTCCCAAATTTTTCCAACTGCCACGGACGACATTCATGAGAGCCTCGAAGACGAATATCAAGAAATCTCCATCTTTAAACTTTTCCGAAAACTCGTCTTCGACATCCACACCTACTGTTCGTGTATTCCAGGATCGTGGCATTGATGCCTGGGAGGGTCCAGCTCAGCCCTCAGAAACAAAGCCTGAAGAGAATGGCGCTCTTGAGCACCCGGTCTTCCCTGTGGTGGAGGACATGATTGTTTACTTTGTTAACAACGCTTCTAACGAAATCCTTGAATCCGTCATTCGCTCCTACAAGAACGGCGCATACCCCATGACTCCATCTCCTGCGTCTCCAGATGCAGAATACCCACCAAGCTCGACGTTTTCCAATCGTAATGCGGATGAGAGTTGTGCCAGGCCAGATTCTCATCACACAGTCGAGACTGACGATGAGGGATTCCACAGGCGCCATGAGTTTGATCCGTACTCTGATAGCAGTTACCCTTCAAGTTCCAAGCAATGGCCACTCAGTGATAAATTAGGCCGCAACCACGGGGTAGATCAAACCACGAAGCCGCCAACACCGACAATGACACCTCCGCCACAAAGCAACGAGAGATTCTATGAATTTTCTCCGGTAAACCCTAGCAGTGTTATTGGTGTTCAGAATTGTTTAAGGTCTTTCTTGAATATGCACTTTCCGGCGGGCGAGAACGGCTACACTCAGCACTATTTCTCGGTCACTCCTGAGGCTGATAGACTCTGGAAACCAGTCTTCGGGAATGATCAAAATGTGAGTACTGGTAATGAGGGCAGGACAGTTGATCAGATCATTGCACTGGGATGTGAAGATGGCGTCAAGAAGGATTTCTTCGCCCAAATATCTGGACAAATTGAACGACTTGGGACTAAACGGAACGGTCTCAATAGAAGTGCGAGGCTTGATCTGAGGTAGGCTAACCCTTGCCATTATACTCGATAGTTACTCACCATTTTAGATATCTCATCGCAAACGCCATGCAAACATATTTGTCCCTCCCTCATGCCACTCAAAACGCCGCCAACCCCTTGACGAACCCGACTCTCCTCGCTACCCTCCTTATTCCCCATCTCGAGGCCCATCTGGCAATCAACACTAGTACCCGCCTTCTAATACTTATCTATCCTTCTAACCACTTGTCCACTGTCGTGGCTCTCCGCAGACTACTCGGACAGGACATCCTAAAAGTCGCTGGAATCCTCGATTCACAGGCCTCCGATCCGCCTACCTTTGGCTCTCGCCCTCGCACACCACCCAACCACCCCCTTTCAAACGAAGCCACCTCCCCGAAAGCTTCCAACTCTCACCAGCATAAGCGTCGGGATTCCTTGAGATCCCTCGTAAGCCACGTATCGCATCCTTCGCTCCAGCATTCCAAGAATTCCGAATCATCCTTCTCAAAAGCCAACTACCTCCTCCCGAGCACAGCAACCGACAGCGAAATTGCCACTTTCTTATCAAGCATCTGGAGGCCGCTGGCGGAGAAATCTGCATTCTATACCCCTGAACCGGCAGTCGAGCCGGTCGTCGTGGAAAAGGTCGTCGAAAAGATTGTCGAGAAGATCGTAGAGAAATCAGCACCGCCACAAACACCGACCGGCTCAAGTCATCCACCAGTCTCCTACTTCCAGGGTCGCGACGGGCGTGATGCTAAGATCGCACGCCTGACAGGCCATGCTTCTGATAAGCGATCCCATCATTATACGCCCTCGATCACTTCGACTATAAGGACCACGGCAAGTGAAAGAGGCCGAAGGGAGGTGCGGGAAAGGGAACTCGAGAAGGCATGGGAAGACTTCTATATCGGCGAGGAGGATAGTGAAGATGATGCTTACGACCGTATGGTGATGGGACGAGCAGGCGCACGGATCGTGCCCGAGGTAGTAAAGCAGATGGCGGGGAAGAAGAGGAGTAGTAAGAAAGCGCTGAAGTGGCTTGGCCTGGCATAACCGTTCTTCCTTTTCACTGTCCTGTCATGTCCCATTCATCTTTGGGTGGGAGTCTATGCTGCCATCGTTTTTTTATGACAACGTCACGTCTGGTCCGATCTAGGGACATTTCCTTTCTGTTATTTGGAGTTCAATACTCTTGTATTTTTAGGGCTAGCTAAATGGTTGGTGTACGTTGAAAAGTCAGCGTTGGAAATATCAGATAATGTAATGTTGTATATATAGAAAACTTCATGTTTGAGCACTTCGCCCTCATCAAAGGTGTGCAATGAGTCAAATTATATGTCCCTGTGTAGTGCCTTCAAGATCACTCGTACATCAGCGCTGATACGGGTCGAGATTCCAGATATACTGGGTCAGTCAAGTAACTAGATATGACTATAGCTTACTTATCTATCACCCCAAGCTGTAGAATAGTAGCACGTACTTGATCTTTCCCGGATCATAGTGGAAAGCCAAAGAGCCATCCTTTTCCCAAGGGTAAGGACCTGGCATTTTGAAGATCATTACTTATTCATTTGAGCGGTGTCTTTGATTGATCTCTTAATACAACATTGAAGTTTTACATACATCATCGGGAGTCTCGACCCGCCAGAACTTATGCTTTTCCCTGAACGCCACATTATCGTACAAATGCAATCCCTTCATACATTTCAACTACTCCTCCTCCTCCTGTAGTCATATTCCTCCGTCCGAACCCAGAAAGCCGGACACGGCGTTCCGTCCTCGCCTCTGCCATTCTTCATCCCACCCAATAACCAATCCGTCAGGCCTACCACTTTAGCTCCAACACCCTTCTCCCAATTACCTCCCTCCTGGACGTGTTCAATCGTATGGGACACAATCCTGCCCTCCTCATCGAACTCAAAGATAAACAACCCCGTGAACTCCTTGCTATCATCCTCGCCCTTGCCGCCGCCCAGCCACTCCGTGATCTTGTCCACGTTCTCACTGGCGCCGATGCCCTTGTAGAAGCCGCCCGTGCCTTTGTTCTTCGTCTTCCCGATCGTCCGCCATCGCACGATCAGTTGTTCCGGCCGCGTGGCGGACTGCGGAAGAGGGGAGTGCGAGAGCCGGGGGCTCTTGATCATACGCTCGGAGAGTATCTCAAGCTTGACATTCCCGACGAGAGGTACGCGGCCCCATGCTATAGGAGAGGTCCAGAGGGCAGCGGAGTAGGCAACACGTCCGGAGACGGTGGGGAGGTGTGGGTGCGTGGAGGGGAAGAGGTGGAGGGTTATCTGGGGTGAAAGGATTTCTTGGGGAAGTGGTGATTGCAGGAGAGTGGGGAGGCGTTCTTGAAGGATTCGAAGCGCTGCAGGGACGGTTAGTTGGCCATGTCCAGCGAGAAGGAGGGGAGTCCTTACTTTTTCCAAGCTTGACTTTTCGTTCATCTGGGGGGTTGGGAGGTTCATTGCCGTTTGGACTCGGAATGTTCGGGCGAGGTGCTGATCCAGTAAACCAGAACTCTGATTGTGTTTTTGAGCCCTGGTTAACCGTAGCTAAACTTCTCGAGCCTGGTTTTACCGTATATATAGGGCTATGCCATCCTCGACATGCTGCTGTGGCGGAGGGGAGTTTAGGGACATTGTGAGGAGCAGAGCGCAAGACGCTGGAAGGCACCGACATCAGCCTGGCAGATTAAGGATCTCTTCAAAAGACATCAAGGTCGATATAAAGAGATGGAAGATATATCAATCTACTAAGCGCTGGTCTGGTGTTGCGGCGTTACTGTCTCGAGTCAAGAGAAGCTTTATCACTGATTGGCAAAATGACCAAAACCGGTCATTCGCCAAAGCGGTCAAGACACAGACAGGTTCACTTGTACAACAGAGCCGCAACTATTCCACAGATCATGTCAAACATAATCAACTTGTAACTTGGTACACTCAAATTCATTGTGATGACATATCCAACAGATAAAGAAACAGTCTGAGAGAAAGCGTTAATCAGGTGGCAGCCTTGGAGAACAAAGGACGTTTCTGCCTCAGGACAACTCGCTAAGACCTCGCATCTGACGAAACAGGGTGAACAGACATACATCTAAGGTTCTGGTCGCGATAACTCCTCAACTCTACCTTTATAATCACCACCATCGCCCCTCCCATCAACCTCATTCACCTCTCTTAAGCCTTCTCCAACGAAATAACAACCTGCAATCATGAATCCAGAGTAGTAAGTCTCCTCCCAAACACAGGCCCAGCCCTTGAATTTGAACCAGGCCCCTTCAAGACGCAAGCCTCCAGCTTTGGTACCTAGATACAGCAACTGACCCATTCTACCTTGCAGAGTCCCTTCAACATGTCCTTCGATCAGAGATACATGAGCGCAAGCGACTATTACCCTCTCCGCGAATCATACCACAACCTTACTCACGAACTTGGCAGATACGACTACCTCTTCAAGCTCCTCCTCATCGGAGACTCTGGTGTAGGAAAGTCCTGCTTGTTGCTGCGATTTGCAGATGATACCTACACGGAGAGTTATATCTCGACTATTGGTGTTGACTTTGTATGTGTCGAATCTTCAGGCTTCAGGGGTTGGATATTGACGTGTCGACAGAAAATCCGAACGATCGACCTGGATGGCAAGACTGTGAAGCTACAAATCGTAAGGACCCAGGCAGGATTATTATGCTGGACAGTTACTGATGGTTTCTGAATAGTGGGATACTGCTGGCCAAGAACGTTTCCGAACCATCACATCATCCTACTACCGAGGCGCCCACGGCATCTGCGTGGTCTACGATGTTACAGACATGGACTCATTCAACAACGTCAAGCAATGGCTGCAGGAGATTGACAGATATGCTACAGAGGGCGTCAACAAGCTGCTCGTAGGCAACAAGAGCGATATGTCAGACAAGAAAGTGGTGGAATACACAGTTGCCAAGGTACGCCCCCTATCACATGCTCACATCACCTGGTCGAAGTCACCAGGCTCCCGCACTATTGCATCTGGTATCCTTACTGACCCATTTCTAGGAGTTCGCCGACAGCCTTGGTATCCCATTCCTTGAGACCTCAGCCAAGAACGCCAGCAATGTCGAGCAAGCCTTCTTAACCATGGCACGCCAGATCAAGGAGAGAATGGGAACTACGACTGCAAACAACAAACCTACAGTGCAAGTTGGGGCCGGCCAGGGTGTTCAATCGGGATCGGCCGGTGGCTGCTGCTAAACGTCTTTCTCCTCTTGCTTGTGCTATGAACGATACGGAACGGCCGGTTGTCTCCCTCCGCACATTAGAACAACTGTCATTTGGATCGGCCTCCCGCATTCCAGCCTCCTCAGCTGCCCATGAATAGGGCATCTGGGGATACACACAGCGTTGCAAAGCATTGCACGCATGGGGGATAGATACGTAATGGCTGATTGGAAGGAGATTGAGTTATCGACTTGGCGTGAGGGAATATGGGGATGGGATTTACAATTTCTTTGCGTGGTTCGTGTTTGCTCTTCGATAATTGCTGCGTCGTCCTTTCCTCCTTGTTGTTATGGCCGTCGGTGTTGATCATACAATCAATAAATCCATCCATCATATCTGAACCTGATTCTGTAGCATTTCTTGGGAACGTCTTATCTGCCAAGTGCTTTTTCCGGGTCCCCTATTCAGAGACCTACTACTACCCGGTGCACAGATAGATCTTCACAGCACGGTACCGTAATCAATCAAAGAAGGGTCGACGGGTGACGAACATGTCTCACCTTGACAGGAGCTATGGGCGGCGTGCAGGATTTAGACCCCTAGTCCTCGGATATCAACTCCCTCCACGCTTGCCTTGCTTGCTGACTTATTCGCGGATGATTAATCCCTTGTATATCTCCAGTTTCTTCTGTCTGTGGATGAGTTTATGGTGAGAGAGTGAGAGATCGGTATTGGAGGTTGTTTGGGATGAGGAGGGGCATGTTGGATGTGGGTTGGATTTATGGATTAGGGTTGGTAGCTAAGAGAGGGAGTATGATGGTGGGGAAGAGGGGAAGGGGGTTTTATATAGGTACGTCAAGGGATAAATGGATGGATGGGTGGGCATCAGATGGGAAGAGAAGAGAGAAAGAGAGACAGCTAAAAGAACAAGAGACCTTACCTTAACGCTACCCCTCCTCTCCTCTTCTTACCTATCTATCTTCCTCCCCTTCCCCACCTACCTAACTTACCGGTACTGTAGTGTACCTAAGTTTATATCGACAAGTCAGTCAGTACCTTAGCTACCCACCTAGTCTCCGGAACCCGGAAATCCCCCTTTTTTGGTCCCATTCTAGATCTTGAATCTATCTGCACTACGAAGGCTGGGGGAGGGGTTTGCCTTCTTTCCCTTTTTCTTCTTCTTCCTTCTTCCTTCTCCTTTTGTTTTGTTTTGTTTTGAAAAGAGAGGGGGGTGAAGGGGTATTGATAGAGGGGGGTAAGGAGGGAAGGTTATTCGCGAGTTAGCGTGGGAATGAATGGATCGAGAGCTGTCTTGCTTGCTTGTATCAGGGATGGAGATATATATATGTTCTTATATCATTTGGGTAGGTAGAAGAATGTCTAGAATCTAACACATGTGTCTCTTTTTACTTGGTACCAAGGATCTTATCTAGGAAGGAAGCCCGAGTCTGTACTTTAGTGAGTAAGTAGTAACTGTTCAGATAGATATGGATGTTTGCTTGGGTGTAGGTATACAAATGAAATTGATGTTACTTACTAGGTACCTTGTTATATATGTATGTGTATTTGAAGAACAGTAACTCTGGGGATTTTCGAATGTGAATGTATAGATAGATAGATAGATATAGGTACTTGTATGTAACCTACCTACCTACCTATGTATAACAGCCTAGCATGTATCCAGATATGTGTATCAATATATACATATGTATGCGTGCAAAGCCGCATCCATCCATCCATCCATCCATCCATCCACCCATCCATCCATACCAGAGCCACCTCCTCCAACCCTCCCAAACCCCACAAGCACCATAACCCACCTCACATCACTTCACATTCACCAACCCAACCAAACCCCCGAGCCTCAAGCCCACAACCCCCCGAAGCTAAAAACTGCGACGTGCGACAAAACACAAACTAGATCATGGATCGGTTTGTGCTACTGTACCTTACCTTGCCTTACTGTGCCTATTATTACTACTAGGAACTAAACCGGGCTCCCCCGTGGTACTATTTACCTTGCCTAGGCAAGGCAAGTAAGTGGCTAGGTAAGGTGGGCAGTGCAGTAGTTAGGTAGATGATGGGATGGGATGGGATGGGATGGGATGGGATGGGGATGGGGATGGGGGGTTTAGTACGTATAGTAAGGTAAGGTAAGGTAAGGTAGGTATTTATAAGTAGGTACTTAGACTGTAAGTATGTACATGTACCTGCGGAGGAGAGGCCTGGTGGGATAGAAGAGAACGCTGCTGGCTAGCAGGACTAGATAAGCTGGTTTTCGAATTTCTAGGTACTGTAAGGGAGGGCAAGAAGAGAGGACAGACAGAGCGGTCATGAATGGAATGAAATGGAATGGAATGGATTGTGATAAGATGATAGGTACGGTGAGGAATAAGAAGAGAGATACTGTACCTAGGTACCTATGTACTGTACTGCTTGGGTCTAGGTCGGGGATAACGGGAAGTGGGCTAAGCATGTAAGGGTGTTTGGCGAATCGAATCGCTAGAGACTTTTAGATTGTTGGAAACTCGGCTTGGGCTTTGAACTTCGGCTTCGACTTAACTTGCTCTCCTCCCCTGCTTTGTGTTGCATTCCGGACGGCCAGATGATGATGGCTCTACTGCAAGACCGTACCTTACTCACCTAAGGTATATATCAGAGAAGTGAGATCACTACAAACATCACCTAAGAGGAAGTCACCAACGCGCAAGCAACATGGGTTGGAAGGAGGTCTCCATTGATTTTTCTACTCCGCTCCCAAATGCTCCCGGACGCCGAGGTCAGGTCCAGCTAGCCAAGTATTCGCTCCCTAGACAGCATTTTTTTCATCGGGAGAAGTAGATTTCTGCCCATGAACAAGAAGAAGAAAACCATAAAGTTATGTACAAGAATGTAAGTTTTTGCGTTCTCTCGGAACTGTGCTTTTATCTCCCCTTTCTTTGATTCCTGCATATCCACAACCGCTCGCTTTGCTCGCATCTATTTAAGAAGAGAAGGCAAAGGTGTTGCCCAATGCCGACAGAGATGAGCCAGACGAGAGTAGGTTTCCGTCCGAGACCATGAAGTACGCATAACGCTCGACGTAGCTCTGGCTATCGAGCCATGGCATCACTGTATCCAGGAAGGTCTGCTGCTCATCAGCAGTACCACTAGCGCCGAACTCGGTGATCCAGAGCGGGCGGTTTCCACTGGCTGTGTAGACGGTCGAAACGTAGCTCATGAAGGAGTCGGGGTCGGTCGCGGATCCGTACCAGTGGAAGGGAACGAAGTCGATGGTGCAGCCGTCGCAGGCCTGGAGGAAGTTGGTGAGCCAGCCGGTTCCCATTCCTTGGTCGGCAGCCCCATTCGTCACAGCTGGGGCGCCCAATTTGGCCTTCCCAGCGAATGGTTGCATGTATGTCTTGTAGCCGCTGGCGGCCTCCGCGTAGCCAAGGTTGGATTGGGAGCTGAGATCGGGCTCGTTGAAGCTGAGGAGATGAGAGGAGCCGGATGCGATGGCGCTGCTTGCTGCGGCGGCCCAGCCCGAGGTTGAACTGCTTGCGAGACCCCAGAGCATGGGCACATATTCAAGGCTTGAGGGGATGATGCCTCCGCTGGTAGAACCCCAGTTGTAGCACCAAGAGGTCTTGGAGTTGGCGCCGAGAAAGCCTGAGAGGAGGGAGGGGTCGTTATAAGCAAGACCACGCTTGTCTCCGGAGCTGGTGCTAGTAGCGGTGCTGGCAGGGGCGGCAGTGGAGGAGGTCGAACTGGGAGGGATCGAGCTCGAGGAAGTTGAACTGGAAGAAGTCGAGCTGATGGAGGTTGAGGTGGAAGAGGCTGAAGAGGTTGAAGAGATCGAAGAGCTTGAGCTGGAAGTGGTCGAGGTAGCAAAAGTCGTGGGGACAGCCAATGTGGTTGACGAAGTTGAGGCAGCGGGTCTTGTGGCAGGTGCTGGGGCGATCTTGGGTTCTTGAAAGAAGACTGCTGCTGACGAGGGAGACGCAGTGCTTGATTCTTGGACCGCTGCCTTGACTGGAGCTGGTGCGGTAGCCTCTGGAGAGACGGGAAGCTCAGTGCTTGAAACGACGACGGGGATGCCATCGATGGTCGTGGTCCCAATCACCACAGGCAGCCCAGTCTCGTACGATCCATCTGGCTCCTCAGTGACGGTAGCTTGCTCAATGACAATAACACTGTCGGTGACTACTTCGAGAAGGGCAGCTCTCTTCCGAACATCATACCGTCCAGCGAGAGCTTCTTTGGCCAGCAAAGAGGTTGCCAAGATGGCAAAGGTTGAGAAAGTTGAAGAACGCATTGCTCAAGATGAGGTTCACGATCTGAATTCTTTGTTGTTGTTATTGTTGTCCGAGATGCGTGTTGTGATCAAGACGCTTTGTGTTGCCTTCTTTCGTCGTGGGGTTCGCGGAGGAAAGAAAGTGTCCAGATCGTGGAAAAGAAAGAATTGGGGGGTACAAAGAACGTAGGTGATAGACCAGGTGGTTGGAGTCAGGATTCAATCAATGAATGAGCGTACACGGCAAGCGTGTATCTTGAGTGAATGGAAGGTGAGTAGAAGTGAATGACAGTGATGAAGCCCGCGCGATCTCCAGAGACGCTGAATCTATTTTGTGTACACAACAAACGCAGCCCAAAGGAACGGAGGCAACGAGAGCAGTGTTGAGAGAAACGAAAAGAGTGAGAGGCAGAGAGAGCAGAGAGGGCAAAGAGACCTAAGAGAGCACAAAGGAGAACAACATCGTATATGTACTTTGTACTTCCCGCAGGGGCATCTTTCTCTCCCATTCTTCAAAAGCGCCACCACGGGACAAGCTCCCTTCGTCTGCCGCCGCCAACAGGGCTATACAGATGTACGCGAGCAACAGGCAAGGACCTCACCTTGCTCCAGCATCCAAGTCTACATCTTTACGAACGGCCCAAGGTCGGCGATTGGTGAAGACCGATGTTGGGCGTCAGGGGGGCGGTAGAATGTTGAAAGTTGAAACATAGACTGAAGCGAGCCCCCTGTGCGCGCGTGCCGACCTGGTCCCGGCGGCGCGCGGTCTGGACTCAGCGCTCTGGTCAGAGAGCAAACAGCAGACTCTGCGGCGCTGAGTGCAGATTAAAGGGCACAGGCGCCATGCCGTGCCCGCGGCCCCCTTTGTGTATCAGGATTGCGTATACTCGGTCTATTCTATCATACTCTTACGACAACTATACGAAGGGCGTCTATCTGTCTTGAAATTGCCATTTTAATGAGCACAGAGACTCAGGGGAGGGATAATGAGGGAGAGGGCGCAAAACGAAACTTGGGATGCATATCTCGGATCTTGGAGATTGAGTCTGGATGAACCATGATAGACGCTTTGTCCGCTTTGTTGCGGTCCGGTACGAGTTATCGTGTAAGAACTTAAGGGGTTGCACACATCCTTCGGTCGTGTAAGAAGTTGAGAGGCGCAACACATTCTTCGGACAATTCAATTCAAGACGTGACCCTGCATACAACAGTGAACATACCGCGTAATCAATTTACTCGACTGGACCCCTTCTTCCATCTCGCCCTCCAATCATCTCTCCTGTTCTAAACGACGGCCGGGAAAAGCCGATCCACCGCGTTCCTGACCGACCGACCCGCACCGCGAGGCCCCCACAGTCGGGGAAGTCCCCAGCAATACTCCGTCGGTTGCATCTTCATCGCGCAGACCAGTCGTGGCTCTGGTATCGACCAGTGCGACCCCCCGGTACCTGCTGCGGATCATCCTCCAGCCACCCTGTCGTCTGAGGATGCGATTTTGTACAGTAGTACAGTAAAGTAGAATCCTACGTAGCCTCCCTTGTCCGGGAGTTGCATGGCTTGGCTACATTCCAGGTAGGTCTCGTGTGCTGCTCTCCCTAACCATAACCAACAATTCTTTTGGGTGATCCTTCGATGTAGGCAAACCTCCCTCCCCTCAATACTCGCTCAGTCTTAGCTTCTTCCCGATCTCCTTCCGTTTTGCTTGGACGCTGGCGCGCTCCGAGGGCTTGGGGTTGTCTTCCGGCCCTTCGCCTCTCGCCTTAAGCGCCTGGAGCAGCATTCCTGCATCAAAGAAGCCATCTGCGGACAAGTTCAGCAATTATTCCAAAAGAGAGGTTCCAAGGGCCGAATTCTAAGAAGGGATGTTGAAGGAAAAAGAGAAGTCAGGTTTCACTTACATCCACCTAGTCCTTCATCGTCACTGCCAGTAGAGCCATCCTCGATCGGTGTCATTGTCCCCGGCGTCCTCCTGCCGGTCTCTGCCGCCTTGATGACTCGGCCTCTCGATTTCAATCTGCTCAGGGCCTTGGGTCGATCCAGACTCGCATCCCTGGCGCGACTGGAATGCGGGCTGGTCGTCCTTCGTTGCGTCAACCGGATGACACGTCGGATCTCTAGCAGATAGCTCTCGAGGGCATCTACGAATCGTTTCGTCTGTCGATGCTTACTGCTTGCACAGATGCTGATCCTATCGTCCTTGATGATATAGCCTATACCAAAACCGTCTCCAGACGTAGGTCCGAAGCCAAACTGCCGGAGCGAAGGGTTACCGCAGTTCGATGTCGAGAGGATGGTGTTGTTGAGTTTGTCCCACCCCGGATCAGCAAAGATGTGGGGCATGGCATCGGCACGGGAGGGCGAAGAGTTGCCACGTGCTCTGTTGGTGGTGGAGCGGATAGAACGAGCATCGTCGCCGTCAGACATGGTAGAGTTCCTCCCGGGAGACCCAACAACGGAGCTTGGGTCACGCTCGGAGCCCTCGTAGACCGGGCTGGAATATCCGTTGCTGCTCAGCCCGTTGCTGCTTGCAGCCTCGGCTCCATCTTCATCCACCGCTCTTTGCCAGACGCTAAAGAGTGCGTAGAGGTGTCGGTCACAACCCTGTGCCTTGGCGCATTCCCTCGTGTTGGCCGTGTGTTTCTGGCAGGCTTTCCTCAGAGCTTCCACTTTCTGCTGCGGTGGGTTCTCATTCCAGAAAATCTTCACAAAATCTACGGCTTCTTCAGTAACAGGCCGGATGGCTTCGGTGCGACCGTGCAGGAAGACTTTCGTCATTGCCGGTTCGTACGTGCATTCGACACGACCATACAATCCGTAGTAAGCCGCTTGGAAAGCCATCTGAACAAATGCATCAGGTGAGAATCCCGCCGATGTCATGAAGTTCTTTCCGTAAGCTGTGAAGTCGAGAGTTTCGAATTCGTTTTGTTGGATGAGATCCGCGATGCGCGTTTCCGCAAATCTTAAGGCAATGCTAAGTTCGGGAACCATGTCCCATTCCAGCTTGTGTGGTGTGGTGCTTACATCTCCGAAACTGGCAGGATCACGTTTCGACGGATCAGGGCTCGTCGAGGCCCAGAGACTTGGAGCTTGACCGTTGATGGTGCGAGCAAAACGAAGAATAGTGTCGGTGTAGAGATCGCTTGCAAAGCGAAGAACTGTATGACCATCTACCCCCGTGTGCTCAAAGTTGATACCTGCACTGCCGCTCTTGCAGACGATAATCTGCAGCTTATCATACCATCGATTTGTGCATGTTCCGATTTGAACTCCCTTCTCTACCTGACTTGTTCCACAGAGCATGTTCTGGCAAAGGTCCGCCTCAGAAGTTGGCTCGGTATAGTCTAAGCAAAGTATGAACAGAGCGGAATCGACTATCCCAAGACAATCTGCATTGTTGGACCCCTCGTCCCTTGTCATGAGATCCCGCAGACCAGACCATACTTTCCGGTTTTCAGTGCTGAGCACGCCGAGAGCACCCTTGGCCGCCTCATTGATGGGGGTTTGCTGAGCATCTTCGACAATGGTTTGGAGGTTGATTGTTATATCCTTCTCAGTCATTATGAGATCTGAGTTGTCGTCCATAACATCAAACCAGTAAAATTGCCCACGGCAAAGGACAACGATATGTTTCGATTCCGGATCCTGTAGGATATGGCAACCATTCTCCGTAGGCACACGTGCCGTACCGAATAATCTTGAGTATTGGTACATACAAAGAGGTGTACCTTTGATATTATCGGGCGGCAACTCCTCCTTCCTCACGGCTCGCACGAATGCTAATGCAGATACCACAAGCGATGCAGCACGGGTGACCTGGTTATTTCTTGCAGGGGTAGGATCGTCTTCGAGGAGAAAGAACGGGTTCAGATTCAGGACAACTGGGTTGTCGAAATTTAGATAAGAGTCATACCCTACAGTGTTTTGTTAGTATTTATATTGATACCAGGTACAACATTACCTACAGAACTGCTCGATGTAGCTAGTTTTTCCGTTGGCATATTTCTTCAAGCGGTCCTGAAGCTCTGGCCCTTCGCCCTTCAGGAATTCCTCCACAGCCTGCTTGGTCTCGGCATGCTCTCTAGGGGTCTGTAATGGCTTTAACGCTGCCAGGTACTTGGCGCAAGTGCTTTCCAGCTCGGGGATGGGAAGCTTTGGGAGCCTGTCCTGGGCGGCGAATGTGATGCCCTGCTTTGACTGATTACTGGTCAGGGAATCCCTTTGGCCTTTCGTAGAGCCGTCGTTGAGTTTCTCGGCTTCCGCCAACGACTCATTCAGTGATTTTGGCATCGTAAAAGTACGAACTGAAGAAGTGGAAGAAGGCATCTTGGTCAGTGTGATGACTTCAAGAGTAGAGTGGAGAGACGGAGGTGCTGATATTCAGACCGCGCAAGGCTGTGCGGTAGAAATAATGACAATCTTGAAGACAGTAAGACGGCATAACACTTGAGTGCCCGGTAGAAACGTTGATACTTGAGGAAGCTTTATGTGGAGAAATGGAAGTCGAACTAGCCAGGTCAAGAGCCGGACCTTGGTTAAATAGATCTGGGGTGCCGAAGTGGACACTGCACAGTGGGGGAGAGAGGAGGGGTTCCCGGCTGTGAGCGCATGGATACAGTAATCGTCACAGTAATCAATCTTTTGCGCACAGAACCCAACTTTCTGATACCGGCCAGAAGACAGATGTAACTCTACATCGTCTCTGCGCGCACTACTTGTTGTGATGGAGATATGGTCGCTGGATTGTCGGGATATGGGCTCCAAGATGTTGACCTCTTGACCTTGGAAATCCACGTACCTTTAGACACGCGCCCGGGTGTCAGACTGACGTCGAAAGCTCTCTAGACAAAGGACCGCCTGGCTAGGAGTCGAGCGGTACCCAAGGCGGCAAAGCAAAGCCGAGACAGTGGACGTATTCCGTGATCAGGAGGGGGATTCGTCGAGGCTTGAGAGCATCAAGGCCCGCTTGTTCGGTCAAGTGGATGTGTGCTTCACACGGGCACGGGTCGAAGGAACGTTGCAGACCTGATGCACGCAGAGCTCTCCAGACCTCCAACTCGTAGGGTGTCTAGGCCGGACCGGTCTACTACTGCGGGAGCGCCGTAAGCAATACCCAGAGGGCCTGATAGGGTAGACGGGTGCCAATCGACGTAAGCAAGAGAAGCGGAATACCGAGGTCGTATCGATAGTGACAACAAGCGCTGGATCGTCAACAATAGCAGAGGTGCAGAGGTTGTCTCTTGGTGTGGAGATATGACCTCACACCCAGCGGCGGGATAAGTTCGCGCCCTCGCGGACCAGCTTCCAGAACAGAACCCGGCAGAAACTGGAGAAGAGAGTTCGGAGCGAGACCCGTTCGACCGGCCAGCACGTGCGCCGATGCGGTCCCGGCGTTGGTCACGTGCCGTACCCCGGATTGCCTTCCATTCCATTGTTCACACTGAGATCACAGTTGCCCACGAGTCGATACACGTGTATTTGTCTCTACTTGGTCTCTCCCTTCTTATTGGTAGATTCGCACTGTAGGTCGCAGATAGACGACTATCAGGGGAGGAGATCGTTGCCATCAACTTCAACTCCGTCTTTTGCTTGCTGCTTAACAGATCGTACTCCTTCACTCCTGATCTCAAACTCCACAGCACGTTCCACTCCAGGCCCAGTAGGGCCTACATGCGGAGCAAACACAACTTTCATCCATCTCCTCCACCTTTTCAAAACTGCCTCACCCCTCTCGTTCCCCTCATCCGCCACCAAGCCTGGCCCATACACTGGTCTCTTGATCAATGCGATCCGGCATGCTACTTGGGTCGTCCAAATCAATCCCAAACTTGGTGTTTTAAGATTCTTCGACGATAAATAGGAAGGATGCGGATCATCGCCCCAACCTGTAAACCATCGTTGTTGATGATCCAGTGACATGGGATCGATTGTACTCGTTGTGAATGATATCGGAGTAGGGGTTCCACTACCAAGTTCCACGGTCGTAGATATACTCGACGTTGGCGTTGAACTGGGGGGGATACCGCCGTTTCTCCTTGCAAGCGGACTGCTCTGTGTAGCTCTCTGTGACCCAATACTACTGATTCCCCCATGACCTGAGAATCGGTCAGCTACCTGGTTGGCAACCACAACTGCGATATTATTTTCCCTTGCAAGGTCCCTCAGCAATTGGCCCAACTTGACCAACTCTGAACTTCGCTGTGCCATATTTGCCCCACTCTGTCCGATAACACCGCCAGCCCCTTGGCGCTCGAATTCGGCACGATAGTTCGCAGCCACGGAGTCAAGGACGACGAGACGAATTCCATACTGCCGAATAGCCACGGGTACTTGGTAGCGCAGGATATGGTCTTGGGATTCGAGGTCGGGGGTTACGATGCTGATTATCGCGTCGAGGGTAGGTTTTGGATCTGCAGAGTGCAGGACAGGGTGGTAACGGAGTTGCTGGGAGAGACGCGTGGTAGGGAGTGCGCTTTCGGTTGATATGTAGAGAGCAGTGCCGGAGAGACCTTGGGGGGATGGTAGTTGTACGGATAGAAGGAGAGTTAACAGGAACTGTGTTTTGCCAGCACCGCTGAGCAGAGTGAGATGTGGCAGACTTGCAGGGTTCCAGGGAGCTTACCTTTCACCCGTGAGTTCAGTAATGTATCCTACAGGGATACCACCTCCCAAGGCCAGGTCAAGTTGGTCATCGAGGGTGCTGATTGCGTTCCAGGAATTTACGACGTCCTTGCCCGTTCTCCTCAACGATGCCGATGTCTTTGTTTGTTGCGCCTCGTTACCCGTGTTGACACCCAGGTCGGTTTGCACCGCTTCGAGAATAGCCTTGCATAACCGTTTGATTTCGAGCAGAGGCAGCTGAGCGCGTTTTGCTATCTCAACGCAATCAAGAGTAAGGAGGTCGGCAGTTGTGACTTGATTCTTTTCGAGAGAAGGGATGAGTCGCGCGTATTGCTGGGTCGGAAATCCGGGCAGAACAGCTGTAAGGTCTGTCATGGAGGCATTTGGAAGCTGGTGTAGGGAAGCAGTGCGTCGAGATGATGATGGCGGGGCTCCACGTCGCGTCTCGAGTCGAACCGTGTGAACGCATGTTCACGTGACCATCTTATATTATGAACATGACCATATCATATTACCTTACTTCTTTACAGTACCTATATTAGCCAGTACAAAACTCCTATTGTATCTTCATAGGCCCCCTTTTCCTGCTTTATGGCTGGTCTTGCAGATTATGTGCCCATGAAATATTCCGATACGGCCTGTTCGTCAGCAATTTATGTAGAAGACTTTGAGTCCTTCAGATCTCATTCTCCCCAATCAATTGCTTGAATCCATTCAAGCATTGAACCCACCTGTCCTTCCCTTCGCCACCAGCCCACCTGCTGGCTAACTCGAGGCCCTCCAAATCTGCCTTCATTCTCTCGAATTTCGTCGTTCCATCCAAGACAGTGACATTTCCCAACCCAAGGACCAAAGCGTACAACGACACTACCTCAGCATCCTTAACTCCCAATATACTCAGTTCTGTGGCCAAATCTATGATAGGTTTGGTCCTCATCATCCTCGGATTGCCCGTAAACGTCCAGAAGGACTGGAAAACAATCCCCCTCTCCCTGCAGAACCTCCTGAGAGGCACCTCCCAGTTCGTGTCTGCGTAGAAGCGGTTCTGGACCACCACTGGCTTAATCGGCATCTCATTGTATAAAGATTCGAGAATGGCATAGGAGGTATTAGAGATACCTAGTGCGCGAATCTTATGTGGGACGTAGGAGGAGAAAACTTCCCAGGCCTTCTGGGTTTCTCCAATGCTTGGCAAGGGGGAATGAAGTACAAGACAATCGATGTACGTATCTTCCGGATTGGTGGATGTCTGAAGATTGGCGAATGAAGAGGCAATCGATGTGTGGATTCTTTCTTCCAGGGTCTGGGAGGTGCTATATGGCATATTGTTGGGATCCTGACCGGAAAGGGGTGTGAACTTCGTTTGGATCTAGGAGAATTGATTAGAACCACGACCAACTTGAGATAAGATAAAGGAAATGCGGACATAAAGCTCTTCTCGGTTTACTATCCCCTCGTTGATTGCCCTTCTAATGCCATCACCAACCAAATTCTCCTGATAATGACGAGGCTGAGCTGCTGTATCAATGCCTCTGAAGCCAGCTTTCAAAGCTTGATACACCAGATCAGCCGTTCGATCCTTCTTCCATGCCGTGCCATATACAAGCTTAGGTATGATAGTGTTTGATGGGTTCTTGAGAACCATCGGTGATGACAAGGCTGAATGAGCCATGGTGCGCACCGTCAGCCTCGTGCCCTTCTTAGCCGTGTTTTGGAAGGCAAGTAACGTAGATAGAGGATTCGATCGGGCAGCCATCAATTGTTGCAGGTTTGATCCACAGTGTGATAACTGTGGGCTGAGATTATCAACTGCAATGTTACCACACGATGTGCACCAATTATCTGTTGCTGATAAACTTTTGGGCGGAGGGTCACTCCGTCAACGTCCCATCGGTCTTAAGGTATTTAGCCGTCTCAACCCCACTACTGACCTGACTGTATAACCAGCTGTATGTGTCTCTTTGGACACACAAAGACTTTTGATTGAATTCCTAGATTCAAGAAATAGACTTCTCATCCCTATATACCCAGCAATTCTAAGTACTAGTCAACGCCATGGCCTCCAAACCGTACACTGTAAGGTGGGGTATCTTGGCAACTGGAGGGATTGCCCAGAGTACGTCCATATATTACCCCGCAGCGTCTCCAGACTGCTCTAATACCGCATAGCTTTCACAAGAGATCTCCTCACAAATCCTGCCGTGCGCAATGTCCACGATGTCCAACATATCGTCGCCGCAGCCGCCTCTTCCTCATCCGCTTCACGAGCCTCCGCCTTCCTCAAGGAGGTCCAGGCACCTAGCACAGCCAAAGCCTACGGCTCTTATGCTGAGCTCGTCAAGGACCCCGATGTTGACGTTATATACGTTGCAACGCCTCACTCGCATCACTTCCAAAACACCATGCTTTGCCTGGAAGCGGGGAAACATGTTCTGTGTGAGAAAGCCTTCACCGTGAACGCTGCGCAGGCAAAGAAGTTGGTTGAGACTGCAAAGGCCAAGAATCTCTTCTTGATGGAGGCCGTATGGACGCGCTATTTCCCATTAAGTATCAAGATCAGGGAATTGGTCACCTCTGGCGCAATTGGCAAGGTGCATCGGGTGTTTTCTGATCTCTCCTTCGGGGAGGCAACCGAAGATGGAGGCCTCACCTTCAGCGACGACCACAGAATGGTGAACAAAGACCTTGCAGGTGGAGCCTTGCTGGATCTAGGTATCTATTCTTTGACCTGGGTCTTCCAGATCTTGTATCACTGCCAGCCGACGCCGAGAGAAGCGCCCCGGGTCCTCGCGGCGATGAACAAGTACAAGACAGATGCAGATGAGATGACTAGCATGATTCTGCAGTGGAAGGAGAATCAGAGTATGGGTATCGCGACGACTAATATGAGAGTTGCTACGCAGCCAGATGGCATGGGTTCTCATACTTCGGGGCCCGCCGTCAGGATTCAGGGGACGAAAGGGGAGATTCAGGTAATGGGACCCATTTTCAGACCCACCCATTTTAGAGTTATCAAGGCTGGGCAGAGAGGAGAGGTGGAGGAAGTGCCTTGTCCTATCCCGCGGGACACGGAGCGACAAGGAGAGAAAGGACATGAGACTGAGGGCTGGGGTCACGGCATGTTTTGGGAGGCGGACGAGGTGGCGAGATGTTTGAGGGATGGGAAGCTCCAAAGCGAGACGTTGGGTTGGGATGAGAGTATCTTAATCATGGAGACGATGGATGAGGTCAGGAAGCAGGGTGATTTGACATATCCTGAGTTGATCGAGACAACAGTCTATGACCCAAAGAGTCCTTTGAATGGAAAGGCATAAGTTAGAAACTTATATATAAAATCAAATACCAGCCTGAAGATCACTGGTAGCTGTTGAGAAATGGCAAATTATAGACTCTATTCTTTCTCTCAATCTATCTGCTTAATCGAAGGATGTTAAGAACAGCCAAAGTGTAAGACTCGGAGAGGACATGGAGTTGATCTTTCATACTTAGATCAAAAACCATGCCTACCATGTAGGGTATTGTTGATACAGACAAAGAATCTGATTTTGATAGAAAAGATTCGGTGGTATCATGATGTAACCTCCCAACCCCCAAAGCCAGCAAATGAAACCAACCAGGGCAAAACAAGGCACTTATCCAGCAAATTTAAATACATCGTCATGGGACGACTGACTTCCGGCGACGAAGGTGGGATGTGCAGTGGAAGGAGCGTCTCCTCATTGACGCATGCGCTCGTAGTAAAGAAGATATGGCGTGAACCCGCCCTCACTGGGCCTCGTGACCTGCGCCACACTGCATCTGGATACCCTCTCATCGTCAAAACGGTACCAGTTCCCATCGCTGTCCTTCGCACTACAGAAGTAGTGGCCGCCTCTAAGATTGCCAGAATGCTTGATGACTGCCGTCAACTCGTACCGGAGGTGGTGTCTGTTACTGACGTCGCGGTAGGGATTTAGGTCGAGGGTGGTAGGTATGCGAACGACGTTGTTGATTTTGTGGCCTTCCCAGTCAAACCGTTTTAGGTGGATTAAGCAATTTTTCGGGCTGTAGCTCAATCGTTCGAACCGGTACTTTTCGTCTTTATTATCTCCGCAGATCTCGCATCGATAGCCCTCCACAATATCAATTAAATAGTTATCCAAGAACCCCATCAAGTGGCCGTCTTTGACTTCGCGGTGGACCCTGTCAATTGGGATGGGAAGATATTGATCTTCAGCCTTTGCGTATGACTCGGACGCACATTTATCGCATTGGACTACTTGGTATATTCCAAATAAGAAGCAAGACTTATAATACTCGAATACACTGAATAGCATTTGTCAGATGTATAAATGATGATTCATACGGCACAAGACTCACTCGGTTGGCAACTCCTGCTCCATAAATTTGGTAATCCATTCAGATTGCTCTTCTGGGTCAGCGTGAAAATGCGCAACGTCTGGTCTCCAGCCCACTTCGGGAATCAGCCTTGCACTGGTCGGATTGGAGAAAGGAAGTAGTTACTTACAGGTGTGGAAGAGGGTCTCTATTGCCCCAAGTATCCTCCCGAGCTTAGTTGGGGATGGAGAAACATTCCAGTATTCCAGGCTCAGACGCCTAAGCCAGCAGGAGACACAGGTAGTTTTGTCATCAGACACACAGAGATCCTCGTGATGAAAGGTCTGAATAAAATTCACAAATGCAGGCATGTGGAGGAGACTCTGAAACAGACTGTGCCGGTAGCATTGATAGAGGGTAAGATTTGGCATGCCCCGCTGGGAGCTGGTTGGCATATTTTCCCAAGAGCTGCTCACCCTCTTTGCCTGAAAAGAAGTTAGTGAAATTCACAGAAACGAGCAAGATAAGGGGAAATACCAGGATGCGCCTCTTCCGGAGCTTATCTGCCTCCTTGATTGTAGGTTCTCGATCATTGTAGCTTTCCAGCTCTGCTTCGGTAATAGTCGTTTGGAGTTTTTTGGTGGGAGGGCCGTCCATCTCCTCGAGACCAGTCGGGCCTATACATGTCAGAGCTATTGGGAAATTGAACAGATCAGGTCGAGTAACTCACTCCATATTGGTTTCTCGAAAGGTACACTCCAATCATAATCACGGGGTCTTTTGGTGATTGGAGACTTTGGAGCTATTGGAAGCATCCTGGAACTGCTGGGGTTAGACATCCTGGAACTGCTGTGGTTCGTAGAGGGATTATCGCGATTGGAATTGGATGTGTTAGGACGAGGATGTTTCTGTAACAGTCCTTTACCAAGTCTCTTGAAGTTCTTGTGGTGTTTATTTTTCGAGGAAGGGATCTTTGAACCAGATGGGAAGACGGAGATGTTTCGACGGTTATGACCGCGGCGGTCCATGGCAATGAAAGATGGCCCCATTGTCAAGGCACAATGCTAAGATCTGTCGGGAAGCGACAATAACAGGACTGACAATACCCTCGGCTGCTTAGCCCGTGGAAAGGAAACAGTCCGGAAGCGGTAATATTGGTTTCTCCGGGTATTGTGCTGAAGGCCTGAATAGAGAACAATAGTTGCTTATTGTCTCCTAGGTACTTAAGGTAGGCAAGTCAAGTATTGGCAATCACAACGCTGCCACGTGATAAGAGCTGCCCGTAGAAGCCAACGCCTCCTCTCAACTCCCACTGACCAGTGGGTTTGTAAAACAATTTCTTATATATACCAAAATAAACAAAGGCATCGGGACAAAATTCAATGTCGATTTTTCGGCAACAGTGTCTCCCTGGCAGGGAGTGGCTTGCCGAGGTTCCCAGAAACCACAAAAGATCCTCTTCTGGGACGGACCTATGGGACAATGAGCGGGTGCTATTGTTGCAGTTGTAGTGATATTGTAAGCATTGTAAGGAGCGCGGAAGTAGTGAATATGAAGAGAGGTCGAATGATTCTGGAATTTTTCGAGGCGGACTTTGAGGGTCGTCCCTCACCGCCAACCGATAGAGTTTAGCGCGCGTCTAACGGCCCGCATTTATCCGCCCGTAACGAAACTTCTGATCTGAACGCAGATATCTAAACGAGATGTCCAGACGTGATGTCTCGGGCTGCCGCTGCAGATCTGTAGCGAACGACAAAAGCTTCTTCTCACGACGGAGATTATATCTAAGTGCATAATCATTATGGATTCTGGATCGGTGGTTGAACCAGAGAGGTACGAAGAGCAGCACGTCCACCAAGTTTACGAACAAATCGCATCGCACTTCTCGTCGACCCGATACAAACCCTGGCCAATCGTCAAGTCGTTTCTCCAATCTCTCCCCCCTGGTGCAGTTGGCCTTGACGTTGGGTGTGGCAATGGCAAATATCTTCCCGTCAATCGCGATGTATTCATAGTCGGTAGTGACCGCTCCACAAATCTGGTGAAGATCGCATCCCAGCATCAACCGCATGCTGCTGTTGTAGCTGACACCCTGGCCCTCCCACACCAGGCTGGGAGGTTCGACTTTGCAATCAGTATAGCTGTGGTGCACCATCTGTCTACCCCTGAGCGAAGAAGGGAAGCCATCAGGGAAATCCTCGAATGTTTGAATGAAGGGGGAAGAGCATTGATATATGCATGGGCCTTGGAACAGAAAGATAGTAGACGAGGATGGGATGAAGGTCATGAACAAGATGTAATGGTGCCGTGGGTGATGAAAACCGGAAAAAAGAACCCAAACGAGGATGGCTCAACAGAGAAGACGTTCCAAAGATATTACCATTTATACCGGTCCGGAGAACTAGAGGCAGACATCGTTGCTGCTGGAGGAAAGGTGGTGGAGTCGGGGTACGAAAAAGACAATTGGTGGGCGATTGGTCAAAGGGACCCTGGGAATAAGCCTTGATATGGAGCCCCCGAACACTTTTCCACAATGGGATTGACAAAGTAGGTCGACTGCTCTTGGCACTTAACAGCCAAATCTTCCAGAAGGATCAGCAACAGTGGGAAAAAGGCAATTCAGCTTTGCTAAAGAAAAGAATCGGTCGGTTTGGAAGAATCGCCTCAACTACGACTTGTCAAAGCCAACAATAATTGAACGACCGCAGCCTGGAAATGTGGCCCATCCTAAGGCAAGCTCTCAAGTTCAAACTTCTTACTTAAAGAGCTTTGAAGAACTAGGACCTAAGAAGCCGTTCAAATTCATCTTGTTTGCAAAAGTCAGTGGTATATTTTACATCCCCCCTAGTACAACCCAGAAAGGAATCCGCCATGATCCAGAACACCAAGTCCTACCAGAACCCCATGCTAGCAATGCAAGTCATCAATGGACGTCGTAACTCATGCAATGCCCCTTCTCAAAACCCCCCAAGCAGACTGGGAAAACGCTACACCTGGCAACACATTCCTCCTCAACGGAACCCTACTGTCTCCTTCGACTCGTCTCCCGTTGACCCATCTCTGGACTTGCCCTCCTCTTACCGTCGGGTCTGATAGGGGTGCCGCCCATCATGCCAATTGCTGGTAGTAACGGGCCGGGCCTTGAATATCCGCCTCCCATAGGCATCGACATCGCATAGGCGGGCGTGTTATAGGGACTAACACCGGTAGTCATCTCGGCCACACTTGGTAACATCGTCCCCCCTCTCCCCATCCCCATCGGCATCCCACCTCCAATAGCTGCCAATGATAAGCTATCATTCGGGCCAGTAGCTGGCACGGTTCTTGGCGTGCTATCTCTCCTTGCTGCAATCGTCCGAGCCGTACTGCCCCCACTTCCTCCTCTTGCGCCGACGTTGGTTGAACCACTATGCGAAGTGGTTGGCCTACTGTACCGCGAGCTAGTTGACCCAGAACCGCTGAGGACGCTAGAGTGAGATTGGCTGTGCGAGTGCCCGCGTGATGGTGAGGATCGGTGGCCTGGGGATTGTGTATCCATTGTAGTGCTGGTCAAGGAGAAGGGAACAACGCCGGCACGACGGGCCATGTCTGCTTCGCCGAGCTGCCAGTGCATTGCCTCCGCTGCGCGCCAAGGAACAGCCATTTCTTCCGCCACTTTGGCCCACATCTCTGGCTTGAATCTAGGAAAAGAATAAATAGTCAGTTGTCTTGCGGACAGATGAGCAGGCAAGGTGGATTGTCTATAGGTTAGCAAGTTAGGCTTTAATTACCTTTCATAGAGTCTTGCAAGCTTGTTCTTGCGCTCTTCATCCCACTCGCTTCTCCTTTCAAGGTAGTTCTGATAGTGAAGGCGGCAGCTAATAGCACTACGTCCTGGAAGTCTCTTGGAAATATCCTCCCATTTCATCCCACCACCTCTCAAGTCGATAATGAGAGCATCTTCCTCTGGAGACCACTTGCTCTGTTTCTTAGACGGTGACTCTGATGGATGAGCAGGCATGCTGCGCTTCCCACCAGCGCCACTGCTGGCAGGGGCATATGCCGGTGGCCCCTGTTGTAGATTTGCTGCTGGGACAGAAGATGCTCTGGTATGATGTTTGTGTGTGGGTGATGATGAGGACTCATTTGAGTCCGGGCCCTTAAGAAGGAGGGAGATATCCACGATGACGGTCTGTAGTCGCCGATACCGTCAAGGCTGACGGATCATCTGCGATGTGAAAGCAGGGTCTGTAGAGATTCTTGCTGCCACACGGATCTTGCACTGTGTTGCAAGGGCCTTGTCGACAACAGTCAAATGAGCGAGGGGTTGCTCGTGCGGCTTGTTAACAGGTTTGCAAGATACAGATAATCAAAGATCGGGTTTCCAGATAGAACGAGTTCAGTGACGTGAAACAAGACTGTTGACTTTTCTAACCTGATGGCTTGGGGTGTCCGGTAGAAGAAATCTTGAGACGGTTCGAGCCACCTCTGATGAGGACAGCGTTCCTATTTCAGGCCTTCATATGAGAAGTGCGTGGCTCGCGTAGAAGATTGGCAGTCATCAAGATGATTGGCAAAGTACGCCTGAAATCCGGCCAATCGCAAGGGAAGCACGAGAGAAGAAGAGAAAGCCAGCGCCAACCGGGACGGTACGTCCAGATATGCTTGATGGACTTTGAGAATACAAGGAACTTGTTCGAACTTACAATCTTCAAGCCGATGCATGGCTGGAGGCTGGACGGACTGTCGGGAGCGTGCGCAGTACGGTAGAGGGATATCCATGGTGGGGGAGTCCGCAGGGGTGTAGCTGGTGTGGAGGTGAGTAACTAGGGCGCGGCCACGAATTCATGCATGAACATGAACCTGCAAATATGCTTGCTATATTGGGCTTCTTCAACAATGGCCTAGTTACAACAGGAGTTACGGGGAGGCGGTTGAAACCGGGCGTGGAGGCGTTGAAACTCTTATATAATCCTCTGCTGTGCGACCCCTTCGACCCTCAGTCGTTCTAGGCGGATGTCTGTGCGCGGTGCGGACATCACATACATCTATCGTTGCACTTTCGTCTGTAGTCGTGGTAGTAGTAGTTGATACTTTGGAACGAGCCCTGGTGGTGTTGAAGCGGAGACTCATGGCCCACGGGTCCTGTTCCATCTGCCCGGCTAGCACCATTGCCAAACACTTCAGATCTACAGCGTAGGCTTGCCTCCTGAGCCGACGAACTGGCGGTCAGGTTTGCGTGGGTAGCGACTCCAGGAAACCGGGATCATGGTGAATGATCTCCATGGCATGCAGCTCCTCATGGAGGGCTGTCGATGAACCACGATCCTCTCGAGTAATCGAGGCGGGCGATTATAAGAGGCGTGTGCGCCACTGGTCTGCTCTATTGGTGGCTTGCAATACATCGTAAAGGAGCCTCATACATCTATAATGGCCGTTTTCTGGGCGCAACTGGGTAGCCACGAGACTTGGTGCCTAAGCAGAAGCCATATGTAGTTGCGTTGTCCATGGCCCAATTCCACAGCCACAGGCTCCGCCGTTTGCAATAAGGGCTTTGAGGTGAGTCCCCGCCAGCCATCATAAAGAAACAATCAAGCCACGCTTGCTCATTGTCCCATTGACAAAGTCGCGGGACCTCACATCTGGCGGTGTAAATCTTCACCCGACAGGTGAAGCTGCGCTTCAACACGGGCCTTGAGATATTCGAATTCGAGTCAGGCAGAGTACATCATGCTGCACATTGGCGGATATGCCATATCATACATGGCCCTGCTACTGCGAACAACACGATAAGAAGAAACGGCTTACGACTCCCTATCTCAGTTGTGAGAGGCTCCACGATGGCGGTGAATGCAAGATTTAGCTTTTGGGCCTGAAGAAAACTTTAGCCCAAGTTGTGAAATGACATACATTATCGATACCTCGAGTCGCCAGCATTAGTTGCGGCACAGCTTTTGACAATGGCCCCTCCGCTCAAGCGATGCCGTGCATTAGTCTGAGCGACTCGCAGTATTTACAACTGTGCTGTGCTGTCATCCTGACATTATTCTCATCTCAACCGCATCGATCTGCAATGCCAGTCGGACGTGACATGTCAAATAGCCAGGACATGGGCCTCTGCTCAGAGCCGTGATGAGCATTGCCCGTTTGTTCGACGGACAATCCTAATTGTTGTGAGGGACCGCGGAGGGAGGGACGGAAAAGCAAAACTCCACAATTGAAACCATGCGAAACAAATTGTTAACGAATTGTCATCCGAATGGCTGCTGATATTGTTATGCCTTCAGCATGCCCAAGCCGCCGGTGAAGCAATAGGAAGCCATCCGCAGGAGTGCAAGCTTGCAATAACCTTTTGGAGTTTGGAGAAGGATCACAGCGTAATTGGGTGGGATCCTTTCTTTTCTTCTGCCTTTGTGAACCAAGAGATTCTTCAGATCCCTCCGAACTCTCGACCGGCCACCTCCACAGGGCTGGAACTTGGAAGAGGCGTGTCGGGACCCATGTTTGTTTGAGCGGTGAGGCAGATATTGTATCGATTCTGGAAAAACCAAACTCGCATGGACCGGACGTCCATGCTGAAGGCCGTTCTGTCCAATATCCAATAGAGGGCTCCCTTGAGGCTGATCTGCAAACGGTGCTTGACTAATGGCGCGGCCCGCGGGAGCTTGGATACTTCCTCTGTCAGAAGCGCCAGAAGGTGAAACTGGACTGAGAAGCCCCTCCTCCAAGCAACACCTCCCTGGCT
Organism: Amorphotheca resinae ATCC 22711; assembly: GCF_003019875.1. Classification (NCBI taxonomy): domain Eukaryota; kingdom Fungi; phylum Ascomycota; class Leotiomycetes; order Helotiales; family Amorphothecaceae; genus Amorphotheca; species Amorphotheca resinae. Next base: position 486,162 of record NW_020194473.1, read on the forward strand.
GTCCTGGGCAGAACTGGTGGAGTTGTGAGGGCAAAGGGAAGCCGGGATGGCCGGACGGGATTCTAGAGTTGTAAGGTGTTGTAAGAGAGTGATGAATGTCGTTGACCTTGCCGTCGATCAGTATCTGGTCGGATACCTACCTAATCGTACCTTTTGGTGGCACATGTGGCTGGTGCATTGGAAATTAGGGGTCCTGTGGCTGAGCCAGGAGAACTCGGATTTTGAAGAGGTCTCTCGTGACGACCACCGCGAAACTAAACCTGTGCGCGTTCTGATACCCTTTACGTGACTGGGACTTGGAATCGTCAAGGAATCTTCATCCTCCCAAGAACTTGAGGTTGTTCGCTCGCCTCCACAGGCTACGCACGGTGATTCTCTACGATCAGCCGCTCTCGGGATTTATTGAAAGTTTGAGGGAACCCCCATCTTGAGCCTCAACCATATCAGTCTTGCCAACTACCATCCGTGCCTGGTTTGGCTCATCCGCAGGACATATAGGAACTTCTTACGAGGAAGCCCTCTCAGGATCCCGGAAGGGTTTGGCCATTTAAATCACCAGGCAACAGCCAATCACGACAGGTCTTTCGGTATCAATATTGAAACCTCAAGTCACAAAGGGTCCTTATCAGACATCGCTCTATACCCCAAAGATGAGCATGCAGACAGCAGGGGATATTCCCCTCCAGATCACGTCCGAAAACTCCGGTTCTGAGCGTCGAATCACACCTTCATGGAGCATCGGCCAGCTCAAGTCAAAGCTCGAGCTCGTGACCGGGATCCCTCCCCTATCACAGAAACTCTCTTTGAGGCGCCCTGGCCAACCGCCAGTCCCCATTGAGGCTATCGATGAGGAGAACACTTCACTTGCTCAGTTCCCTTTAGTGCCTTATGCAGAGATATATGTGAGTCCCAAACTTTATCGGTCATCGTCTGAAACACGTTTTGACACTCTTGTATGTTTATACGGCTGCGTAGAAGTTGACCAGCCCACCTGTTATGTCAGGGGTCTGTTTGGTAGCCGCTGGTGTTGCATCAAGTGACAAGACCCGCGGCTGAATATGGTTGCTTAAGCTCTTTTCAAAGGGGGATGTTTAGGGTGCTCAAATTACAGATGGAAGGAGAGGATGTCTACATTTTGATACACGATTTACCAGCCCGGGGTGGCTTCTCTCACCAGATATTGGTTTCCGTTTTGAATATTTCACTCGGGCGGACGATGGAAATCCAGAAATAGGACTGCCTGCCTCTCTCTACCCAAACTTCCAACAGTCGTATCATCCAAGTTCATATAGCAACTATTCTAATACCTATCTCTTCAGGTTGCCGATACCCGCCCCCCAGGGCTGCGACCCAACTACACCGACGTCTCCAAAGCAGAAAAGTATGAGATGCCACCCGAGGAGTACGAGAAGAAGACGGACAGCGTCCTCGCGTGGAAGAAAGCCAAGAAGTTGGGACGGTTCGACCCCGCGGCGCCCACCCTCGAGCAGGCCAAAATCCAAGCCTTCGAGGCGGAGATCCGGCATCGTGGTATCGAGGTCGGGAAGCGGTGTCGGGTTGGCGGGGAGGACGAGAAGAGAGGCGAGATCATGTACGTCGGTGAGGTGGAGGAGATCCCGGGCGGCATAGGGAAATGGGTTGGCGTGAGGCTGGACGAGCCCGTGGGGAAGAACGATGGGAGTTTGAAGGGGAAGAGGTATTGGGGGACGGCTACCGATGGAGGCGCAGCCAAACATGGCGTCTTTGTGAGACCCGAGAGGGTGGAAGTTGGTGACTTCCCTGTGCTGGATGACCTGGATGACATGGAGGAAATCTGAGGACGCTTCTGTGTGGCTGGATTTGAGATCGTGCCATGAGAGCGATATTCACCAAGCGAAAATCCAACAAAGCTGAAGACTCTCTTGCATATCGCCCTATTACTGGAAGCATCTCAGTGATCAACTATTTCTAGGTACTTGGGAAATATGATGCGACATTCTATGCCCTGCCATTCTATATCTACACATATATAGGAGAAAGGTCTGATTCAAACAACAATACATGACCAACGTCACCCACGACCGACACGTCGGTAAGTACAAAGTAGACATCTTATATCGGACACCGGACAGTGAGTTGGTGTTTCTCCGGTCCATGTATCCCTAGCCGATTGTCTGGAGTCGGCCGGCTTGCTTCTGAGCGGAGGTTGCTCGGAAGTACTGTAGTCTGTCGCTCGCGCCTCTATTTCCGGTTGTTGTTTTTTATTCCACAGGATAGTGGATTAGGTAGGGATACGATATTTCATAATATTTCATGATGGATTATACAGGAGATGTATCTGTATATGAGTCTGCTATGAGTTTCGACGGTTCAGATACCCAGAGAGATGGGTTGCGTAGCCTTGTTACAGAGCAGGAGTCGCTTCATGGACTTAATTAACTACCTACCTACATCTCAGCTACTTAAACTCAACTTTGGATCAGATGCCGTAGAGCAAGCGAGGGTAGAGAATCCATCTTCGGACTAAAAGAAAAAGAAGGGGAAAATTTTGAAAGAAAAGAAAAAAAAAATTGACAGTGCTATCTCTCAAAGGTGGGCTGAATTTGGATTTCAAGAGTGAGACCGGGCTGAGATCTGCGGACTTATGACGGAGCGAGACAAGGGCCCCTTGGAGAGAGGGCGCATCACGTGGAGAAGAACCGACAGCCAGAAATGGCTGCCGTGGCTGTTCTCACGTGGCTGCTCATGGTTCGCGGGCAAGAAAAGAAGAGAAGAAGAAGGATTCTCATAGGGTAGGGATTGCAGGAATAGAAATGCGGAGGAATAAAGAAGCTCGAGGTGAATGGAAGAGGGGGGAAACGGGATGCGGGCCTCGTAATGGGAGGGGGCTGAGGGGGCTGACGAGGAGGTCTCACGCGGTCTCTCACGCGGAGGATTGATTACCTACGGCTACAGTAATGCGTTGGACGATTCCGAAGACTGATTCTGAATCATGACAGAGAATCTTCAAGACTTGATGACAAGTCCCTGATTCCAGATCTACATGTAACTCAAAGCTGACAACAGAGAGAACAGAAGGCCAGAGCAGAGAGACAAGGCAGGAGAAGAGCCGCGTGTGAGTGGCCCATCGTCCTCGGCTCTCCCTCTTGGCCCCCCTCAGGATGGGATGTGGAGGGGAGACAAGGGACAACCAACAAGACAAGGAAGAAAGGACAGGAACACGGGAGTCGAAGAACCTACTATATCAGATGCCATCAGATGCTCGAATCTCTCCGTCCATTCCGTAGATCCCGTCCAATGGTCCCCCTCCTCCCACCGAGTACTTCTTCGAGAAGCAGCCCGCACGGCGGACATCCATCTATCTCACCTTCGACAACTAGATTTACAAACAACTTGGCCCAGACCTGATCTGATTACAAATGGAAGTCTTATCATTGCCTGTGATTACTGTATTTACACATATTTAACACATTTATACCGGCGGAAAAAAGACAAAAAGGTCAACAACTTCTGTGCCGCCGACCGCCGACCGTCGACCGTATCAGCTATCGCATCCCGTCCCGCGCTAAACTGCTTCCGTCACGGCTCACCTCTCCCAAACACCTGGGTTTCACGTCATACGTCTTGTCCAAAATCCCTCTCGTCTCTCGTCTCTCTTCTCTTCTCTCTTTTCTCCCTTAGTCCGTTCATCGCGCAAGTCCCAGTCCGGTCCCACGTCTGGATATGTGAGGGACGGGTACGAGCACAATTGTTCCCCATTCCCTTCTCCTTCGTCTCTCTGGCAGAATGGCGACGTCGACCGTTGCCCGGATCGTGGATGTCCTGTCCGTCCTCCTCCTCTTCTTTACGGCTCTAGCCACGGCTCAATCAGTCCAGCCATCAAATGCCACATTACCGCCCGCAGAGAGTGGCTCGGCGACCCAGCTGGGCTTGACTGGAGCCCCCGCCCAGAGACAGTCGGCTTTCGAGATTGTACCGCTCACAGCCGCCGTTGGCATGGGACAAAATGCTGCATCTGTTGCTGTGCGTACCTTTCCCGTCTATGCAAACTGTGTACACCCCGCTGAATGTCACTAATGGTCTCTGCAGGCGATCACTATCTCTGGAAACCTCAAATCGGCAGATCCCACTAACGAGAATAACATCACCAGCACTGATATTGCGTACATCAGCTGCGATACGGGCAATGATGGCGGCTTCATTGATCCTTCACAAGTAGTAACTGCTGTAGCGAATGCAAGACCAAAGGCTATCCTGCTGTACAGCCTTACAGCTCGGGCGTGCAATTTGACGGGTTCCTTTGGATACGGTTCGATCTACTCCATGACCTCCGCCTCAGACTCAAGCAATCTTTACGACACGATTAGATCGCAACCCCCAACAGATGTACTAGGTGGGATTATTCAGTCGAATTCCACGGCGAATGGACAGGGAAACCCTCCTTCCGGAGATAACCCTGGTGGGGGGCCGGCCCCCACTACCGCAGTCGCAATGAGCATCCTCTACAGCATTACTGGAGTCATAACACTGCTGTTCCTCACAATCATTGCGACTGGAGCTATCCGAGCTTATAGGAATCCAGAAAGATATGGCCCTCGTCCTGCTGGTGTTACGGGTCGACCACGGCAGAGCCGAGCCAAGGGACTTGCGCGGGCAATGCTCGAGACCCTGCCAATTGTTAAGTTTGGCGACCCCGAACCGCTTAAGCCAGGGAATAGGGATATCGAACTCGAGGATGGGAACGCGAGTGTCCACGCTCCTCCTGAGGTAGTCGCTGTGGCAGAAACCGGCGCGGAACCGAAGGAGCGTCCAACCGCAACGGAAGTGGAGTCTGGCTTGGGGCCACAAACAAATGCCGCGTCGACTAATAACGGTAAAGAGCCAGATGCTGTACCACCAGTTGAGTTGGGCTGTTCCATCTGTACAGAAGACTTCGTTGCAGGCGAAGATGTTCGCGTGCTGCCCTGCAATCACAAATACCACCCTGCCTGTATTGATCCTTGGCTGTTGAACGTCTCTGGAACTTGTCCACTATGGTATGTTTCTCTCTTCTCTCTCTTAAGTCACGCATACTAAATAACTAAACCAGTCGTCATGATCTCCGACCGCCTCAACCTGAAGGGGCTGAGGGAGCTGAGGATGACGAGCTTCCACCTCCCCTCTTCCCCCACGAAGGTGCCGATGATGGCACTGAACATCATGGCGAGCACGAAGCAGACACGCACCAGCGACGGGGTGTTACACGGTTGTTCGACTTAGCCGGCCTTCGGCACGCACCACCCGAGGAGCGCATCGCCGCACTTCGGCGTTTACGAGAACAATCCCGGCGTGAGGGGAACGCCCAGGACAGCGAGGAGACACACATGGGAGCACGGTTAACAGGACACTTGAGGGATGTTCTTCGGATTCGGACAAGACCGCAACACGACGCGGCTCCTGAATAAAGGATTTTGACAATTCATAAATCGGAAAAAAGAGAAAATTGGGGGCTGGACACCTTAACAACGCTCATGAAACAAAGGCATTGATGAATATGGATAGGATTGGGGGAATTAACGACGGGGCTGTGCATACACGCGTTGGGGGGTGTTCTGAGGCGTTCACATAGGCGGCGTGCAAGGAGCAACTTACGTGGATGTTTTCTGTTTGGGTGGGACTCGGGATGGATCGATTGATCTACGGGAAACAAAGCTGTTTATACCGGGTTCTGGGAAATGTACTCTTGTTCTGTGTATTGCAGTATACCTTCTGCGCGATATCCTCGTCGTGAATATAAAACGCTATACAACGGCCTTGAGATCTCCAAATTTCTCTGAAAAACGTCATTTATGAAATATCGTAAATCGTGACTGCAAAGCAAAGTAAAGCGAAAGGGGAAAAAAATAAGACCTAAGGAATGACAATAAACCCCTCCCTCCTCCACGCCTCCAAACTCCCAGCTATCCACTCCTCACACACAGGTCCACACTCACTCAACGACTTACTCAACCTCCTCGTCTCCGCCGTCTCGAACACCACACTCCCTCCCTCCCCCTCCCCCTCCACCATGCCCTCAAAGAAACCCAGTAATTTCAACCCCGGGACCTGCTTCGCATCCACGCCATCATCATCAGCCAAGCTCTGCAACTTCGTCACCCACTCTCTGATCGGCAGGTCCGCGATTGGGAACGAAGGGGGGAGTTGCGCGTGCAGGATCGAGAGCAGTGAGGTCCAGGGGATGGGTGTGGGATTTGTTATGTTGTGCACGCGGTATGCGGCTTCTGTGGTGGATGATGATGGGGAAGGGGAAGAGGAAGAGAAGAGAAGCTCGGTGATGGTGTGAGCGGCAATGTTGACGGGGAGCCAGGAGATGGGGGATGGTGGCGGGAGACAGGGGAGACATCGCATGAGAGGGTGGAAGGAGGTGGCGAGTAAGAGGGGATACATTTCTTGCGTGTTCCACCTGCCGGTTAGGGAGGAGCCGCAGAGTTGGCCGATGCGGAGAAGGAGGATGGGGATGTTTAGTGATGTGGGATGGGAGGCGGTTTGGGTTATTCTTTCGACTGACGCGGGTTTTGGTTAGACCGGTTGAGACATGGGAGTGATTGGGGAAAGGGAACTTACTGATATATTTACTTTGTGCGTAGCCGGTGGTTTGGGCTACTGAGGGGTCGTTTCCAATAGGCAATTCAGGAACACTGGAATATGTCTGCCCAGGCCCCATACAAGTGCTGATACTGCTCATGAAGACCATTCTCTTCCGTCTTCCTGCGTAGCAAAAGCGGAGCAACGACATCGTACCTATCACTAGAGTCAGCTTCGACCTCTTCTCTTTTTGGACAGGGGATAGGAAGGCAGGAGCTCACTTCTGATGCAATCTCCCTCGAATTCCTCAACGCCCATGTTAAAATCCATCTTCCACGCATTCTGCACCACCGTTGTCACGCTCGTTGCTAATCTATGATATGTGTCGATATCCAGCCCCAGAAGTGGATCTTGCATGCTAAAGTTCAGTACTTCTATCTTTCCTCCGTCCAGAATAGAAGGATCCATTCCTTTCCTTTCCAGGGAACCCTTCACTCTAGCAACGTGGTCAGGACCGCGGACCATGGCGTATATCTTGGTCACCTGGCGAGAGGAAGAAAATGTTTCGAGCAAGGAAGTTCCCAGGGACCCCGTAGAGCCCGTCAAGAGGATAATCTCACCATCGTCATGAGGATGAGAGGTGGTCGAGGATCGAGGAGCCCAGGTCTTGAATTCTGCTTCCAGCTTCGAAATCATCTGATTGATAACTTGGGTGGAAGAGTTCTGTGTGCTTTCGGACTTTGAGGAGCTAGTCGTGGTCTCGAAGACCGAAAGGAGTTTGGAGATGGAGGGATTCTCGAAGATTGTGTTTAGGGAGACGGGTTTCCCTAGACGTCTGGATAGAGAGCTACGGATGTCCAGCGCGAGTTGAGACTCGATGCCCAAGTCGAAGATAGTTGTCCAGTCATAGATGTTAGTGACTGGAACCCCGGATAATCTCGCGAAGAGATTGCGCAGGAAGTCCACGAGGGATTCCTGGGATGACGAGCTTGAGGTCGAAGCAGAAGTGATATCCCCATAGAGTCGTGCAATATCAGACGCGTAAAGCTTTTCTGCTTCCTTGCGTTTTACGTTTCCCTTGGGGCTAACCGGGAGAGTGCTCCCTCTGGGAAGAATATAAATCATGGGCCGCATGATTTGTGAGTAGGTAGGATATTCGGCATTGACCTTTTCAACTGTCTTCCAGACGAGCTCCTCTGTCGCAGGGGATCTTGGATCGTACTCTTCATGAACCTCGATTAATAGGCTGACGCAAGGCTGTGAATGGCCAAGAGCTAATGCACTTTTGATAACTTTCGAACTTGTTTGAATTTCAAGTTGAAGTGCCCCAGCATTAGTGTTCTCGCCATTCGAATGGACTAGAAAATCGTCTCTCCTACCTTGAAGAACATAAAAGCCACTTCCAGGTGGGTCTTGAGCAAATAAATCGTTGGTCCGAAATGGCTCATCATCAGGCTTCCCATCCCATAGATTTGCTGCTAGTTCAAACCCCTTATATACGACACATTCGTACAACCCTTCTCCAACTTGCTCCATTTTGAGGAACGGATTGTCTGGGTACAGATTCCGAAATGAGTAACACTTTTTATTGCTTGGCATGGGGAGTGACCTAAAAGGAGGTCCAATCTCAGTACTGCCATAAGTTGACTTGACATTGACGCCGTGCTCAATTAGATCTTGGATTATGCTGTCTGATAAGACGGCTCCGCCAGGTTGGAGAAGTTTGAGCGATGCCAAGGGAGTAAAGTCGCCTCCGCCATCCACGATATGTTCATACATGTTTTCGATCAATATGGGAGCACAGTGAACGCAATCGACGGGATGGCCCATTGATGATAGCGTTTTCCATGCGGTAAATATTGACGAGGAAGTATATGGCGACAACAAAGGCGGGAACGATACGATCTGGCCATTTGGAAGACCTGAAAGCGCAATCGAAATGCCCGCAATGTGGTATCTGACTGGTCAGCCCCTTTAGAACAGACATTGATAAGTGCTGGACTCACAAGGGAAATAAGAGAAACCAGTTCTCTATTTCAAAGTCTTGGAATAAACGATACATCCTGGCAATGAGCATCATACTCCTATTCGTATGCACAATCGGTTTTGGCATGCCAGTGGAGCCTGATGAATGGATGATGAAGGTGTGACGTTCCCACACATCTCCAACATCTTGGAACTTGACAGCATCCACTTCTGTATACTGCGTTTTGGAATTTTGAGGTATAGCATCTATCATATGCAATTTCCGAAGGCCATTCGTGTCCACACCTGAGTTTTTCAAGTCTGTTATCACAGCCAAGGCTTCGCAGCTCTCGAGAAGGTGGTGTAGCGCACTCAAGGAATTGGACTCTGCCAGTAGAAGTACTCTCGCCCCAAGCTTCTGTAGAGCTAATTGAGTACAGTAATACTCGAAAGACTTCCCAGCCCCAAGCAGGGCTATCGTTGGCTGTTTTTGGATCTCGTTTGCCCTTTCAAACTCTAAGTGAAGCTGAGAAGCATACGACAACGCAATAGACTCTGTCGCCGCGTCGAACTCATCCCAGGTCAGAGAATGATATGGGGTAGTGGCCTTTGCACAGACAGGATACAGAAACCCCTTTTGTCCTTTGTATACCTGGCCAGTATGTCTGATGAGAGCTCCAAGGCTAACAAGTTTTGGATCAGAATAACGTTTCGAATGAGGATGGCCATGCAACCACCAAAGGTCTCTCGTTCGCTTGGAGGCTTTGTCTGATGGAACAACGGACGGATCGGAGCATATAGGCACGGATCTTGTAGCCAAAGCTTCTGTATTGGGAGGACTAGATGATATTGACACGGATTCTTTGGCAGAAACAGTCCCAGGGGGTAGAGATTCGAACAATGCTGGTGCCATTTTAAAGAAGAACAAGAGCCTTGGGAGACAGAGGTTGAAGTTTGGCCCTTCTTAATGGAGAATCAAAGAACTTTGAGGGCGAATCTTGAGACTTAAAACGCTATCATCACTTGATATCGGGATTAGAGAAGACGGCTATGGAATCGAGCTCTCCCCTCTTAGTTTCACACTACCTATCACCGAGGCAGATATCTATTGTATATCCGGCCATCAACTCTTGGTCCCAGCCCACAAACACAATAAAGCAGAAGCAGATAGCAATTTGATAGGCCATAGGGCTGCCCCGGTCTGAGACTACGGGGCAAGCGATAAGACGCAATCCAAGTGCGATGCTATTGATGAAGCTGGCCGGAGATCCATTACCCACTTGAGCTTGCCGTGACGACGGGCGGGCTCTCTGCCGTGGGATGTCACGATATCGTAGACTATCAGTACCCATTTGTGCTCGAGCTTAACCTCGATGGTTCTGGATCAAGAATGGATGATCCATTTATAGAGGACGCAGCTCAAACTTGAGCCATCAATGTCCCCCGCCCATGGTCGACGTCCCTGGTAAGGTTGCAGACCAAACCGATTGCAGATCAAGTGCGGGGATGCCTTCACGCGGCGGCGGCGGCGCGATCCTGTAATTCTCCATCGAAAGACGGTTCTAATTCTCGGGCAATGATCCGACGCGGTTCTCCTGTGCGGCCAAGGTCGAGTTCGTCGCGATAAGAATAACGGGTAGCCTATATACTACCGAGCGTACCACTGAGTCTGCAATATGTACGCCAAATAATGGTGATAGAGTAGTTATTTTGGAAATTCTCCACGTTTGAGTTTGACCAGGTTTCTGCTGTTGAGCAAATCTTCATATATAGTGACCCGGAGCTGGGGGCAGTAATTCATCACGTGAGCGTATATTCGCTCGATAAGATCCCGTGACCTGCACTTCTCTCGATGCCTGTGGATGTCATGATTGATCCTTTTCCACTGCGTTATATTGTGTTCTTAATCCTACGACTCGACAGTCAAGGACCCGCTTGACGAATCCTGCATTTGACATCTTACCAGGAACATGGTCAACTCGCAAGGGCTCATGGAGATGCATCTCTCCATTGAGGCAAATTCCCAGCCGAACCGCTCAACTATGTTTAGTGACAACGGCGGTTCTGATTTTGAATATCGTATCGCTGTGCTGTTTTGAGCCAGAATTTGACTTTTCATCTTCTACAGATGTGCAACCTTTTTCTCGCAAGAGCTATTTCTATTTCTCGTACCGGGACCCAGGTAAGTCAAAATTGTCACAGATGCCGAGATGCCTTTATGTTTATTTCCAACCCCCTTCTACTCTGTACTGGCTCTGAACCAGCCTTAAACCCAGTAATCTCTTTCTCCTGCCAGCATACCATTTACTTCTCCGCCGGTCTTCCCAACAACAATCTTTCCCTTGCCTCTTTTCAAAAACTTCCCATCTGACATACCTCCCAAAATACCTCCGTTATCCCTATCCCAAACCTTCTTGCCCCTTAAAATGGTGTACCTTGGCCAGTTCTTGACCTTCATTCCCTCGTACCTAAAGTACCGGAAGATCAGTAATTGTTGGATCAAGATAGGATGGGAATTGTCGAGCATAGCCCATGAGCCGTGAGGCATGTTCACCAGCATCTCGGGGGTAAGCATAGCTTCACAACTGGCGAAGCCGGCCGTCTTAAGAGACATTTTACTCTTTAGTTGAGACTTACGGTGTATAGTCAACTCCGTGATGCAGCATCTTCTGTTCAATATTCACACCGTCCTTCAAGTCTTCCTCTGGATACCAAATAACCAAATCGGCATCGTACCCTGGAGCAATATTCCCTTTCGTTCCATCTAGCCCATATAGCTTCGCCGGGTCCGAGCTTGTGAGCTGCACGAACCTCTGCAGACCTAAGCGCGAATCTTTGTCTGAACCAGCGTAACTGAATAACAACGGTAGTCTTGTCTCCACTCCTGGTACGCCATTAGGAATGTCCCTGTACCGCATAATACCGCTCTTCAGTCCCAGCTTCTTCCCGTTAGGGTGGTCATATGACGACGGTGCGTGGTCCGAACTAAATGTCGTGAATGTTCCGTTCGCTATGCCGCGCCACATGGCCTCGAGGTCCTTAGGGTCATGGCGTAAAGGAGGGGAGCAAACGCATTTTGCGCCCTCGAATGCGTCGTGGTGACTACCCTTTAGTCTCTCACTCAGCAAAAACAAATATTGCGGGCAGGTCTCTGCGTGGATTGGCAACATGCGTGTCTGAGCCTTCCTCACATGCTTCACAGCGATCTCCGAGCTCATATGGACAATCAAAATCGGGCTGTCTGTCAGTTCAGCCAGAGAGATGATCCTGTATGTTGCTTCGTTCTCCGCGATCTGTGGGCGCGAGATGGCATGGAAATAGGGATCCGTGTGACCAGCAGCTTCGAGACGGTCGGTGATGAGCGAAATTATATCACTGTTTTCGGCATGGACCATGGTTGTAAAACCCAGGCTTCGAGCTGACATCAAGACCTCGAGAAGCTCGGAATCGCCAAGCTTCATAGGTTCGTATGTCATATACAATTTGACACTTGTGATGCCTTGTTCGATCATGAGAGGCATTTCCTTTTGCATGATTTCAGGGGTGGGGTTCGTGAGAATCAGATGAAATCCATAGTCACAGTAACTTTGGTTCGTGGCCTTTGTGTGGTACTCTTCGACCACTGGGATAACACTGGTTTCTGACTTCTCTTGAGATGCGAAAGCGAGAACTGTAGTAGTCCCTCCAGCGATCGCGCTGCGGCTGCCAGTGGTGAAGTCATCGCCTGTTGGGCAGTTATCTTGAGCAAAGTGGACGTGGGAATCGACGCCTCCTGGGGTCACATAGGCCCCCTTTGCATCAATAATTTGAGTGTTGGCATCCCGAGGGAGTGAAGATCCAAGGCAGGAGATTTTCCCATCTTTGATACCGATTTCTATTCCGAGAGGAAGTACATCGGAGGCCGTGACCTATATCAAGTTAGCATCAAGTCAATTCTGACAAGTCTGTAGCGGTTTCAGGTTGTTTTATTATGCGCTCATGGGTTGAAGCCCTCTTTGATCGATTTTTGAGGTGACTCCTTTCCTCGAACCTATTTTGTATTGAGCATTTTATCTTCTGCACTCTTCTGCTGTCACTTGATAGCTCGGCGCCGAGGCTTAGCTGAAAATGTAGGACAGGAAAGATCACAAGCAATGATATTAATTAGCCTCAATCGTAATGATACAATGAAATCTCGGAGGAAGACTTCCTGGGGTTCTCAAGGTACAACTTTGTAGTTGTCGTTTCCGTGCTCAGTCCCTGCTGGAGAGTATAAACCATAAAGCAATGCAAAGCGTCAAAACTCTAGTGATAGGAGATAAAATGCAACATACAATTATGCCATTCACAACGACTAGATCAAAAGCCATGATATTGAATTATCGAATCTTGTAGCGAATTGCTTTGAATCAATCAAAGGCAGACGGGAAGCTTTCATTAAATATCAACGTACCAAGCTTCATAGATAGGTCGACGACTTCACATGTTATCTCCATAGCCTCGCACTCCGCATTTCCCATTGCCACGGTATTGCCGCTTGCCGTTTGATGGTGGCCTGGTATACAGAGGCAGTGAGGCACAGAACAACGCGTCGGCGATCGTGGCTCGCTTCTCCTATTGATCAACAGGGGGGTCTAGTTGGCCGACGGCCAAATCGGCGGAGTACTATACTCCGGAAAGGGGCACCTCTACCCGATCGATAAATGGGGGTCGCACCGTCGCACTCCAGACACTCGGTTCTATAAGGGCCTGCACCTTGGATGACAAGAAGTGTTTGATATGGAAGAATTAATAATAGTCTCAGGTGTGCGAGCAAGTCACAAACAGTGCACTGTGCAGATTAGCAGCGCCAAGGAGCAACAAGTGTGCGACTCCGAGATAAGGCTTTCGGGAGTTCATCGCCGTGATACTCACGGCCGTTATCACGTTGATAACTTGGTGGTTTTGAAAAGTGGGAGACAGGGAAAGTGTTGAAAAGTTGCGGCACTTCTTTCAGTTCCTCTCGAAGTAATATTGTATGTACATCCAATCGAATCTTTCCGCCCAGCTTCCGCATTGATACCCTTCAAACAATTCCACAATGCCTCGTCTCCTCAAGGTGGCAGCGGCCCAGATGGGGCCTATCCATCTTACTTCGAAACGCGAAGAGACCGTCTCGCGGATGATCGCTCTGCTGCAATCCGCCTCCTCACTGGGAGCCCAAGTAGTTCTCTTCCCCGAGACAGCACTCACGACTTTCTTCCCCCGCCATCTCATCAACTCGCAGGAGGAACTTGATTCTTATTTCGAGCACTCAGAACTCCATGAGTCGGCCAATACCAAGCCACTCTTCGACGAAGCGAAAAAGCTCGGGATTGACATCTCAGTCGGCTATGCGGAGCGGACGCCAGAGGGCAAGGGGTATAATACTCAAGTGTATTACTCAGCCAAGAAAGCAGCCATCATTGCAAAATACAGAAAGATCCATTTGCCGGGTACGAAAGAGCCCTTCGAGGACCCAAACGCTGTCAACCAGTTGGAGAAGAGGTATTTCGAACCGGGTAACTTGGGATTCAAGGCTTTCCGAGTACCGGATGTCATTGAGGGTGTGAGTAAGAAGGGTAGTGGTGAGGCAGCACCCGGGAAGGGGGACCCAATTATGGGGATGATCATTTGCAATGATAGACGCTGGGCCGAATCGTGGAGGACTTATGGTCTTCAAGGAGTTGAAGTTGTGCTCTGTGGCTATAACACAGTCGGTTGGGCACCAGACTTATGGGGAACCAGGAAACCGATGACGCCGCAGCAGGCAGAGGAAGAGGCCTTGTTCCATCATAAGTTGGTAATGCAAGCAAACTCGTATATGAACAGCTGCTTCTCGATCAGTGCTGCCAAGGCTGGCCTTGAGGATGGGAAGCACGATTTGATTGGTGGTAGTTGTATCACCTCACCTGAGGGACACATATTGGCGGAGGCAAAAGGAAAGGGTGACGAGATCGTATTTGCGGAAATAGACCTGGAGGATTGTAGACAAGGAAAGGAGAAGGTAAGAAAGAACATATTGTGCGTATTTGAGACAGCTTGGCTAATATTTCTTTTAGACTTTCGACTTTGACCGACATCGCAGAATTGATTCATACGGCCTCATTACTCAACAGACAGGAATCGTGGAACCAGAACTTCTGTGAGAGGGTGGGTGACAGTAGGGGCTACATATTTTGTCGATAAGAGTATATTGTTAAATAAAGAAATTTCCAAGACTCTTGCTACACCTTTGTAGACGCTTAGAATCACTAGGATATCAGTATTTGACGGTAGCCTCAGCGTGGGCCATGATGCCTCGTATGGTCAAATCCAACGCAAACCATTGTCGAATCGAAAACTAACGCACCATGTATAGATAGGAATGCTCCATAGGCTCGGTGTAACCTCGATGACAGTGAACTGGCACTAAGGAAGAGAATATTCAACTAATATCCCTGATCTGACCCTTCTGATTTCCTGAGATGGAAGATCCATCTAGCCGGAATAAAGAATAGGCCAACCTTGTGCGATAGAGACTGCTCGAGAACGGTGTATATGCTGTGAAACAATGGGAGTAAGAGAGGTGAACTGGTTGGAAAGGATCTAGCTTCACTGCCCTGTCACATCCAATCTTGGCCCCTGGCTCTTCTTCCCTCCGCTGCGCTCCTGTAAATACCCCCCTTTGCCGTCACGTGCCCTTCCCTCACCAGCCCAATCAATATCTGAACGCCAACACCTACTCCATCAATGACTTGCGCATATGCATCCTTCGTCCCTACGGACTCCTCACATCTGAGTTTCATCTCTGTCATCCCTGCACAGCCTAGAGTAATGCAATCTGCGCCCTTTTCATACACAAGTCTTTTCGCGGCCTCGCCAACGAGTCCCAAGACTTTGTCCTTCGGCAGTGTTTCCAATTCCAAGACACCCAAGCCTGTACTTTCGGCACCAACAGAGAAAGCATCCAAGCCGTAATGTCTGATGGCATCTTCATGCATGTACTTACTCCTCCCGCCTGTTGACACAACACCCAGCCTGCCGCCAAGCATCCGAGCCGAATAGAAAGCAGCTTCCATAATCCCAATCACCGGGCCAGAAACTTCTTCTCGGAGAGCGTTGATAAGAGGATGTGCACTGAAGCAGGCGACAAGGAATGCATCATACTTTGAGGCAATCGGTGCTACAGCCCGAACGGCCGCGGCTGCCGATAAAACACAATCGAGATGGCCTTCAATGGCTGAGGGAGTTGGATGGGGAGCCGTGAAGCCTGTAACCGTGCAATATGGTGGCAGAGTGGGCTGCAACGAACGGAGGCAAGCTTCTGTCATAGAGGAGGTGCCGTTGGGATTAATGAGAAGGATATTGATGGCTTTGGTTGATGACCCCGTGACTACGGGAAGAGACAGGGAGGAGTCGGACATCTCGACCGAAATAGGGGTTCAACTGAAGGATGGTTGTGGTTTGAGACCGATGGTGGATACTCGAGGGATAACTGCCAACGATTCGGTACGGGTCAACCAATAAGCAAGGAAAGGGAAACAAATGATCCAAACAATTGAAATAGTGACATCTTAACGTCAACAGAATTGAATATAAGGCCTGCGGGTGCCTCAAGTCTCCTGGCTCTGTTGATTGTGCTGTGTGAATAGCGAGTGCACGGCGATGGGCGTCGTGAGAGGTCAATGGTGGGATGATAACACGGCCAACTTGGCCGTAGGCCACGGACATGGGCGTTCGCTGGAACCCTGGGACCTGGAAGAAGACAGCCGGGCAACATGTCCACAACAGTTCAAGTTCAAGTGACAATGCGACTCTGCCCCGCATTGCTACCTCCGTCCGGAGTGGGGCTGGGCCTCTCGATCAGAAGAATATTCCTTGATGGCTCTCCGCGCGAGTTGACGCCGCGTCGCGCCCTCCCCGAACAACGCGAGAGCGAGGAAGAGAGAGGAGAAGGAAGAAGAGGCAGAAGCAAGAAGCAGAAGCAAGAAGCAGAAGAAGAGTGGGCGTTGGGACAAGCCATATCGACAAGACAGGAAGATCCACCATCACACTCACTGTCCGGTGCGCCCCCTTATCCCCCCCCCCGACAAGGGGTGTAAGTTGCTCTGGAAGAGCCTCCCCCATCTTCAGCTTGCTTCTCGGGCTGCCTCTACCCCCCCCCCTCCCCTTAGTTGAAGAGCCTCGAGATGGATTCTCAGAGCTTCTCACAGCCCTCATTGTCTCCCACCGATTTCTTCAATGGCTTGGAGTTGACCACCCCCGTACAGCCAGGTCCCCGGAGCTACAAGTCGCGCAAGTACCGGCCATGCGACTTCTGCAGAGCACGCCAGGTTGCGTGTAAAATCGATGTCGCCCCGCCTTGCCAGCTGTGTTCGTCCCATGGCCGACAATGTACCTTCGTGGAACGGCCAAAGAAGAAGAGACGGCCGAATGCCTCGAACAGCAATGGGGAAGCAGAGGTGTCGTCTGGAGCCTCAGGTACGTGAACCGGACGACGGAAAACTTTGTCTAACCCGCGAGTGTTGCAGGCTCTATTAAACAACAACAGTACGATGTCTCTGCGACCCAGTTAAGCCCGGGCTTCATTGTACAGTACAGCAGCGAGCAGTCCTTCAATGGCATGAATGAGCATGATGGATTAGACGATTCCCCAACCCAGATACAGCCGCTTGGTCCCAACCAGGATGCCGAACCGATATACAACATGGACCCCTATCTGCACATGATGCCAACTGGAGTACGGATTAGACCCTTGGACTCGCAGTCCACTAAATGTGCTCGGTTTATCGGAGAGACTGGAGAGTCAAATCCCTACCTACTACGGCATTACCGCTATGATGAGAACGATGAGTGTACCATCTCCAAGTTGACATATCGACGAATTAAGACTTCCTCGAGTCAGAACGCCATGCCCGGGGAGAGAGGAGAGCCACCGGTTGTGTTCATGCTCGCAGATGACAGTTTGGCCCAGAAAGGAGAGCCTAGAGTTGAAGACGACGTTCTGGCTAAAGCCCGGTCAGACGTTGCAAACATGTTCACGGAGCAAGAAGCTTTGAGATTGATTGGTCTTTTCTTTCGATTTGTATATCCGTATTTTCCTATTCTCTCTAAAAGCGAATTCTTCTCTACCGGATCTCTCTCTCCGTCTCTTGTCCACACATTGCCGCTCTCCTTGCTATCGGCCATGTATGCCACAGCGTTACCATTTATGCTATATGACGATCTCCTTGCTACGACCCTCGTCCATTCACCACCTCCAGCACACCAACTCTTTCGTATATCTTGGCTTGCAGTAACCCAAGAACTTCACACTCCTCGTCTAGCAACTCTTCAGGCGTGTCTCCTCCTCTTGCAAAGGGCACCTACCAACCGCTACACCACCGACACACCTTGGAAAACTAGTCTTGTAGGTTGGACAGTGAGCATAGCTCAAATTCTTGGCCTATCTCACGAATGTGGTGATTGGAGCAGCATCCCCACCTGGGAGATGTCTCTTCGAAAACGTCTGTGGTTCGGCGTCTTCATTATGGACAAGTGGGCATCCCTTGGTGCCGGGATGCCCAGTCACATCCGGAATGAGGACTGGGATGTTCTCCCACTCACTGAGAACGACCTTGAACTACCATTACCGTCTCTCGACCAGAACTCCAACGGCATCCCGGGCTTCCTAGATGCCGAAACGGATAGCCATCATTTCCGCCTCCTGGCTGAACTCACGATGATATTGAGCGATATCATGGATTCCTACTACTCGCTGCGAGCCACTCGGCAGACGTCGAGGGATTTTACACTCTCTTTGGATCTGGCGCGGCCTCTGCGATCACGATTAAAAGCGTGGAACGACTCGTTACCACCGGCATTCGCTCTCCGACAGCCGGAACGTGTGGATTCAAGAGGCATGGCTTGTCTGAGCGGGAATCCATCTCTCTCATTAGCCTACATTGTCGCGACCATGACCTTATTCCGGGCTCTCTTACGACCACTAGAGAACCTCACCAGTGTAGTAGAAGAAGACCACGGTATCGTGGGCAGCGGCCAGGCCGTGCGAGCAGGAGCCAAAGAATGCGCCAAAGAAGTCGTTGAATTCGTAGAGAATCTCGGCCGAGGCGCGTTGGATGCCTTCTGGCATTCTTGTAAGCTTTACTCCTCCCTTATTTCCACCCATCATCTAAAAGCCATTCTTAGGGTCACGGGCGAACTTCGCTATAGCCTCATCCTTCCTTATGCAGCTGTTATTGACCTCAGAGAGCGAGGCGGAGTCTAATGAGATTAATGATTTGGTAGGGCGCTGGAGATGGGCCATGCGCATTGGGAGCGGGAGTACTGGGAATGGGCTTATGAGTTTGGGACTTCTTAGACTGGATGGTCTTTTATTAGAAAATGGCACGGTTCAGCCTAATCAATAACTGAACAGAAGGTTTGAAAATGGAGTTAGAAGCATTCCGGGTGCCATGGAGTCGGTATCTAGATAAAATATATCCACATTTATGTATTGTATCTATGGGCGTTGTCCGTTTCAGTAGAATCACTGCCACTAAACCTTGAGCCACCAGATACAATCTCATGGAAATCATTTCCTGCCCCTTCTATTCTTTCTGACCATATTCCATTGATCGTGGTATCTAAGAGTACCTAGCAGTTACCTTGTCTAGAACCAATCACTCCATGCTATGCTTGAAAAGTTGACAACCAGGCCACCCCAAATTTTGTCTTCCAAATGTCAATCCACATCAGCTCCTCATCCTTCGGGTTCTTACACCTTGGCCTCTTTCATGCCTCAGGTTCTGTCTTGACCTTGGCCCTGAATACAAAATGGTCATCCTATGATATCGTCAACCAACACTTAAAGACGTCTGTTTTCGATGCCACTGACCTCTGCCTTTCGCTTTCCTAATATTGGCTCCGGGGTACCCCTCTTAACTTGTGAATTCCCGCCATCCTTCGTAGCCTCCGCGTAGCAACTAGCATGGTAAATCCGATCCCCAATTTTCCTTGCATCCATCCACACAAATTCCTGAGCGTCATCAAGCCACTTCATCTCAAACTTCTCCTGACATATAGGACAGATACTGTTGGCAAGTGCTGGATCATCCGGGACTGCTAAATATTGTAGTTTGGGCTCGTTGGCTGTGACCGAGCCTGCAGCACCTGGTCCGCCTGCGATGTCTGCCGCACTGGTGTTTTGGTCTTCCTCAACTTCACGGGACTTAATCCAATCCTAAGCGACAAGCTTCAGTATTGAAGGTAGAGGGCTAGTGGAAGGAGAGTGGCATACCAGTTCATCGACGTACCAACTGCGATGTTGGCCTCGCTTCTCTGCTTCCGTCATTCGTTGGTGAACTCGAAAATGCCAGTCCATATGAGCCGTCTTTTTTTTTCTGCCTTCATCATCTGATTGAAACCGCCGTCCACATTGAGTACATGGCGAGCCGAGACGCTCATAGAGATTAGATATGAGATGAGGGCGGGGACTATAGAGGTTAGTAGAACATCCATATACCCAGGGCAGACGATCCTTACATCTTGAGAGACGCAGGCTTCAGCACGACATCATTGGGGACATCAGCTAGTGGTGTTCTTGTGGCATTGGGAGGTGTATTGATGAAAGGAGGGGGAAATCCAGGCGGGACACTTCCCACCAATGAACCTATAGGCAAAGGAGGAGTGCTCGTTGCAGCCGGTACTGCCGGTACTGCTGGAAGCATGCCCGCAGCTCGTAACTTCTCGAGTAAGGAGTTAGGGTCTGGAACGGGAGTAGAAGATGAAGCAGGGGGCGCAAGGGGATTATAAGAAGGTTGGGCACGGGTTTGTGGTGGTGACCGAACAGGAGCAACAGATTGAGCTGGGGGTGTTGGTTGCGGGGTGGCAGATTGTCTTGCTAATAACGCAGCAAGAGCGCCAGACCCTAATATTGAGCTCAATGAAGGCTGCTGCGCAGGAGGTGGAGCAGCTGCTACGGGTGCAGGTGGAGGTGGGTGTGCCGGAGGGGTTTGGATTCTAGGTTGCGGTTGAGAAGCTTCAGAGAGTTGTGCAACTTGGTCTTTAATGAGCGCTATCTGATCAGGGGGTAGCTTTTGACTCGACAAGATTGTTTGTAAGTCAAGCAATGCCTTCAATCTCGTTTGTATACTGCTATCCCAAGGATTTTGCGCGAATTCTGCTTTTGAGGCAGTAATAAGGTTTGCAATGTCACTGTTCAATGTGTCTATGCTATTCTCAGGCGCGCGATATCCCATCATCTGTGGCTGCTGCCAAGATGATGCACTTCCAGATGGTTGGGAGTAGTGTTGGCTTGGGGGTTGCTTCTCGTCATTCAGCAACGAGACATGGCAAGGGAATGGAGAGGCACATACCTGTGGTAATCCATACTGCTGGTGGCCGTTCATCTGGTTGGAATACTGCTGTCCGTTCGCTGGAGGGGGAAACTGTTGTTGGCTATAACCCGAGGCATATCCCGGAGGGACTTGGGTCTGTGGCCGTAATGCACCGGGTGGAGTTGGAGTATTACGATATGGGGCAGGAGACGCAATGGGACGGCCTCTACCCATAAGCTGCTGCTGGCTTCTGAGATGTTCCTGGTGAGCCTGAACAGCCGATGTTCTAGCCTTGATCAGAGCATTTTCGATTGGACGTGTCACTTCTGGTGGAAACACTGGTCGCGTGTCTATCGATCCTGGTACTGGCTCCTTCCAAGTCTTCAGCATCTCGTCCATTTTTCTCCTCACGTTATTATCCACCAAAGCGTACGCTTCCATGAAGGTCGAGTATAGCTGCCGACCAAAGAAGAGGGTGTAGGGCGTCCCGACATTCTTCACCACAGAGTCGAGAACATAAAAGGCAGGTAGTTTCTTGGCCGGCGAAGTCTGCTTGATGTGGTTCTTTAATGCTTCTGAAATAGCCAGCGCGTGCTCTGTATTCTCCTTCGCGATAACTGTCAAATTGCTGATTTCGTATCGCGAGTTCATCGTCAGATCCTCGAGCGCCTTCCTGTAATCCTCCGCCACCTCATCAGAGGGAGAACCGTATGCGAGTCGGGAGGAGTGGGAATCGGCCATCTTGGACGTCTTTTGTTTGTGCTGGTCGTGGTTGGGGCTTTGAGGAGGCTTGCGTGTGGCTATTGTTGAGGAAAGAAGACGGGGCTTTAGGGGAGGTCAGAGGAGGGGCTGCGGAGGTTGAAGACGGACATTTGCAAGGGCTAACCCATCGAGCTGTATTGAATGTGTCGAAGGCATCTTGATAGGTATTCAGCCTTGCTTCATTCATGCCTTCTGAAGCCTGAAGGTAAACGAGGCATAAAGTGCTTAGTCACGCGCGCTACAGCAAATCATGATCGTATAGACTCAGCTACCTATATGTACCTAGGTATCTAGGTAAGGTACCTTACCTTAGGTATCGCATGGCGCTTAAGGTAAGATACCGTGGGTACCTACAGTAGACATCCTCATATCTCCTCACGGTCTGCCCGCGACAGCTGCACCTTCACACAGAGGAGCATTGAAAATAGAGCCGCCACATCCGCGCAAACATGAAGATTGCATTGTTCTCCATCCTAGTGCTCGTTGCAGTCGTCCTCGGCTCACAGGTGCCACAGAAGGCTGTCATCGTCACTTATCCAGACAATACTCCCAACAGCGTCTTGGACCAAGCCAAGGATGCCATCAAGGCTGCTGGGGGCATCATTACACATGAATACAAGCTGATCAAGTGGGTGTACACTCTTCCTCCCTCCCATGCTCATCTCTAACCTCTCTACAGAGGATTTGCTGCAGAAGCACCAGCCAAAGTTCTCGAAACCGTCCAGGCGTGGGGCAGCGACTACCATGCGGTCATTGAAGAGGACCAGATGGTATCGATTTCTGGCAGTGGGGACTAGTTCTGGATTCGAAAGGGTGCAGGCGAGGGAAGGCACCGGCGTTGGAATTGTACATCATGGCTTGCAAATACTGGGTTTGACGAGGCGCAACTGATATATCACATGCGGCGTTCGGACAGGCGAGGGGCAGCGTCCTTGTAGTGCTGTAATGGTAGGGACTTGAGGCCTTTTCTTTTCCTTCTTTGGTGGTGCCATCATTGGTGCCATCTGCTGTATCTATGTTATTACTGGATTACCCCTCGTGCTACTCTTCTGGCGTGGCATTGCTTCTTCCTGCTATTCACCCCAACCCAGAGACGTAGAAGGTAATGAGCAGCGGCCTTTCAGGACTTTCCTCACATTAAGAGCGCCTTTGAAGGACAAACTAAAGACAAGAAGAGCGAGAGGACAAAGCCGGGGAGGTAACAACGTATTTAGAGATTGGGGTTCTTTGACAGGGCCATCTTCAATAAAGAACAATACTATGAATGAATGCTTTGTTTAGACACAAATGCTTTGTGCAATAGAAAGAGAATATTGTGCTGGGAGATGGCCGTCTCTGTCCCTCGGGTAAGGTAGGTCGCGTTCACAAAGGAGCTTCCCTAGAACGCGATATCTTGAAAGAAGCGACGGCAGCAACTCCAGACAACGAACCTTGCGCATAAATCACCTGCAACGCCCGCCTCTCCGACCAAGATGTCAGATAGCTCTCGAACAATTCCACATAAACCGTATCTCTTTTACAATTCGTCCTTTTTCTACGTCTACTCGTAAACCGCCGAGCCGAACACGAAGGGGTCCATCTCGACGATGCCGACCATGCCATATACTCGGGGTACAGAAACAGCTCTGCTGAAATGGGTATTTCTTCTTCGAATGTTCTGATATACATTGTCCTGTGCTAATCATGATATGCAGGTGAACACATTCCCCCTCGACTCCAAGGTCGAGTCCCTAGCAGAGCTGAGCGATGGTCTTGCCTTGGGTGCGATGCTGGGTGGGTGAACCGGAAACCCCTTTGACTCTATTCCTTCCTTTGACATACAAACGCTGATGTTAAATTTCTGCAGAGGATATCGATTCCCACTACTCCATAAATGATCTTGAGAGACATTCCAGTCCTTCTAAATGGCTGAGTAAGAAGAGGTGCCTCGAGGCCGTTTACAGATCACTACTTCGATATATCCGCAACCACACCCTAGACCTCAATTATCTTACACTCGAAACCACAATAGATTTTGATATCATTGCAGAGCACGATGATGTTCAGGAAACGATGAAGGTAGCGGCGCACATCTCGACGAACCTATCGTTGTCAGAACTCGAATCAAACCTGACTAACACATGTATCCAGCTCCTCACGATTTTTTTGATGGCGGCAGTCAATGGCCCTACGAAGGAGAAATACATCGGCAACATCATGAATCAACTCGATGAGTCCGCGCAGCTCCAGATTATGGATCTTATACAGAAGGCAAGTTGACAACTCCCTACGATCCTTGTCGTTTACTAATTTGATTACAGCTCGGAAAGCTTGAAGAAGTACACGCAAGCTCCAATTCTACTGATTCAGCTCTCCCCCAGAAACTGACCAACGATCTCCAACTCGCATTTGAAGAAGAACATGCGACTTTACTCCACGAGCATGAAGCTTTGAAGAAAAAGCATGCTGACTTTATCACTCGGTTTGAACATCTGCAAGCCAAAAATGATGATTTACACGACCAGAATGATAGGATAGAGGAGCAGTTGCGGTCCCTTCAGGAGTCAAACAGTGGAGATCAGGCTGAATATATAAAGGCCTTGCGAAAGCAAATCGAAGAGAGAGACGAGCTTATTGCAACGCATGAACAGGAAGCGGAAGCCAGTCGAATAACGAAGGAGAAGCAGAGCAGAGAACTTGCTTCCCTGAGGCCCACTGCCCAGCGACTTCTGGAGCTCGAGGATGAGGTTAAGGTGCTAAAGACTGAAAACGCTTCTCTAACCAAGAAGGCAAACATGGTGGATCATTTTCAGAAGAAACTCGAATTGCAGAGTGGTATCGAGAGAGAGAACGCTAACTTGCGAGAAAAAATTGATATTCTCCAGGGAAATCAAAAAGACTTTGACAAGGTTTATGCAGAGAACGATGCCCTGAAGACGACAATTGGCGAATACAAGAAAAGGTTTCAGGCTTATGAAGCTGAAGTCATGACATTAACAACCCAGAAAGCAACTCTTCAGGCAGAGCATCGCTTCTCTTTGGAGAGAATCGAAGCGCTCACTGCAAGCAAGCAGCATGATGAGGAATTTATAAGGGGCCTACAGGAGCAAATTAACAGTGGCGACCAGCATCAGTCTTCCCCCAAATCACCAGGCAGATCAGGCGGTCTGACCTTAGAAGAAGAGCTGGAACAAAGCGATGATCCAACCCCTAACTATCTGCTAGAAATATCCAGGCTGAAAGCTGAGAATCAACTTCTCAAGAGCAACACTGCTGGAACCTCCAACGCTACGCTTCGAATCGATCTTGAAGAGTCCGAAAGAATTCGTAAGAGGCTTGAGGAGAATCTCCAAGAACTCACTGAGCAGCATGCTCTTGCGCAAGAGCAATTACAAGCAGTCATCAGTACCTCTTCACCCGAAAAGTTAGTCAATATCATTAACGACGCCCTCAACATTGGACCACTTCACATACTTATGGAGGGTTTCTATAGGGACGATGCCGTTTTACATACTAGAAAACTATATCTTGAAGCCAACCGAGAACTTTCGTCAACCAAGAGCAAGCTGGCCGAGCTCGAGGCTGCCCTTTCAAGTCGGGATCGAGAACTACTTACCACGAAAGCAGACCGTAAGTCATCTGGTCATAATTCCTTATCCATAGTACCTAAGCTAACGTATACGTAGTTGCCGCTGTTGATCGAGACGAGATTGAAGCGTTAGATGATCTCAAAGCGACCAATCAGATCATCACTTCATCACTTCAAAATGATTTGATGGTTCTTGAGAGCAAATACAAAAACATAAAAACTGATTACGAGCAGCAGAAATCGCATCTAGTCGAAGCCCTCCTGGCGAAGGATAAACTTCGGCAGGAGCTTGCTGGCATGAAAGAAGGAAGAAACTCGGTCGGTGAGAATGACGCTCCCGCAGCAGGAGCCCATACCACGGATGAACAGACGAATACGGAACTACAAACATTGAAAGAGGTAAGCAATGAAGCTGTCCCTCTAAATGCGCAGCTTTCTTTTGAAAGCCCCGCATTGTTGCATCTTCCCTCTCATCTTTGTCTCGATCCGTATACCTCCAAGTCCGAGCAACTCGACAACATTGCCCAAATAGATGAGGCTGCTCTACTTATACTTGAGCGCGAGGCAATTGGCGCCCTTCAGAACTCAAAAACGGATGACACCCAGATCGCTGTTCATATCTCTCTTCCTATGTCTCCATCAAAGCCCAGCCCGGTTCGGAAACAAATTTTCCGTGCGAGGAAATGGACTAATGATGAATGGGTAAATTCCACGACGGTGACTGACGATACTCGCAGCAAACCGAGAAACAAGAAAGGGTCATCCAAGACCTACAGCAACGGCTCAAAATGGCCGAGGAAGGCGGTGTAGATGCGCAGAAGGTACCGTGTCAAGTTTTCCTTGTTATTACTAATTCCGTCGATTTTCTAAATATTATGAACGTCTCTATTGTAATGGACTCCTGTTTTATCTCGCTGGCCTCTCCCCTACAAGCAGATTGATCAGTGCTACGTGAGAACTCAACTGATGAATGAATGTGAAGGCTGCGAATGAGGCCCTGATAAAGAGCCTGATGCGTGAGAATAATATGATTGCCACAGCTTGGTACGATCTCACGAGCCGATTGCAGAGCAACAGCGTGGTGCTGCAGCGCAGACAAGATGCGCCGAGGAGCTGGTTGAATAAGCAGAGGCAGCTGGTGAATGCTATTCCTAGACGATGATGAAGAAGGATGAGCTAGCGGGTATGGTTGTCTACTGCATCAGGGGCGCTAGAAACTGGCGGACGGTTACTGGCTCTTGTGTCGGCGACTGATTTGCATCAAGTAGGGGAGGAGAGCATTTTATGCGTGCATAGATGGATACATGGTCGGATACACAAGTGGTACAATTCCGCATTTAACTTTGCGTATACCCCTCTAGGATGATAGGGTGTACACAACCTATGTTAGTTCTATTCTTTTAATTAATATACGGCAGGGTCGTATTATATATTCTTCTAATAAAGACTAAAATTCATTTAAGAATATAAGCTGTTTATGTCTAATAATTAATAGTAGTAGTAGTAAGTTCTTACTCTATTAAATACCTATATAGTTACTATAAGAGTTATCTATAAACAATTTCTATATAGTTCTATAAGAGGGAAAAGAAAGAAAAAACCTTCTTACTAAGGCGCTATAATATTACTACTCCTTTTACTCTAGCTTATCTATAGCTTTCTTATAAAACAAAGAGTACAAGTTAGACTAGAAAAATTAACTACTTATACTAGAGTATAAGGTCTTATATAGTACCTTATAAGGCTCTTTACTCTTACTAGTACTTTATATAAAAGATAAAAACAAAACTTGTTGCTACCCCTCTACTACTCTAAAAACTTAAAAACAAATAATAGATTTAAAATTAGTGCCTTTAGATACCTCTTAGAGCGCTAGTAAACTATAAGTAAGCTTATAGTAACAGATAGTAGGTATACTAGACTTAAATAGAGCTAGTACTACTTACTTATAAGTAAGAGCTAGTACTCTTATTTTCTAGTAGAAAACTATAGTAAAGAGCTAGTAAGTAGTAAGAGTAGTAGTAACAATAAGATAAAGATAATTCTATAAAGAATTAAGGCTTACGTAATACTAGGTAAAGAAGAAAAGGCGTTACGACTCTTATATAACCTTATTATAATAATAATAATAGTAGTAAAAACAAAGGTAGTAAATATAGTAACCTTCTTATATACCTCTAAGACCTCTTTTAACGACAACTTAGTAATAATTAGATAGTTAAGATTAATACTAAAAGAGGCCCTCTAAAGGCTAGTAGTAATAGTAGCCTTTTAGGCTACTTATACATTAGTAGTAAACTAACGCCTAACAAGAGTATAAGTTATACTAAAAAGATAGATTAAAGAGCTATAGATTAGAGTAGATAAGTAGATAAAAGACCTAGTATATTATAGTACTATAAAAGTAGTAATAGTAGCTAATATAGTAATTAAGAGCGCTAAAGTAATAGTAACTTACTAGCTACTTAGTAGCGACACTATCCTTACGTTTAAAGAGTCTATACTAAAGAGCGTACTCTAAGACTAAGGCTAGGTACTTATAGAGAGCGTTTAGGCCTATAGCCTAGCTCTATAAAAGTAAGTTTATAGTAATTATAAAAGGCCTACTAGCTAACTAGATTATATAAGTAAAGGTAAGAGTATTACTAGTAAAGATTTAGGCCTATATACTATATATTATAAAGGTTAAGGTTAAACTTATTAGGGCCTTTATAGTAAAGTTTATAATAGTAGTACTATACCTTTAGAGTACTAAGGTAGTAACGTACTTATATAACTAAGGATTAATCTAGTAAGCCTAGATCTTTAACTATAAGCTATATTCGGCTAACCTATAAATCTAAAGATACTTTTAGTACTACTAGTTTAGTTATATTAAGTAATTTTATAAGAACTAGGCCTAGTATAGCTACTATATAAGTATAGTATACCCTTAAGGTAAAGAGGACTATCCTTAACTTAATAGTAAGAAAAGATATATTAACTATAGTAGACTATATATAGTATAAGACTATTAATGTCTTAAAGCCCTTAAGGTAAAAGAGTAAGTATATACTATATACTAATAAAGGCTTAAGTAGTTTAAGGTATCTAAGAGTAGCTTTACTAACTAGGTACTTAGTGTTACACTAGTATTCTTATAAGATAGTAATAATAGCTTCTAGATTATAGTAACTAAGAGACTATAGATAAGTAATAGTAAGAAGCTTATAGTAAAGGCTTTAGTAAGAAGAAGACACTTCTTTATTAAGGTACTAGATATAGTAATAGTCTAAAGCTATAATATTATAGAGATATTAAGCTAAGGAGCTAACTAAGAGTCTAGTAACCTTTTTATAACGTAAGACTTATAGATCTTAGACTTATAGTAATAAAATTAATAATAGTATACTAGAATACTATAAGAAAGAATAGCCTTACTTTAATAGTACTTTATAATTACTATAAAGCTAACGTTATAGTAATTTAAGAGCTATAGTATAATACTTAGATAAAGATAGTCTACTACCTAGTATAAGTAAAGTACTAGTAAGTCTATAAAAGTAAAGACTATATAGTTATTTACGTTTATAAGTAATACTTACCTCTTACTTAAGTAGTAAAGACAAGTATTAACTAGTACTACGTTACTTTATAAGACGTTATTATCTAGTTAATATACTTACTAATTCTTAACTCTATAGGCTAGACTAGCCTACTCTAGCGGCTTACTAGAAAGGACCTAGTAAGGCTATAAGTTATTATAAGTAATATAAACCTTTATTACTTACTCTAAGACAGAGCTAGTAAGACTACCTCTAAATTAGAGACCTTTCTTTATCTAGCCTATAAGTAGTAGCTCTTACTATATACTCTCTAAAGAGAGCTAACTTATTAATAATATAGTAAATAAGATTTAACGATTAATTACGTATAGACTATAGTAACACTCTAGTATACTTACTAAAGTAACCTAGGATATAAGAGATCTAACTATTACGCCTAGCTAATTAAGGTTATTACCTAACTAAGAGACTACTAAAAGAGAGCTATAAAGGCGCTAGAGTAAAGCTAGACCTTAATAGACTAAGAGCTTATAACTATTAAGGCTAAAAGCCTTTACCTTTCTTTAGAGCTACTAGATATACCTTATAAGGTTAATAAGGTAGTCGACTTACTTACTACCTAGCTTATACATATTACTAACATATTTAATTTAAGGAAAAAGGTTAGCTAAGGACGTACTAAGCTCTAGTAGAATAGTAAAGTCCTTAATACTATCTAATAAACACAAGTAGTACGTTATTAATACGCTACTACCTTAACTAAGCTCTACTAGCGCGACCTTTAATAGGCTAGTACCTAATAACTCTATATAATCTAAGACGTAAAGACTAGAAGCTAGTATAGTACCTTTACTACTACTTTAAAGGACTAGTAACAACTCTAGAGCCTTAAGAGGTAGGCTAGGCTCTATAGCTATATGTCTCTAGAACTAGCCTTACTCTTGTCTCTTTAAGGTACTAATAAAGAGGTACTAGCTATAAGCTACTATAATAAAGTAGTAGTATTAAGTCGTTAGTTCTTTTTAGAATTAGTAGCTAATCTTAGTAACGTTGTCTTAGACCTTTAAGACAAGTAATACTAGTAGTTTACTATTAATAATACTATAATAAAGGTAGAGATTATAGACGTCCTTTAAAAGACAGGTACCTAGAAAGTACTAAGGCCTTACCTACTACTTACTAGCTTTTTTAAAGCGTATAAGCGCCTTTTAGCTAAGCTCTTTATAGTAATTATAATAGTAAGCCTCTAGCTAAGGTACTTTCTTATAAAGTTTAAAGTAGTAAAGGTAGTAGTACTATATAAGCTTAAAAAGACCCTTAAACAGTAATAAATAGCTAAGGCCTATAGGCTAATTTTACTCTTAAATATAATAAGTAAAGTAATTAAGTTAGTAGTTAGCTAGTACTTTACTAACGCTATAAAGTCGTAAGGGCTCTTTCTAGAGATATAAATAAGGAACTAGCCTTAGCGCTTAATAGACCTAGTAGTTAAGATAGTAGTTAATACTATATATATAATGTAAAGCTATAAGGCTATTATAACCTTCTTGCCCTCTCGGCAGATGCCCTTAAGAAGCACTTGCTCCTCTATAAGCACGAGAGCTCTCTTTTAACATAGATCTAAACTAGTAAAGTTAGACTCTAGGCTTTCCTTTTTAAACGTAGAGTACTAGAGGTAGCGACCCCCTAGTGCCCTTATAGTAAGGCCCCTAAGATAGCAGCTTACCTAGTCCTTGACTACTAGTAGCTTAATTAATAGCGGCAGGCCTTATAGTAGGCGATCTACCTAAGGGCGCTATAGACGTTCCGCGACTTCGCGGTAGTAATAGAGAGAGGCAAGAGCGCGCGTATACTAATCTATTAGCTACTATCTACTAGCTAATTCTTATAGTTCTGTCTAGCTAAGTACTACCTAGTAGAAGAGTTATAAGAGAGGGAGTAGCCCTAGCTAGTAGCTAGCGTCTTACCGGCGCCTTACTAGTGTCTTGTTAGCGTGTTTAGTATTACTAGGCTAGAAGGTTAAGTTCTAGTAAGGTAGCGATAAGGACCTAGCGCCCTAGTAGCGCCGCGACAGTATAAGTACAAGTAGTAGCACGTAGGTTTTTACCCGGCTCTAGTACGGTTTTACTACGTGATTTATATAGTATAAAGGTTCTGTATACGTTAAGCATAGGTAGTAAGAGTAATAATAATAATAATATTATAACCTTCTTTTAACTTAATATTAAAGGCGCCTTTAATATAGTAAACTATATACGTCTTTTTTATACTCTTTAATACTAAGGGTTCTTTATATAAGCTGTATAGTAGGTACATAGCTTTCTTACTAACTAGATAGCTAGTCTTTTTTTTAATAAAGAAGTAGTACTACCTTAAGAGGTTACTATAAGAGTACTATAAGGCTTGTTTCTCTCTCTTATCTTCTTTCTTCTTTATACTACTAGCTTATACATATAGCTATAAAGATATATAGGCCTTATTATAGTAGGGTTTACTAATAACCTTAACCTCTTAGTATTTAGTAAAGACATAATAAAGACACGCTAGTACCTTAAAAGAGTATAGTAGATATATAGCTAGTAGTTACGTATAAAGAAAATAAAGTTTGCCTTTTGTTAGGTCTATTCTTATAGAGTAGAAGAGGTAAGAGTTAATAGACAGTTATAGTATATTTAAAGGTATATTACTACTTTAACTACCTATAGACTAATCTCTAAACCCCTTTTCTTTCTCTTTTCTCTTCTTTATTCTTATACTCTTTAATGCCTACTATTACCTTAGTCGTAGTACGTAGTTACCTTATACTTAATTTCTAAGCTATTATAGTCTTACGTATTAGCGTACCTAATATAGTATCCCTCCTTTTTAGCTTCTAACCTTAAAAGCTTATAAGTACTATGTAGCCGTTAGGTCGTAGTAAGGCCGCGACAGGTATAGATATAGCCTTTAAATACCTTCTCTCTAAAATAAAGGAATAAATTAGTAAGTAAATATATAACTATATAACTTATAGTATTAAAAAAAGAAGAGTAGTAGTGACTTTGTAGTATAGTAGAGGTACGTAGCTAAACTACGAGATTTCTATTATATATTATACTTTTAGATCTTTACCTTATACCTCTTATATTTACTTCTAGTAAAGACACCTTAAAGTAAAGTACTAATAAGTCACTAGGTAGTCGTAAGACCCTTAATACGTAGTATAAACCGTATTACCTAAGCGCGCTAGTATTCCTTACTCTTTTACTACTTTTAGAAATCCTTTATTACCTCTTACTAAAAGGTCGATAGTATACTAACAGTAGGTAGCTATAGAGATCAAACCGTATTACCTATAATTATATTTTTTAAGTAAATATAAAAAAACACCTCTTTTGTCCTCTTTTACTTAGTCCCTCTCTTATAGTACTAAGGGGTATATAGAGACTTGTTTTTACTAGTTTGTTATCTTCTTTTCTTCTTTTTACTCTATATAAATATAACGCTACTATACCTCTTCCCTCTCTTATAACTCTTCTAACGAACTTTTAACAAACCTTAATTAAACTACTAACAACGACATAGCTCTAATAAAGCGTTTAGTAGTATATAAACAATACCTTAATTAGATAGCTTTATAAGACCTTTAGGGTACTACCCTAAAGTATAAAGATAATAACTATAAGTATCTCTTCTTAGTAAAGAGTAACGACTTAATAGCGTAGTAGCTACATTAGTAAAGTACGTTTATTATAAGAACTTAAAGAAAGAGTATACTTTTGTAAGTATAACCCCTCTTAAGGTAACGCTCTTATGTCGTAGCTTTGTTAACGTTACTAGGTCGTTTTAACCTTTTAAGCTAAAAGAATTAAACTTTAGAAGGTAATTATAAAAAAGGATAAGGTAAGGTAGTCTATAGTTTATAGTAAAGTTAAAGCTAATATAAACAGGCTATAATTTAGGCTACCTAAACTTTAGTAAAGAAGAGCCTCTAACATTTAAAGTCTTAGACTATAATGTTAGTAGAAAAGAGACTATATAATAATAAAGTAGATAAGAAAGAGTACGTAGAATAAAAGTTAGGTTATCTAGTAAAAATTACTTATTAGATAGAGCTTTATAATAAGTTTACTATAACTATAAACATAAAGGTAGAGTGTTGTAATTAGCTTATAAAAGAGGCGCTATAAGTGTACTAGGTGTCACGGGTCAGAACCTGGTAAGGGGTTAGTGCCGAGCACGTAACCAACCGGACTATCGTTGCCCTGCCCTAATAGTAGAGTTTTCCCTTACCCCTTACCTTATACGAACCCTTTCCTTTCTTTCTTCTTTAGAGTATTCTCCTTATAGAATAAATTGACTTTACCTAAGTATTGTGTCGTTAACCCCTAACATTAGAATACTCTTAACCCTTTTTATCTAATTAGAGCTTCTTATAGCTCTATTATACAAGAGTATAAGATAGAGTAAGACTACTTAATAATAAGTTTTTAAACCTCTTTTACTAGCTTGTCTAGAGGTCAGGATAACTAAGAGTAGTCGTCTACTAAACTAGGGTAAGGAGAACGACTAGAGTATAAAGTAGAGTAGTTAAGGTAAGTAGTATAATAGCTCTAAGCCTAGGCGGCCTAATACACGAACCTATTACCCCTTACGCTAATCCTAGCTGTCCTAATACTATCGTCTATAGTCCTAACACTATTACTTACTACTGTCGCCCTTATAGGGCTACTAGCTAAGCTACTAGCTAAGTAGCAAAAGAGGCTCCTTCTAGATACTACTATATTTAATAGGACTAAAGCCTAGTTTACTACGTAGCGTTTAGTAATTAAAGCTAAGCTTATAGTAGACCTTACTTATAACACGCTAACCGTACGATTCTAGTACGTTTATAGCCGACTAACAAGTAAGGCCTTAACCTAGATTACTCCTTAGGTCGGGTCGAACGTACAAAACAGACTAATAGTTAGAAAGGAGATAGATTTTAAGCTATTAGAGTAACTTTAGTAAGTGTTTAACGACGTAAAGTTAAGAGAGTCGGCTAGGATATAGTTATATAAGTTAGAGTAAGGAAACTAGAGTTTTGTAGCGTTTTTAGTAGACTTTAAGTATACGTTATTAAAGGCTAAAGGCCTAAGTTAGGACGACGACATAAAGAAGTCCTTCTTAAAGAGTAGCGTATTAGACAAGCTTAAGCTAGTAATCACGGCCTAAGACATACCTACGTTATACGTAGACTTTTATAAGCTCTTAGAGACTATAAGCTATAACCTTAACGCTATTAAGAGGCCTAGATAAAGATAGACAGGCTACTAGGGTAGGGCCTACTATACCTTACCTTTAAGGAATAACCGGCCTAACGACTATATAGACTAAGAACTAACTTATACTGTTGTATATTACAACTAAATCAGTACTAGTAGCATTTTAAGGATTAACGTTACCTTATTTACAATCAATCAAATTAGAGTTACCTTAACGTTACCTTAACTCTAATTCGATAAGTTAACGTTACCTTAACTCTAATTTAATAAGTTAACGTTACCTTAACAGTATATCGTTAATCCGATACTAGAACATTATGCCGAAAGCCGACAATACGCCGACTATTACAAATACTACTATTACGTGATACTATACACGTATTACGTGATATATTACGTGATTTACGTGATCTATTACGAATGCGCGATATATTACAAATGTTACCTACTGTGTTAGCCGACGTACTACTAATATAGTATAGCGTATTACGTGGCGTATTACGTGGCATATTACGTATTACGTGGCGTATTACGTGGCTTTAGTTAGTAGTCACGTAATTTAACGATTACGTGATTTTAGTGTTGTATTTGATTATATTGTGTGATTTTAGTTCGAGTATTAGGTGATTTTAGTGTCTTCGCTTACAAATTTATGTACTAGAATATTCTATAC
>NW_020194473.1:520776-522704 GCF_003019875.1 Amorphotheca resinae ATCC 22711
AATGCGCGATATATTACAAATGTTACCTACTGTGTTAGCCGACGTACTACTAATATAGTATAGCGTATTACGTGGCGTATTACGTGGCATATTACGTATTACGTGGCGTATTACGTGGCTTTAGTTAGTAGTCACGTAATTTAACGATTACGTGATTTTAGTGTTGTATTTGATTATATTGTGTGATTTTAGTCGAGTATTAGGTGATTTTAGTGTCTTCGCTTACAAATTTATGTACTAGAATATTCTATACTATGCCTAATTAAGTCTAGTAGCCTATTACGACTACAAGGCTTATAGAATAGTATAAAGTATTCTAGAAAACTTAAATCATGTATATAAGGACTCTAGAAAACTTTCTAAATCGTTAAGTTCGTCGTCAGAATTTAATTTAATTTAATTCGATTCGGTACTCGTTGGCCTAACAGCTATACTACACCTCTTACGCGCCTCTTTTCACTTGTTACGTGTCACACTCACCTGTTACGCGTCGATCCGGCAATACGGCGTTCTATTATAACCTTGTAATCTAACAGGTTATAAGCCCGGAGCTCTTGTAGTATTCAGGTACTCGAATCCCTTTAAACTTCGCTTATTTTACGTGAATTACGTACCCTTTACGTGTTTAGTAACACCCCCCCCCTTTTACGCTAGCGGTAACTTAAGCCTAAGGCCTACGTCCCTAAGACTAAACTTAAGCAAGGGAATAAGCTTAAGTCCCTAGAGGCTATAACTAAACGTGTACGTCACCTATAGCAGGTGTTATAGCCATTTTCTTATACTAAGGTGCCTATACGTATTAGACGGCGTAATTCTGACAGGATTACGTCAGGCTAATATATAAGTAGCTACTTAATACTAAACTAGCTTAATATTATATTAACACTATTAGTATATTACGGGTATATAATACGAACGTCCTTAGAGAGGGTATACTTGTATATATTAGTATTGTTAATATAAGGAAAGCTTACTTAGTAGTTGTTACAATTATATAGCGGGGTAGCGACAGACTGTCTATTTCGTTATATAGTTGTAATTAGCGAAAGCGTAAGTAAGACAGTATTAAAACTGTCGGAAAAGTCCTTAAATAAGGCACACTGTTTATTAGGGGGGTCAAATAAGACGTAATATACGTCGTTATATTTGTACTACACTAAAAACTAATAAACACACGGGTTATTCGTTAAGGATACCTTATTTTGACAAAAACAGTTAAAGTTACATTAACTTTAATTGTTAAATAAGAGTTATCTTAACCACTAAAACCTAATTTCGAGTCACCTTAACTCGAAAACTAGTGAAATTAAGAGTTACCTAACTCTAAATTCACTTTATTCAGAATAGTGTCCTTAACTCTAAGTCCTCTTAATTAGAGTTACTTAACTCTAAGACAGTAAATTAAGAGTTACTTAAACTATTTCGACAATTATACCCGTTTCTTAAGTGTTTATTAGTCAATATGGCTTCTTCTATCTCCTTTAAAGGAGATAAGCTAATTGGCCGTTCTAATTACGTAGAATAGTTAACTAATGCCACTTTGTTCTTTAAAATTAATAGCTTTATGCCTTATATCGACAGTGTTGTATATTACAACTAAATCAGTACTAGTAGCATTTTAAGGATTAACGTTACCTTATTTACAATCAATCAAATTAGAGTTACCTTAACGTTACCTTAACTCTAATTCGATAAGTTAACGTTACCTTAACTCTAATTTGATAAGTTAACGTTACCTTAACGGCATATCGTTAATCCGATACTAGAACGTTATGCCGAAAGCCGACAATACGCCGACTATTACAAATACTACTATTACGTGATACTATACACGTATTACGTGATAGATTGCGTGATTTACGTGATCTATTACGAATGCGCGATATATTACAAATGTTACCTACTGTGTTAGCCGACGTACTACTAAC
>NW_020194473.1:528333-532064 GCF_003019875.1 Amorphotheca resinae ATCC 22711
ACAATCAATCAAATTAGAGTTACCTTAACGTTACCTTAACTCTAATTCGATAAGTTAACGTTACCTTAACTCTAATTGATGAGTTAACGTTACCTTAACGGCATATCGTTAATCCGATACTAGAACATTATGCCGAAAGCCGACAATACGCCGACTATTACAAATACTACTATTACGTGATACTATACACGTATTACGTGATATATTGCGTGATTTACGTGATCTATTACGAATGCGCGATATATTACAAATGTTACCTACTGTGTTAGCCGACGTACTACTAACATAGTATAGTGTATTACGTGGCGTATTACGTATTACGTGGCGTATTACGTGGCGTATTACGTGGCTCTAGTTAGTAGTTGCGATTACGTGATTTTAGTGTTGTATTTGATTATATTGTGTGATTTTAGTCGAGTATTAGGTGATTTTAGTGTCTTCGCTTACAAATTCATGTACTAGAATATTCTATACTATGCCTAATTAAGTCTAGTAGCCTATTACGACTATAAGGCTTATAGAATAGTATAGAGTATTCTAGAAAACTCAAATCATGTATATAAGGACTCTAGAAAACTTTCTAAATCGTTAAGTTCGTCGTCAATTCAAGTCAATTCAATTTAATTCAATTCGATTCGGTACTCGTTGGCCTAACAGCCATACTACACCTCTTACGCGCCTCTTTTCACTTGTTACGTGTCACACTCACCTGTTACGCGTCCATCCGGCAATACGGCGTTCTATCATAACCTTGTAATCCAACATTAGACAAGCTTTCTTTATTATTATACCTTACGTTAAGGCTATAGTATAGGTTAGGGCTAGTATCTATCTCTCTATCTTTCTCTCTAAGTGTTTTAAGTAAGCTCTTTATATTAGCTTTAAGTCTAGGATAAGGCTAAGGATCTTAATTAACGGTTTTAGGGTAATCTCTATATTACTTAGAGAGAGGCCTACGTTTAGGTTATGTTTTTGTCCTTTACTTAGGTAGAGTAGATAGTATTTCGTTAGTTTAAAGATAGCCTTATGTCTATAGGCCTAGTTAGAACATACCTAGTAAATCTTTACTAGCCCTTAGTAATTCCCTTTTATTGTCTTACCCTAGACAATAATGTTTATATTATTAATAAATCTAATAGTACTTTCCTCTTATAAAGTAGTATTATACTATTCTACTAGTTCTAAGTTATAAAACAGAAAGAGGATAAGGGATAGAGAAGAGCCTTATAGAATTCTAGAAGGGACTTTAAAGAAGGGGCTAGTATAGTTATTAATCTTAATTAAACTACTTCTCCTTAAGAGAAAGCCTTTAACTAGTTAGACTATCTACTCTAGGATCTCCTTTATATATAGGATATAGAAAAGCCTTAGGTAAGATAAATTATTAAAGGCCCTAGCTATATCTAGGCTAAGAATCAATACTACTATTTTTAGGCTACTTTACTAAGCCTTATAGACCTGTTCTATAATTAGTTCTAGTGCTATAGTTATGTCTCTCTCTCTTTACGCGCTTATTTAGTATACTAGAAAGAGTTAGTAATCCTCTACTAGGTTAGTTAGTCTTATAGCGACTAGCTTCTCTAGAGTCTTTCTAAAGGTATTAAGGAAGGTAATTAGTTAATATAATTTTACTTAGTAGTAGTCTTTCCCTAGCTTTAGGATTATAATAGTTTAGGCTACTCTAAACTTCTCTAAGAAGTACCTAACCTAAGTATAGTAGTTAAAGAGGTAAGTATAGTATTAGAGTAAGACTTTTATTAACATTTTAATAATCTTGTTTAGGATCTTATCTAGGCCTAAGGCCTTCCCGTTCTTAAGCTTCTTAATTATAGCGTAAACTTTATCTACTAAGAACTCTTATAAGTAGAACAGACTATCTTTATATCGTCTTCTTCTTAGGTTAACCGGCCTGTCTTAAGGGTGTTAGTATTCTAAGATGTCTAAAAGATTAGCGTTAAGAGCTAAGGTAAAGAAAACGTCTTAGAAAGCTTTAGCCTTTATCTTATAAGTATTAACTAAGGCCCTTCTACCCTAGAGGTAAAGGGTTAGGAACTATAGTAAGGGTCTAGGTAAGTAGCTTTTGTTTTTTACTTATTGTTTAAGTTACTACATTCCCTTTTTACGCTAGCTAGCCTTATAGACTAAGGCCCTAAAGTAAAGGGTCTAGGCTTTTAGGATTACTTTCTTCTTTTCTCTTACTATTCTATACTACTCTCTTATCGTCTCTTCTAGAATTCTCTTACCTCTCTTCTAGTACTTTCTTAGGTCTACCTGTCTTACCTTCTTTACTTACTTACTATACTTCTTGTTCTAGAAGCTTTTAGACCTGTTACTTACCCTTTACTATAAGACCGCTACTTTAATAGCCTAATTTAAGGAGTCTATAAGTAGTTAGAGCTAGTTGTTAATATCTCTTAGAGTACGTAGCTTAGAGATTACTAGCGCTAAGCCTTATAGGATTTTAAGAAGCTTTAGTTTGTTAGTCGCTTTTTATTGTCTCTATAAGGGTAAGACGTAGCTTTTAGCCTTAAATCTAAGCTTTATAGCGATAGGAAAGTACCTTACAGCCTTATTTATATAATTTAACCTAGACTTAAGATAATATTAAATATATCTTAAAACTATATTAAAACTAGGTTAAATCTAAGTTAAAATCTAAGTTAAAACTAGGTTAAGAAGTTTTAAGTAGTTTTAACCTAGTTTTAACTCTAGTTTTATCGTGATAACACACGATTATTATTAAATCGATTTAGAGATTTAACCTAGTTTTAGAGATTTAACCTAGCTTAAAACTAGGTTAATTCTAAGTTAAATCTAGGTTAAAAAAGGTTAAAAAACTTTAAACTACTTTAAGCTAGATTTTAAGAGTTAAAACACATTTAAAGAGAATTAATTAATTAACTATCTATCTATTTATCTATCTATCTATCTATCTATAAAGACAATTATAAAGACAGTTATAAGGGTAGTTATAAGGGTAGTTATAAAGGTAGTTATAAGGACAGTCGTAAGGGCAGTTATAAGGGCAGTTGTAAGGGTAGTTGTAAGGGCAGTCGTAAGGGTAGTTGTAAGGGTAGTCGTAAGGGTAGTCGTAAGGGTAGTCGTAAAGGTAGTCGTAAAGGTAGTCGTAAAGAGACCTATAAAACAATATAATTAGTAAAGGTAAATAAGGTAAAAGGGATCTATAAGGGCAACAGAGGGCTAGAGGGCTGTTAAGGGTATTTGCGAAGGTAATAAAGGGCTGTTAAGGGTATTCGTAAAGGTAACAAAAGGCTGTCAAGAGTATTCGTAAAGGCAACAGAGGGCTAGAGGGCTGTCGAGGGTATTTACAAAGGTACAGAAGGCTGTCGAGATCCGCGAAGACAGAGGGCTGTCGAGATCCGTAAAGGCAATAGAGGGCTGTCGAGATCTGTAAGGGCAACAGAGGGCTAGAGGGCTGTCAAGGGTATTCGCGAAGGTAACAGAGGGCTATAGAGGGCTAGAAGGCTGTCGAGGGTATTCGCGAAGGTAACAGAGGGCTGTCGAGATCCGCGAAGACAGAGGGCTGTCGAGATCCGCGAGGGCAACAGAGGGTAACAGAGGGCAGAGGGACGATCCGTAAGAGCTACAGAGGGCTATAGAGGGCTGTCGAGGGTATTCGTAAAGGCAACAGAGGGCTGTCAAGATCCGTAGAGGCGACAGAGGGCTATAGAGGGTAACAGAGGGCTGTCGAGATCCGCGGAGGTAACAGA
>NW_020194473.1:533584-540810 GCF_003019875.1 Amorphotheca resinae ATCC 22711
ATATTACGTGATTTACGTGATCTATTACGAATGCGCGATATATTACAAATGTTACCTACTGTGTTAGCCGACGTACTACTAACATAGTATAGCGTATTACGTGGCGTATTACGTGGCATATTACGTATTACGTGGCGTATTACGTGGCTTTAGTTAGTAGTCACGTAATTCAACGATTACGTGATTTTAGTGTTGTATTTGATTATATTGTGTGATTTTAGTCGAGTATTAGGTGATTTTAGTGTCTTCGCTTACAAATTTATGTACTAGAATATTCTATACTATGCCTAATTAAGTCTAGTAGCCTATTACGACTACAAGGCTTATAGAATAGTATAGAGTATTCTAGAAAACTTAAATCATGTATATAAGGACTCTAGAAAACTTTCTAAATCGTTAAGTTTGTCGTCAGAATTTAATTTAATTCAATTCGATTCGGTACTCGTTGGCCTAACAGCTATACTACACCTCTTACGCGCCTCTTTTCACTTGTTACGTGTCACACTCACCTGTTACGCGTCGATCCGGCAATACGGCGTTCTATCATAACCTTGTAATCCAACATATACGATAAGGGTTACTACTGCCTGTCTATAATAATAGTAGCAAGCTTAGTAAGTGTTAGACAAGGTTATTAGTCGGCGCTATACGGCTAGAGAATACCTATAATATAGTAGTAAGGACTACTTTACCTAGGAATATTACCTACTACTAGCTTAGAGACCTAATAGCTTAACCTAACCTAAGAGAACGGCTATAGTATCTACCTTAAGGCCGCGTACGACAACACGCTAGGCTATTAAGAAACTGTTAGACAAAGAGGACGCGCTAGAAAAAGAGAACTTAGAAAACAAGTAGCTCTTATTTAAAAGCGTAAACAAGAGTAGAAGAAAGGGGTAAAGTAGGTATAAGACTAAGACTAATAGAGGTTTAAGAAGAAAGTAATAGATTACCCTTCCTTCTTAGTATTAATGTTAGTTAATAAGGAATGTTTTGCCTATACGCTAGTAGATTTAGGTTACTTATTATATAGACTAATAGACTCTTGTTTTACCTAAAAACACTATCTCTCGCGTATTAGTTATAAACCTTATATAATTACTAGCTTTAAGTAGTTGTTAGAGAGTATAATTAATAAGGTCGTAGTAGTTAATACTAATATTAACGGCTATACAAAAGAGAGAAGCTACTTTTATATAGTCCTAAACCTAGTGTCGTACAACGTTATCCTTAGCCTCTCTTAGATAATATAGTATAACGTCTACCTAAGTCTAAAGAGGTCAGAATTAGTAGTTAGCTTGTCTAGTACATAAGTTAGGAACTAGACTATTAACCTAGACAAACCCCTAAATTACGTAATAGTGTTAGTAGCTAGGTTTGTGTCTACTATATAATAGAAAGAGAAGAAGAAGAAGCTCTAGGTCTTCTTAGCAAGTATAGCCGATATCTAGAAGGCCTTAGCTACTAAGAAGAAGTCTAATTATTAACTCTTTTTACCTACTTAGTACTAAGAGTTCTTCTTGTTATTTAATCGTATAGAGGTAGAGAAGTTACTACTACTTTATAGTAAGTTAGTTAACTATACTATTAAGATTAAGAAGATAGATAGTAAGGAATAAGAGATCTTGTAAGGGCTACTCTATAGTATGTTAAGGGACGAATTATTAGTCTTCTAGAAGACCCTAACTAATCTACTAGACAAGTAATTTATCCGGGTTAGTAACTCGCTAGTAGTAGCTCTAGTACTCTTTATATAAAAGCTAAGAGACAGACTCTAGTTTTGTATTAACTACTAAGGGCTAAACAAGATTACTTAAAAGGACTAATACCCCCTCTTATTAATCTATAAGACCTTATAGAACATTAGATAGACAAAATAGTTTATAAAGCTAGACGTAATTACGGCCTTTTATAAGATATAGATTACTAAGGGTAACAAATAAAAGACGGCCTTTTGTATAAGGTACGGCCTGTATAAGTAGCTAATAACGCCCTTTAGGCTTATAAACACGCTAAGTACCTTTTAGAAGTATATTAATTAGGCCCTTTAGGACTATCTAGACAAGTTCTATTTAGTGTACGTAGACAATGTCCTAATCTACTTAAAAGGGACTCTTAAAGAATACTAAGAGTACGTATAAAAGGTACTAACTAGACTCTAAGAGGCAGGCCTATAGCTTAATATTAATAAGTATAAGTTTAAGGTTAAGTTAATAAAGTACTTTAGGTTTATTATTAAGGCTAAGTAAGGCGTATAGATAGACCTAGGTAAGGTTAAGGCTATCCTAGACTAGGAGGTACCTTATATAGTTAAAGGGGTCTAGGGATTCTTAGGATTTGTAAACTTTTATAAGAAGTTTATCTAGAACTTCTCTAATGTTGTACGCCTAATTATAGACCTTATAAAGAAGGACAAGGCGTTTAAGTAGACAGACAAAGCTAAAAAGGCCTTTAAATAGCTAAAGAAGATGTTTATATTAGTACTAATTCTTACCTTCTTTAACTATAACTATAAGACGATCCTAGAGACAGACTCCTTTAAGTAGTATATAAGTAAGACACTATTCTAGGTTAATAACAAGAGAGTCGTACGACCTTATACGTACTTCTTAAAGAAGAACAATCTAGCTAAGTATAATTATAAGATTTATAATAAGGAAATGTTAGCGATTATCTAGTATCTTAAAGAGTAAGACTTAAGCCTATAGAGTGTTAAGAGTTTTAAGATTTGTATAGACTATAAGAACCTAAAGTACTTTATAATAGTCTAGAAACTAACTAAACAATAAATAAGGTAGTCTTTAGTCTTATTAAAATATAACTTTATAATCTTATATATTAAAGAAAAGACAAACCTAATAGCTAACGCGCTATTATAATAAGACTAGGACATACTATTAAACTAAGAGGACGAACGACTATAGTACTATACGATATAGTTACTAAAGCCGAACTACCTAGTTAACCTCTTAAGTAGGTCGCTCTTAGGGTAGAAGGCGACGACTAAAAAGAACGCCCTTCTCTAAGGATTAATAGTAGCTATAAAGCCGCGCCTACTACTTATAAGGACGATCTACGCTACCCTTATAGAGAGTACTACGCTAGCCGGTAATAGGCTAGCGTATAAGGTACTAAAAGGAGAGAATAGTCTAAAGGGACTTTAGGTAAGTACTTAAGTAAAAGACTTAGTATATAACAAGATAATCTAGGCACTAGCCTAAGGTAACTAGGTCTTTCTAACTAAACTTAAGGTTAAGGTATTAATCGTAAAGTATAGCTTAGACTAAGGAAATTAGCTACTCTTTTAGGGTAGGCGCTAGGTCCTAGACTTTA
Source organism: Amorphotheca resinae ATCC 22711 (assembly GCF_003019875.1). NCBI lineage: Eukaryota > Fungi > Ascomycota > Leotiomycetes > Helotiales > Amorphothecaceae > Amorphotheca > Amorphotheca resinae. The sequence continues at coordinate 536,918 of NW_020194473.1, forward strand.
AAGAGCTTTATACAAAGCTAATTTAGTATATGTACGACTTAGTCTTAACAGGCTATCTAGGTCGTAAGGTTACATCTGCCCTTATAATACACTAGTTCTTCTAGCTAAGGATACTAAGAGATATCTACTATTTTATACAGAATTATAATTTGTATAGCTATAATAAGGCCTAGAGAGATTAGAAGTAAGGATTCTTAAAACCCTTACTTATACCTAATTAGATATAAAAGGAGATTTTAATTAACTTTATAGTTAACTTACTTAAGAGTTAGGGTTATACAAACCTAATAGTTATTATAGACCGGCTAAGTAAAGGAGTAATTCTTAAACTAATAGCGTAGATTAGAGTAAAAGACGTAGCTAACGCGTTTATATAATACTTTTATTAACATTATAGACTACTATACGTAATTATGTCTAATAAAAGACCGTAGTTTATAAGAATTATATAGGTATAGATCTACGTACATTTAAAGATCGTATAAAGGCTGTCGACTATATTCTACCCTAAAACAGACAGGTTAATAGAGCGTATAAACTAGATAGTAAAGACATACCTTTATACGTTTATAAATTACGCTTAAGACAATTAGGCTAAGCTACTACTAGCTACAGAACTAGCGATTAATAATTAAGACGTAGTATCTATAAGAGTAAGCCCCTTCTTTTTGACCTATAGGTACTATATTAGCCTAATCTAGACGTCGTACGACCTAATACTATATAGTACTTATAAGAGCCTTGCCTAGTAAGTAGATAATATCGTAAGAAAGCTTAAGGATACGACTAAGTAAGTATAAGTATTAATAGCTATAGCCTAGTAAGTATAAGAAGACTTAACAAATTAGCGACGCTTATAGGCCGTACGATTTAACGTTAGTAACAAGGTCTGGCTCGACCTATAGAATGTCTATATAAGCCGTCTATTAAAGAAGCTTAATATAAGGTATACTAAGTTTATAGTAATAAAGGTCGTAGGTTTATATAGCTACCGGCTTAACACCTTACTAAGGATCTATAACGTGTTCTCTTCTAACCTCTTACGCCTAGCGTCGTACGATCCGTTCTTATTATAAGAGGTAACTAACGATTAGCCTAGGCCTATAATTATAAGAAAGAAAGAAGAATACTATATTAAAAAGATCGTAAAGAAGCGTACTATACGATAAGGCCGGGGTAGCTAGGTATAGTACCTAGTTAAGTAAGTAGGGTATTAAGCCCTTACTTAAGAACCTACGTCTATACTAACTAACACTACTATACTAGCGTTATATAAAGAACAAGAGTAGTAAGAGAAAGAGGAACAGAACACTTAGTAGGGCAGGCGTCGTATAACGCGCTACTAAGTATAAAGATAAGTTATTATTTGTATTTTTTATACTATTGTTTATAGCGTATAAAGTTATAGTTATTATAGACGTTATAAGTTACAGATCATTAGGTAAGGGTATAACCTTTTATTATACTAAGAAGAAGAGAAGAGTAAGAGAAACACTAGCTAAACTCTTACTATCTAGACCTTATAGTACGATTAGGTTATTATACAACCCTAACCCTCTCCTAAGGAAACGTATAACTGTACTTACGCCTAGCTTATTGTTATTACTCTCTTCTTCTTACTTTAAGGCTAGTAGCCCTAGACGATTATTTAGGAAAGCCTGTCGTACGCTACTACTATAAGTAGAATACCTTACGCTATAGTCCTTTTATTTATAGTTCTTGTACGCCTTATTCTAGAATCTAGGTAGTACTTAGTAGTTAAGAAAGACCCTCTAGTCGTTTTTATAACACAAAGAACAGCCGCTAAGGACAAGTATACCTATACGCTATATAAGTATTGTATTTATATAAGACAGACAATACGTCTATACTTATACTAAGGTTATATAGCTAAGGTAAAAAGGTACGTTACGCCCTAAAAGGGCTAGAGCTTAACGCTACTCGTTTATATAGATAAGTTATATAAGAACGTAAAGAGAGGCGATATATAAGATTAGGTACTACTAGGTAGTAAGGGCGTTTGACTACACGATAGTATTATTAACTGTATAGACAAGGCTATACACGTATTAGTAGGGGCTAGCTAAAGGTAAGGTAGTGTTGTACACGTTCTGTAGGTTTAGGGCAGCTATTTTACTACACAAAAAAAGAGGCTTAGTAATAGGCTAGCGCCCGCGTTAGCGCCGTACGAGTTTGTACTAGAGGAGAGCTTGACTTACTAATCGTTAAGGGCAGCTACTTTAGAACGCTTAGTAGTAGGCTAGCGGCTAAGTTAGCGCCGTACGAGCTTAGAAGAGAGCTTGACTTACTAATCGTTAAGGGGCAGCTACTTTAGAACGCTTAATAGTAGCTTAATTAATAGATTATAGTACGATCGTATAGTGTAGAGAGAGGGGAGGTAGTGGCAGGAGCGGTAGATTAGGTTGTTAAGGTTAGGTATAAGGTAAGAAGGGAATTAATTTATAGTAGTATAAGGGATTGTCTAGATTAATCACTAAGAAGAGGCTAATTAAGGCCCTTATATAAAGCGCGGGTTATAGGATTAGGCGTTAGCGTAAGAAGGAAAGGAAAGAGAGGTAATGTTACAGGTCAGAACCCGGTAAGGGGTTAGTGCCGAGCACGTGACTAACCGGACTATTGTTGCCCTGTCCTAATAGTAGAGTTTTCTCTTACCCCTTACCTTATACAAACCCTTTTCTTTCTTTCCTCTTTAGAGTATTCTCCTTATAGAATAAATCGACTTTACCTAAGCATCGTGTTGTCGACCCCTGACACTAGGACTATGTTACTATCTTTAAAAAGTACGTATCTTATTTTAAGAAAGTTATAAGTATCTCTTACCTTAATATAAAGTTATTACTAACTTAAAGGTAGTACGCGTACGATTTATAGAGATCTAAAGAAAGTAAGAAAGTAAAGGATAAAGTAGTAGTAGATACTATTAAGGATAATAATAGTAAAGAGAATAATAGTAGTAAGGATAGTAATAAGGACAAATAATAGACAAATAAGGGTTAAAGCTTGTTTGTCTAGTAGAATTGTACCTTAGATCTTTTTTTTTTCTATAATACATAATAATAAGGTCGATAGTACTTTATAAGGACGTTAATAGCTAGGATAGTACTTTAGGCTTTTCCTTTTTTTTCTTTTGTTTTTTTTTTCTTTAGGCTAGATAATAATAATATTAATAAAGGCTTGTAAAGACTTTAATAGATAAGACGCTAGATAGATGTTTTTAGTTATTTTTTTCTAGATACCTAAGGTTTTAAGTATTAATACTATAAATATAAGAGTTATACTTACTTTACTATAAGGACACTAGTACTATTATGCTTTTCTATTAGTAATCTTAATGTGTTTACTTGTATTTACGTAGTAGTAGACTATCGTTAAGGTTCTGTTATAGTTTCTATAAGTTTTCTAAATCGTTATATCTTTTTTATTTTATAAGATAGAATCTGTTTCTTTATAGGCCTTTATAAGTAAGAATAGCTTTTACTTTAATAAATGTTTCTTTGTCTAAGACTAGAATGTCTATTAGGCTTATAAGGACTTTACCTTCTTATACCTTATAAGGTTCTAGACTTGTAATTAGAAAGGTAAGATATAGCTATACTAATAAAAGAAGGTATATTCTATAAGTAAGTCTATAGTCTCTAATAACGTCTTTAATTTAGTAAGGGCTAATGTACTTACTTACCTGCTGTCCTTATAGTACTTAAGAAAGCTTAAGATAAGATTAAGATAGCTTTAAGTAAGCTTAAGATAAGGTAAAGTATAGTTTAAGTAAGCTTAAGCTATAAGCCTAGCTTAAGATATTCTTAAGCTAGCTTAAGCTTTCTTAAAATTTATCTAAGCTTTCTTAAGATTTACTTAAGCTTTCTTAAGATTTA
>NW_020194473.1:541157-557497 GCF_003019875.1 Amorphotheca resinae ATCC 22711
TTTTTTTTTTTTTTTTTTTTTTCTCTCTAGACTACTTTTAATCTCTAGATCCTAAATCACGTGACATAGCTTTATTTACATGTAAATAAACGCCCCTTACCTTTACGACTACCCTTAATAGCCCTCTGGCCCTTTGTTACCCTTACGGATCTCGACAGCCCTCTAGCCCTCTGTTGCCCTTACAGATCTCGACAGCCCTCTAGCCCTCTGTTACCCTCTGTGGCCCTCTAGCCCTCTGTTACCCTTACGGATCTCGACAGCCCTCTGTTACCCTTACGGATCTCGACAGCCCTCTGTAGTCCTCTATTGCCTCTACAGATCTCGACAGGCCTCTCTAGCCCTCTGTTGCCTTTACGGATCTCAACAGCCCTCTAGCCCTCTGTTACCCTCGCGAATACCCTTAACAGCCCTCTAGCCCTCTGTTGCCTTTACGAATCGTCCCTCTGCCCTCTAGCCCTCTATTACCTTTACGGATCGTCCCTCTGCCTTCTGTAGCCCTCTATTGCCTCTACGGATCTCGACAGCCCTTTGTGGCCCTCTGTTGCCTCTACGGATCTTAACAGCCCTCTATTGCCCTTACAGATCGTCCCTTTGCCCTTTATATAGCCTTTGCTAATCCTTTATAGCCCTCTAACTTTAAATACCTGTCGCGATCCCTACTTCGAATACCTGTCGCGATCCCTACTTTAAATACCTGTCGCGATCCCTACTTCGAATACCTGTCGCGATCCCTACTTTAAATACCTGTCGCGATCCTTACTTTAAATACCTGTCGCGATCTCTTTAAACACCTGTCGCGATCTCTTTAAAAATCACGATCTCTTTAAATACCTGTCTTTAAATAGTTAGTTACGATCCTTTAAATATAACAAATTTAATACGTTATATATGTCTTTTGTAGCCTTCTATAGCCTTACCTATAGAGCCTTTTATAGCCTTATAGAGCCTTCTATAGCCCTGTAGAGCCCTTATAAGCCTAGTTTAAGCTAGCTTAAGCGTTAAGCCTAGCTTAAGCTAGCTTAAGTAGCCAAGAGATTTAACATCTTATCAACAAAAGCTTAGCTTAAAAGAGCTTAAGCTAGCTTAAGAAAGCTTAAGAGAGCTTAAGTTAGCTTAAGAATAACTTAAGAATAACTTAAAAAATAACTTAAGAAAGCTTAAAAAAGCTTAAGCTATTCTTAAGCTATACTCTACTTTATCTTAAGCTAGCTTAATTTTATCTTAAGCTTTCTTAAGTACTATAAGGACCGCAGGTAAGTATCTACGAACTTCTTAGAAGGTCGACGTTACCTTAAGTATTTTGTTAATAAGAGTACTTAGTCTTCTTTTTTAAATAAAATCTTTTTTTAGTTCTAGTTATACTATTTCTTATACTATTTTTAAGAATACTAAAGGAATATAATAATTTCTTTATAGCTACTTTATAGCTACTTTACTTACGTATTAGCTACTAGTGCCTTTACTAGCTTTAACTAGTTTAGGGGTATATCTTTAAGACCTTACGGCTAGTACTTATATAGTACGTATAATAGTATTATATTTATTATAGAGTACTATAAGGTATTATATATAAATTTAGTAAGATCTAGCTTAGTTACCTAGTTGTTTTATATAAAGCTATAGTAAGTTTAAAGGTAATACTTAATAGCTTAGTTCTACTATTCTGTCTACTTATCTGTTTATAAGTAATAAGTAGTACTAAGTTACTATAATATTACTAAGTACTAGTAGAAACTACTCTAGAATTTACTTATAAAGAGAAAGCCTTAGTCTAAGACAATACTATCTAGAATTCTAAATTATTATATAACGTAGTATATTAAGAGAGATACTAGTCTATTACTAGTAAGACAATTAGTTATTAGAATATATAAGGAAAATTTTATAAATTAGTCTATAATAATAAGTATTAAATTATATAGTTTACTTACTACGTTATAAGAGTAAGGTAGCTACGTAATAAAGTTAAGTAAGATCTCTTACTAAGGTTTAAAAGAAATAAAGAGTAAGGCTAACTCGCTATATAGTAGATAAGTCCTTACCTTTATTCTTTAATAAATAGTATAAATAGAAACGTAATAGTAGACGTCTTTATTAAGACTTAGCTAAAAGAAAGATTAGAAAAGCCTTTTCTTTGTTTTACTAACTTCTTAGTACCTTATAGTAAGTATGTTATAAAAATGCTTTAGTAACTCTTTATGTAAGCCCGGATTATTAGGTATATATATACGTCTATAATACTATAGTAGTGTATTATCCTTAAACGTCTATAAGGACCTAGTAGTACTTTAGCTACCTTACTACTTCTTCTACTCTTTATTAGTAATAAAGGCGTCCTTTTACTATATATTATAAAGGGCTTCTAATAGTACTATTATAGTAGTAACGTTAACATTACTATTACCTAGCTATTACTCTTACTAGCCTAACTCTAAGTAGAGTTCTCTACTAGTATAAGAGTGTTTAATTTACGACTTAAAACTCTAGTAATAAAAGCATAAGGTCCTTAAGACTTACGATCGCCTTAGTCTACTAGCTAGCGTAAGTCTAGCCTCTTACGCTAAAGCGATTCCGCTAAGACAATATACGTTAAGAAGGTCGCTAGACCTTTAAAAGAAATAAAAGGAATTAAAGAAACAAAAGAAATTAAAAGAATAAAAGGAATAGAAACTTTGTTTTAAACAAGCCTTATAGTAAGACTAATAGCTTCTAAGGTAACTATGTTTACTTAGAATTTGTTAAGAAAAGTTACTAAGAGAGCTTGTTACGTCTTTAATTACTTATTAGGATCTTATAAGTTAGGTTGTTACAACAACCTATTAGTAAGGTTTTAGCTACTCTTTTTATATTTAATCTTAAAGTTAAAGATAGAAAGTTTTTCTAGCTATTTAGCTTACTACTATAATAACTTTAGCTTTATAAAGAAGTAACAGTAGTTTAGGTAGTCTATTAAAACTAATACTAAACTTTATACATATACTAAGTATAGCCTTTATAACTTAAAAGCCTTAATAATAGCTATTAACTTAGTGTTAAGGGTATTATAGCGTAGCTCTAGCCTCTTTAGCTTTCTAGAAATAAACGTAACAAGGTACTAGCGGCCTTCTTATAGCTATAAAAGGACAGTACTAATAGTATAAGTAGATATATTTATTTCTATACGCGTAGGTAGTTTAAGGTTATAGTAACGTAAGAAAGGGGCCTTTATAAAGACTAGTCGTAACTTATAGAAGGCTTTTAGGGCTTTAGAACTTAGTGTAATAGTACTAGTAGCGTTACTATAAAAGAGATTTGTTAGTAGTATAGTAATCTTTAAATAATTCTTAATAAAGCGCTTATAGAACCTAGTAAACCTTAAGAAGACACAAATGTCCTTTATAGTTATAAGAATAGGCTATTCTTAGATTATAAAGACACGCTTAGGTTTAATATAAACTCTTTACAAGTTAATAACGTATCTTAGGAAACCTACTTACTTTATATTAAACTCGTACTTTAAGAGGTTAGTATAAAGGTTATATTATTAGAGACATTTAAGGACATAGTAAACATACTATATATACTTACTCTTCTTTATTTGTAGAGTAGATAAGGATATTATTAAGATATATAATACAAATATTATTAATAAGATTCTCTAGTACTTTGTTAATAAAAGACTAAAAGGTCGCTAGTACGTTTACTAGCCTAAAGAGTATAACGTAGTATTTAAAGTAGCTATATTAATACTAAAAAGCTGTTTTCTACTTATTACTAGCCTTAATATAAACTTAATAGTACGCTTTATATAGGTTAAGCTTAGTATAGACACGTACTTATAATAGCTAATTAAGGATCTCTCTAATTAATAGAATAAGGGCTTAATTCTTTCTAGTTACACTATTTAACGTCTAGTAGTTAACGTAAAGTTATAGCTTTTCTTCTTTTTTTAGAACAAATAGTATTAGAGTACTAGTAAAGCTCTTACTTAGACAGATCTATCCTTTTACTAGGGCGTCGTCTAAATATTCGTGTAGAACACCTAGCTCGACCTCTATAAGTAGGTAGATTTAGCTATATAGAGGGCTACAGGGCTATAGAGGGTATTCGCGAAGGTATAGAGGGCTATCGAGAACAGAGGGCTGTTAAGAACAGAGGGCTGTTAAGGGTATTCGTGAAGGCAACAGAGGGCTGTCAAGAACAGAGGGCTGTTAAGAACAGAGGGCTGTCGAGAACAGAGGGCTGTCAAGAACAGAGGGCTGTCGAGGGCAACAGAGGGCTGTCGAGAGTATTTGTAAAGGCACAGAGGGCTGTCGAGAACAGAGGGCTGTCGAGGGTATTCGTAAAGGCACAGGGGGCTGTTAAGGGTATTCGTAAAGGCAGAGGGCTGTCGAGAACAGAGGGCTGTCAAGGGTAACAGAGGGCTGTCGAGGGTATTTACGAAGGCACAGAGGGCTGTCGAGAACAGAGGGCTGTCAAGGGCTATAGAGGGCTGGCTATAGAAGGGATTCGCGAAGGCAGAGGGCGTTTGTTTACATGTAAACAAAGCTAACTCTATTAGCTTAGTCACGTAATATAAAATCACGTGATTTTAGAATAATACTATATAGTAGTAGTAGTATAAGTTCTATATATAAACCTTAAACCTAAGCCTTAAACCTAAGCCTTAAACCTTAAACCTAAGCCTTAAACCTAAGCCTTAAACCTTAAACCTAAGCCTTAAACCTTAAACCTAACCTTTAAGCCTTAAACTTAAGCCTTAAACCTAAGCCTTAAACCTTAAACCTAAAACCTAAAGCTAAGTTCTAAGTAGTTTTAAACTAGGCTTAAACTAGGCTTAACCTAGTTTTACTTACTTAAGATAATCTTAAGTTAAGTTTAAACCTTACTTAAGATACTATAGTAAGGCACGTAAGTACTAATAATTTACAGACGTCTTCTTTAAGAAAGAGGCTAAATTACTACTTATAATTAATAGCTCTACTTATATAATAGACCTTAAAAGAGACGTAGTACTACTGTTGTCCTTATAGATCTCAACAGCCCTTATAGATCGTCTCTTTACCTTTTGTTATCCTTATAGATCCTTTTTAGATTAGACCTTAGATAGTTAATACTAGTGTTTATTAATACTTATAATTAAATACGTAATTATATTATAAGAGTAGTCTAAATACCTAAGTAGTAAACCTAAGCTATAAATAATTTTAAACTAGGTTTAAGCTAGTTTTAAGCTGGTTTTAAGCTGGTTTTAAGCTAGTTTTAAGCCGGTTTTAAGCTAGTTTTAAGCCGGTTTTCTAGCTTAAACCCTTAAATGTTTTACGCTTTATGACAAGACATAAAATTAAGCCTAACTTAAGCCTAGTTTAAGATTAGCTTAAAACTAGCTTAAAACTAGCTTAAAACCAGCTTAAAACAGCTTAAAACCAGCTTAAAACTAGCTTAAAACTAGCTTAAAACTAGCTTAAACTAGCTTAAAACCAGCTTAAAACAGCTTAAAACCAGCTTAAAACTAGCTTAAAACTAGCTTAAACCTAGTTTAAAACTATATACTCTAGGCACTACTGTACTCTACATTTAAAAAAGAAAGCCTAGAGTCTAACTTTACTAGTATAGATCTATATTAAAAGAGAGCTCTTGTACTTATAAAAGAGTAAGTACTTCTTAAGGACATCTACTAAGAGGGCAGGTAGCGTAGCTAGGGCAGCGCCTTATTAGTATACTAGTAAGCTATTATATTAAGACTATTATACCTTTTAGTTCTCTTATAAGGTCTCTTCTAAAGAAGAGTCCTTATACTAGTCCTTTACTTACACGGCTTAGCCTGTCTTATACTTAAGTAACGTATAAGGTAGCGTTATAGTAGCGTTATAATAGTGTCTCTAGTGTTGTTAAAGACAGGTTACTACCTTATTATAGATAGACTATATAAGTTCGCCTTTACTTATATGTTTAAGACGTTATTTAAAGTCTACTACTTACTTGTTAAGGTAGAGGTCTAGTAGAGGCATAGCTATTTTAGACTTAAAGAACTAGACAAGTGTCGTCTAGTATACTTACCCTTATAATAATATAAAGACACTATAACTACTTTATAGCTAGGTCCTTTATAATCCTCTTAGCTTATTACTTAAAGGGGCAGTACTAGATCCTTATACTATATACTATAGTACTCTAGATTACCTTTGTATAGATCTCCCTTACACGTAGTAGACTATATCTTTATACAGACATAGTAAGCCTAGTAAGTATAAACTACTAGGTAGCGAACTTTTGTTTAATAGCGTTAAGGTAGCCCTTTTATCTAAGTTTCTAGTCTATCTATACCCTTAGAAAGTAGGCCTCTTAGACTAAGGGTATAACCCGGCTATTAAGGTAGACAGACGTTATTAGTATAGTATAAGCGTAAGTAAGATAAAAGAGCTTACTCTTTTTAAAGGTAAACTCTATTTCCCTTATACGTAACTACTAGCTATATATTTACTACGCCTTCTTAAGGTACTAGCATGTCTTTATTATGTCCTTACTAAATACTAAGAAGTTAAGGTCGTTAGTAAACCTTACTACTATAAGGCTTATATGTCTTTATAGTAGTACGTATAAGCTAGTAGTATAAAAGAAGAAGAAGATAAGAAAGAGAGACAAACCTTATAGTACCCTTATAGTAACCTCTTAAGGTAGTACTACTTTCTTATTAAAGAAGAGGCTAGCTATCTAGTTAGTAAGAAAGCTATATACTTACTATATAGTCTATATAAAGAACCTTAGGTATTAGAAGGTATAGAAAAGGCATATATAGTTTACTATATTAAAGGCGCCTTTAATATTAAGTTAGAAGAGGGTTATAGTAGCCTTATAGCTTTATACTATATATATAGTGTCGACTACTATTTTAACTACTAGGTCTATTAAGTACTAAGGCTAGTTCCTTATTTACGTCTTTAGAAGAAGCCTTTACGACTTTATAGTGTTAGTAAAGTACTAGCTAATAACTAACTTAATTACCTTACTTATTGTATTTAAGAGTAAGATTAGCCTATAGGCCCTAGCCGTTTATTACTATTTAAGGGTCTTTCTAGGCTTACGTAGTACTACTACCTTTACTACTTTAAACTATATAAGAAAGTACCTTAGCTAGAGGCTTACTATTACTATTACTATAAGAAGCTTAGCTAAAGGGCGCCTATACGCCTTAAAGAAGCTAGTAAGTAGTAGGTTAGGCCCTAGTACTTTCTAAGTACTTGTCTTCTAAAGGATATCTATAATCTCTACCTTTATTATAGTGTCGTTAATAGTAAACTACTAGTATTACTTATTCTAAAGGTCTAGAACAACGTTACTAAGATTAGCTACTAATTCTAAAAAGAACTATTAACCTAATACTACTACCTTATTATAGTAGCTTATAGCTAGTACTTTTTTATTAGTACCTTAAAGAGGCAGGAGTAAGGCCGGTTCTAAGGGTATATAGTTATAAAGCCTAGCCTACCTCTTAAGACTTTAGAGTTACTATTAGTCCTTTAAGATAGTAGTAAAAGCGTTATACTAGCCCTTAGTCTTTACGTCTTAGATTATACAAAGCTAGTAGGTACTAGCCTATTAGAGTTTACGCTAGTAGAGCTTAGTTAAGGTACCTTACGGCCTTATTTGTTTAATTTAACCTAGACTTAAAATAATATTAAATATATTTTAAAACTACTTAAAACTAGTTTTAACTTAGTTTTAACTTAGTTTTAACCTAGTTTTAAGTAGTTTTAAAACCTTCTTAACTCTAATTTTATCGTAATAACTCCGGATTATTATTAAATTATTTTAGAGATTTAACTTAGTTTTATAGTTTTAACCTAGCTTAAAACTAAGTTAAATCTAGACTAAAACTAGGTTAAAATACTTTAAGCTACCTTAAGCTATATTATTAGAGTTAGAACACATTTAAAGAGTTAATTAATTAATTATCTAAATAAGTAATAGAATTATATAAGTAATAAAATTAATAAAAAAAACTTTACAATAGTTGCCTACGCCCTTAACTACTCTAAAAACTTAAAAACAAACGATAGAATTAAAATTAGTACCCTTAGATACCCTCTAGAGTACTAGTAGACTATAGGCGAGCCTATAGTAACGGATAGTAGGTATACTAGACTTAAATAAAGCTAGTACTACCTACTTATAAGAAAGAGCTAATACTCTTATTCCCTAATAAAAAGCTATAGTAAGGAGCTAGTAAGTAGTAAGAGCGGTATAGACAATAAAACAAAGTTAATCTTATAACGAATTAAGGCCTACGTAATACTAGGCAAGAAAGATAAGGCGTTACGCCTCTTTTACGACCTTATTATAATAACAATAGTAGTAGTAGAGCTAAAGGTAGTAAATATAAAGACCCTCCTATATACCCTTAAGACCCCTTTTAATAACGACCTAGTAACGATTAAGTAATTAAGAATAATGTTAAAAGAGGCCTTCTAGAGGCTGATAGTAATAGTAGCCCCTTAGGCTACGTACGCGTTAGTAGTAGGCTAGCGCCTAACAAGAGTATAAGTAATACTAGAGAGACAGATTAGAGAGCTAAGGATTAGAGTAGATAGATAGACAAAAGACCTAGTACGTTATAGTGCTATTAAAGTAGTAATAGTAGCTAATATAGCGATTAGAGGCGCTAAGGTAGTAGTAACCTGCCGGCTTTTAAGTAGTAACACTATTCTTACCTTTAAGAAGACTATACTAAAGACTGTAATCTAAGATTAGGGCTAGGTATAAAGGGCGTTTAGGCCTATAGCCTAGCTCTATAAGAGTAAGTTTATAGTAATTGTAAAGGGCCTACTAGTAGACTAGGTTATATAAGTAAAATTAAGAGTATTACTAGTAAAGATCTAAGCCTACGTACTATATGTTATAAAGGTTAAAGTTAAGCCTATTAGGGCCTTTATAACAAAGTTTATAATAATAGTACTATACCTCTAAAGTACTAATATAGCGATACGCCTATATAAATAAAGGCTAATCTAGTAAGCCTAGATCTTTAACTATAAGCTGTATTTAGCTAACCTACAAATCTAAAGATACTTCTAGTACTACTAGTTCGGCTATATTAGGTAGTTCTATAAGAACTAGGCCTAGTATAGCTACTATATAAGAGTAGTGTACCCTTAGGGTAAAGAGAAGTACCCTTAACTTAATAGTAAGAAGAAATATGTTAACTATAGTAGACTATACGTAGTATAAGACTATTAGTATCTTAAGGCCCTTAAGGTAAAGAAGTAAGTATATACTATATATTAGTAGAGACTTAGACAGTTTAAGGTATTAAAGAGTAGCTTTACTAGCTAAGTACCTAGCGTTACACTAGTGTCCTTATAAGATAGTAACAATAGCTACTAGGTTATAACACTTAAGAAACTATAGATAAGTAATAATAAGAAGCTTATAGTAAGGACTCTAGTAAGGTGTAGGCGCCCTCTTATTAAGGCGCTAGATATAGTAATAGTTAAGAGCTACGACATTATAGAGATATTAAGCTAGGGAACTAACTAAGGGTCTAGCGACCCTTTTATAACGTAAGACTTATAGATCCTAGACTCTTAGTAATAAAATTAATAATAGTATACTAGAACACTATAAGAAAGAACGGCCTTACCTTAATAGTACTTTATAATAGCTATAAAGCCGACGTTATAGTAATCTAAGAGCTATAATATAATAAACAGATAAAGATAGTCTACTACTTAGTATAGGTAAAGTACTAGTAGGTCTATAGAGGTAAAGGCTGTATAGTTATCTACGTTTATAAGTAGTACCTACCTCTTACTTAAGTAATAGAGACTAGCGTCAACTAGTATTACGTTACTCTATAGAGTGTTACTATCTAGTTAATATACTTACTAATTCCTAACTCTCTTAGCTAGACTAGCCCTCTCTAGTAGCTTACTAAGAAAGACTTAGAAGGGCTATAGATTATTATAAGCGACATAAACCTTTACTACTTACTCTAAGATAAAGCTAGTAAGACTACCCTTAAATTAAAGACCTTCTTTTGTCTAGCCTATAAGTAGTAGCTCTTACTATATATACCTTAGAGAGAGCTAACCTAAAAGAGACATAGTAAATAAGACTTAACGATTAATTACGCGTAGGCTATAGTAACGCTCTAGTATACCTACTAAGGTAACCTAAGGTATAAGAGATCTAACTACTACGCCTAGCTAGTTAAGGTTATTACCTAAGTAAGAGATTACTATAAGAGAGCCGTAAAGGCACTAGAGTAGAGCTAGACCCTAATAGACTAAGAGCTAGTAGCGATTAAGGCTAGAAGGCTCTACCTCTTCTCTAAGCTACTAGACATACCTTATAAGGTCGATAAGGTAGTTAACTTACTTACCTTCTAGCTTATACGTATTATAAACTTATCTACCTTAAGAAAGAAGGTTAGCTAAAGGTATACTAAACCTTAGTAGAGTAGTAAGGTCTTTAAGGCTGTCTAGAAAACGTAGGTAGTATACTATTAATATACTACTACCTTAACTAAACTTTACTAGCGTAACCTCTAGTAGGCTAGTACCTACTAACTCTAGACGATCTAAGATATAAAGACTAAGAGCTAGCGCGACGCCCTTACTACTACCTTAAAAGACTAATAAAAACTCTAGAGTCTTAAAAGGTAGGCTAGGCTCTATAGCTACGTACCCTTAGAACCGGCCTTACTCTCTTCTCTTTAAGGTACTAATAAAGAGACACTAGCTATAAGCTACTATAATAAAGTAATAGTATTAGGCTAGTAGTTCTTTCTAGAATTAGTAGCTAATCTTAATAATATTGTTCTAGACCTTTAGGACAAGTAGTACTAGCGGTTTACTATTAACAATACTATAATAAAGGTAGACATTACTAACGTTCTTTAAAAGACAAGTACCTAAAAGGCGCTAAGACCTAACCTACTACTTACTAGCTTTCTTAAGGTATACAGGCGCCCTTTAGCTAAGCTCCTTATAGTAGTAGTAACTATAAGCCTCTAGCTAAGGCACGTCCTAGTATAGTTTAAAGTAGTAAAGGTAGTAGTACTACGTAAGCCTAAAAAGACCCTTAAATAGTAATAAACTATAAGGGCCTATAAGCTAATATTACTCTTAAGCGCGATAGGCAAAGTAATTAAGTTAGTAATTAGCTAGTACTTTACTAATACTATAAAGTCGTAAAGGCTCTTCTTAGAAACGTAGATAAGAAACCGGCTATAACGCTTAATAGACCTTATAGTTAAAATAGTAGTTAATACTATATATATAGTATAAAGCTATAAGGCTATAGCGTCTTTTCTCTAACTAGACATTAAAGGCACCTTTAATATAGTAAACTATATACGCCTTCTTTATACTCTTTAATACTTAAGGTTCTTTATATAAGCTATATAGTAGGTTTATAGCTTCTTTACTAATTAGACAGCTAGCCTCTTTTTTAATAAAGAGGTAGCGCCGCCTTAAGAAGTTACTATAAGGGTACTATAAGGCTCGCCCTTCTCTCTTATCCTCTTTTTCTTTTATACTACTAGCTTATACACGCTACTATAAGGTTATATAAGCCTTATTATAGTAAGGTTTACTAACAACCTTAACCTCTTAGCTTTTAGTAAAGATATAATAAAGACACGCTAGTACCTTAAAGAGACGTAATAGACATATAGCTAATAGTCGTATATAAAAAGGATAGAGTTTGCCTTTAAAAAGAGTAAGCTCTTTTACCTTACCTGTACTTACGCTATACTAACAATACTTGTCTACCTTAATAACTAGGTTATACCTCTAGTCTAAGAGGCGCGCTTTCTAAGAGTTTAGTTAGATTAGAAGCTTAGATAAAAGGGCTACCTTAATACTATTAAACAAAAGTTCGTTACCTAGTAGTTTATACTTATAAGGCTTACTACGTCCGCGTAAGGATATAGCCTACTACGCGTAAGAGAGATCTATATAAAGGTAATCTAGAGTACTATAGTATATAGTGTAAGGGTCTAGTACTACCCTTCTAGGTAGTAAGCTAAGAGGATCGTAAAAGACCTTACTATAAAGTAGTTATAGTGCCTTTACGTTATTATAAAGGCGTACTAGGCGACTCTTGTCTAGTTCCTTAAGTCTAAAATAGCTATGCCCTTACTTAACCTCTACTTTAATAAGTAAGTAACAGACTTTAAACAACGTCTAGAATATATAAGTAAAGGCAAACTTATATAGTCTATCTATAATAAGGTAGCGACCTGTCTTTAATAATACTAGAGACACTACTATAGCGTTACTATAGTACTACTACCTTATACGTTACTTAAGTATAGAGTAGGCTAAGCTACGTAAGTAAAGGACTAGTATAAGGACTCCTCTCTAGAGAAGACCTTATAAAGGAACTAGAAGGTACGATAGTCTTAATACAATAGCTTACTAGTATACTACTAGGGCGCTGCCCTAGCTACACTACCTGCCCTCTTAGTAGACGCCCTTAAGAAGTACTTACTCTTTTATAAGTATAAGAGCTCTTTATTAACATAGATCTATACTAGTAAAGTTAGACTCTAGGCCTTCTTGTTTAAGTATAAAGTACTAGAGGTAGTAACCCCTTAGTACCCTTATAGTAAGGCCTTAAAGATAGTAGTATACCTAGTCCTTAACTACTAGTAGCTAGATTAATAATAGTAGGCCTTATAGTAAGCGCTTTACCTAAGAGCGCTATAGACGTTCTACGACTTTATAGTAGTAATAAAGAAAGGTAAGAGTACTTATATACTAATCTATTAGCTACTATCTACTAGCTAATTCTTATAGTTCTGGCTAGCTAAGTAATACCTAGTAAAGGAGTTATAAGAAAGAGAGTAGCCCTAGCTAGTAGCTAGTGCCTTACTAGCGCCTTACTAGTATCCTGTTAGTATATTTAGTATTACTAGGCTAAAAGGTTAAGTTCTAGTAAGGTAGTAATAAAGACCTAGCGCCTTAGTAGTACTATAATAGTATAAACGTAAGTAGTAGTACGTAGGTTTTTACCTAGCTTTAGTATAGTTTTACTACGTGATTTATTTATGTAGTATAAAGGTTCTATATATAGTAGGTATAAGTAGTAAGAACAATAATAATAATAATTAATTATCTATTTAAGTATAAGAAAGAACAGTTATAAGAATAGTTATAAAGACAGTTATAAAGATAGTTATAAGGATAGTTATAAGGGTAGTTATAAGCGTAGTTATAAGGGCAGCCGTAAGGGTAGTTATAAGAGTAGTCGTAAGGGTAGTCGTAAGGGCAGTTATAAAGAGATCTATAAAACAATATAATTAGTAAGGGATCTATAAGAGTAGAAGGGATCTATAAGGGTAGAAGAGATCTATAAGGACAAAAGGGATCCGTAAGGGTAGAAGGGATCTATAAGGGCTATAAAGGGAAACAGAAGGCTGTTAAGAGTATTTGTAAAGGTATAGAGGGCTGTTAAGAACAGAGGGCTATTAAGGGTATTCGTAAAGGTATAAAGGGCTGTTAAGAACAAAGGGCTGTTAAGAACAGAAGGCTGTTAAGAATAGAGGGCTATTAAGAATAGAGGGCTGTCGAGGCTATTCGTAAAGGTATAGAGGGCTGTTAAGAATAGAGGGCTATTAAAAACAAAGGGCTGTTAAGGGTAATAAAGGGCTGTTAAGATCTGTAGAGGTAACAGAGGGCTATTAAGATCTATAGAGGCAATAGAGGGCTGTTAAGATCTATAGAGACAATAGAGGGCTAGAGGGCTATTAAGGGCAATAAAGGGCTGTTAAGAGTATTCGTAAAGGTATAAAAGGCTATTAAGAATAGAGGGCTATTAAGGGTATTTGTAAAGGTATAAAGGGCTGTTAAGAACAGAGGGCTGTTAAGAACAGAGGGCTGTTAAGAACAAAGGGCTATTAAGAACAAAGGGCTATTAAGAACAGAGGGCTGTTAAGAGTAATAAAGGGCTGTTAAGATCTATAAGGACTATAAAAGGTATTTACGACGCGCTTATTTACATATAAACAAAGCTAAATCTTATAGCCTAGTTACGTAACATTATACTTACTATATAAGTGTCTAGAACTATTCTTTATAAGTACTTTACGTAAAAACTAAGTTAATTCTAATAGTTAAAAAAACATTATTATTAAGCTATATATAAAAAACAGTTGTCTACGCCTCTTACTACCCTAAAAACTTAAAAATAAATAATAGAATCAAAATTAGTACCTTTAGATACTCTCTAGAGTACTAGTAAACTATAAGTAAGCCTATAGTAACAGATAGTAAGTATACTAGACTTAAATAAAGCTAATACTACCTACTTATAAGTAAGAGCTAGTACTCTTATACCTTAACTAAGAGCTATAATAAGGAGCTAGAGACTAGTAAGAGTAATAAAGACAATAAGACAGAGAAAATCATATAAAGGATTAAAGCTTACGTAATACTAAGTAAAGAAGAAGAGGTATCGCGTCTTTTATACAACCTTATTACTATAATAATAATAGTAGTAAAGATAAGAGCTATAAATATAATAACTCTCTTACGTACCTTTAGGCCCTTTTCTAATAATAACCTAGTAATAATTAGATAATTAAGAACGATATTAGAAGAGGCCTTCTAAAGGCTAGTAGTAACAGCGGCCCCTTAGGCTACTTATACGTTAGTAGTAAGCTAGTACCTAATAAGAGTATAAGTTATACTAGAAAGGTAGATTAAGGAGCTAAAGATTAGGGCAGTTAGATAGATAAAGGACCTAGTACGTTATAGCGTTATTAAAGTAGTAATAGCGGCTAACGTAGTAATTAAGGGCGCTAAGGTAGTAACGACCTACTAGCTACTTAGTAGTAATACTATCCTTACGTTTAAAGAGGCTATACTAAAGAACGTAATCTAAGATTAAGGCTAAGTATAAAAGGCGTTTAGGCTTATAGCCTAGCTTTATAAGAGTAAGTTTATAGTAATTATAAAGGGCCTACTAGTAAAACAGATTATATAAGTAGAGCTAAGAGTATTACTAGTAGAGATCTAAGCCTACGCGCTATATGTTATAAAGGTTAAAGTTAAACCTATTAAGGCCTTTATAGTAAAGTTTATAATAGTAGTACTATACCTTTAGAGTACTAACGTAGTAATGTGCCTATATAAACAAAGGTTAATCTAGTAAGCCTAGATCTTTAACTATAAGCTATATTTAGCTAACCTACAAATCTAAAGATACTTTTAGTACTACTAGTTTAGCTATATTAGGTAGTTCTATAAGAACTAGGCCTAGTATAGCTACTATATAAGAGTAGTATACCCTTAGAGTAAAGAAGAGTACCCTTAACTTAATAGTAGAAAGAGATGTATTAACTATAGTAGACTATACGTAGTATAAGACTATTAGTATCTTAAGGCCTTTAAGGTAAAAAAGTAAGTATATACTATATATTAATAAAGGCCTAGATAGTTTAAAGTATCTAAGAGTAGCTTTACTAGTTAGGTACTTAGTATTACTCTAGTATCCTTATAAGATAGTAACAATAGCTACTAGATTATAGTACTTAAGAGACTATAGATAGATAATAGTAAGAAGCCTATAGTAAAGACTCTAGTAAGGTAAGGACGCCCTTTTATTAGAGTACTAGATATAGTAATAGTCTAAAGCTATAATATTATAGAGATGTTAAGCTAAAGAGCTAGCTAAGAGTCTAGTAACCCTTTTATAATATAAGACTTATAGATCCTAGACTCTTAGTAATAAAATTAATAATAGTATACTAGAATACTATAAGAAAGAATAGCCTTACCTTAATAGTACTTTATAATAGCTATAAAGTTAATGTTATAGTAATTTAAGAGTTATAGTATAATACTTAAATAAAGACAGTCTACTATCTAGTATAAGTAAAGTACTAGTAGGTTTATAAAGACATAAGTAAAGTAGTTATCTATATTTATAAGTAGTACCTACCTCTTACTTAAGTAGTAAAGACAGGTATTAACTAGTGTTACGTTACTTTATAAGGTATTACTATCTAGTTAATATACTTACTAATTCCTAACTCTTTAGACTAGGCTAGCCCTTTTTAGCGGCTTACTAAGAAGGACTTAAAAGGGCTATAGATTATTATAAGTAACATAAACCTTTATTACTTACTCTAAGATAGAGCTAGTAAGACTACCCTTAAATTAAAGACCTTTCTCTATCTAGCCTATAAGTAGTAGCTCTTACTATATATACTTTAGAAAGAGCTAATATAGTAGTAATATAATAAACAAGACTTAATAATTAACTATATATAAGTTATAGTAACGCTTTAGTATACTTATTAAGGTAACCTAAGGTATAAGGGATCTAACTACTATACCTAGCTAATTAAGGTT
>NW_020194473.1:557520-577375 GCF_003019875.1 Amorphotheca resinae ATCC 22711
ATAAGACTATTAGTATCTTAAGGCCTTTAAGGTAAAAAGTAAGTATATACTATATATTAATAAAGGCCTAGATAGTTTAAAGTATCTAAGAGTAGCTTTACTAGTTAGGTACTTAGTATTACTCTAGTATCCTTATAAGATAGTAACAATAGCTACTAGATTATAGTACTTAAGAGACTATAGATAGATAATAGTAAGAAGCCTATAGTAAAGACTCTAGTAAGGTAAGGACGCCCTTTTATTAGAGTACTAGATATAGTAATAGTCTAAAGCTATAATATTATAGAGATGTTAAGCTAAAGAGCTAGCTAAGAGTCTAGTAACCCTTTTATAATATAAGACTTATAGATCCTAGACTCTTAGTAATAAAATTAATAATAGTATACTAGAATACTATAAGAAAGAATAGCCTTACCTTAATAGTACTTTATAATAGCTATAAAGTTAATGTTATAGTAATTTAAGAGCTATAGTATAATACTTAGATAAAGACAGTCTACTACCTAGTATAAGTAAAGTACTAGTAGGTCTATAAGGGCAAAGGTAGAGTAGTTATTTACGTTTATAAGTAGTACTTACCTCTTACCTAAGTAGTAAAGACAGGCGTTAATTAGTATTATATTACTTTATAAGGTATTACTATCTAGTTAATATACTTACTAATTCCTAACTCTCTAAGCTAGGCTAGCCTTCTCTAACGGCCTATTAGGACAGACCTAAAGAGGCTATAGATTATTATAAGTAACATAAACCTTTATTACTTACTTTAGAATAGAGCTAGTAAGACTACTCTTAAATCAAAGACCCTTCTCTATCTAGCCTATAGATAGTAGCTCTTACTACGTATACCTTAAGAAAAGCTAATATAGTAGTAATATAACAAATAAGACTTAATAATTAACTATACGTAAGTTATAGTAACGCTCTAGTATACCTATTAAAGTAACCTAAGGTATAAGAGATCTAACTACTATACCTAGCTAATTAAGGTTATTACCTAAGTAAGGGATTACTAAAAGAGAGCTGTAAAGGTACTAAGATAAAGCTAGACCTTAATAGACTAAGAACTAGTAACGATTAAGGCTAGAAGGCTCTATCTCTTTTTAGAGCCGCTAGACATACCTTATAAGGTTAATAAGGTAGTTAACTTACTTACCTCTTAGCTTATATATATTATAGATATATCTACCCTAAGAAAGAAAGTTAACTAAAGGCGTACTAAGCCCTAGTAGAATAGTAAGGTCCTTAAGGCCGTCTAGTAAGTATAAGTAGCGTACTATTAATACGCCTTTACCTTAACTAAGCTCTACTAGCGCGACCTCTAGTAGGCTAGTACTTATTAACTCTATATAATCTAAGACGTAAAAACTAAGAGCTAGTATAGTACCTTTACCGCTACTTTAAAGGACTAACAAAAACTATAGAGTCTTAAGAAGTAGGCTAGGCTTTATAGCTATATATCTCTAGAACTAGCCTTACTCTTACCCCTTTAAGGTACTAATAAGAAGGTACTAGCTATAAGCTACTATAATAAAGTAATAGTATTAGGCTAATAGTTCTTTTTAGAATTAATAGCTAATCTTAGTAACGTTATTCTAGACCTTTAAGATAAGTAGTACTAACGGTTTACTATTAACGACACTATAATAAAGACAGATATTACTAACGTTCTCTAAAAGTTAGGTACCTAGAAAGTACTAGGCCTTAACCTACTACTTACTAGCTTCCTTAAGGTATACAGGCGCCCTTTAGCTAAGCTCCTTATAGTAATAGTAACTATAAGCCTCTAGCTAAGGCACTTTCTTACGTAATTTAAAGTAGTAAAAGTAGTAGTACTACGTAAGCCTAAAAAGACCCTTAAGTAGTAATAAACCGCTAAAGCCTATAGGCTAATATTACTCTTAAACGTAATAAGTAAAGTAATTAAGTTAGTAATTAGCTAGCGCTTTACTAATACTATAGAGTCGTAAGGGCTCTTTTTAAAAACGTAGATAAGGAACTAGCTATAGTACTTAATAGACCTTATAGTTAAAATAGTAGTTAATACTATATATATAGTATAGAGCTATAAGGCTATAGCGTCCTTCTTTTAACTTAACATTAAAGGCGCCTTTAATATAATAAACTATATACGTCTTCTCTATACTCTTTAGTACCTAAGGTTCTTTATATAGGCCGTACAGTAAGTATATAGCTTTCTTACTAATTAGACAGCTAGTCTCTTCTTTAATAAAGAGGTAGTACTACCTTAAGAAGTTACTATAAGGGTACTATAAGGTTTGCCTTTTTCTTTTATCCTCTTTTTTCTTTATACTACTAGCTTATATATACTACTATAAGGTTATATAAGCCTTATTATAGTAAGGTTTACTAACGACCTTAACCTCTTAACTTTTAGTAAAGACACGATAAAGATACACTAGTACCTTAAAGAGGTATAGTAAACATGTAGCTAGTAGTCGTATATAAGAGAGATAGAGTTTACTTTAAAAAAGAGTAAGCTTCTTTACCTTACCTATACTTATACTATACTAATAACGCCTGTCTACCTTAATAGTTAGGTTATACCCTTAGTCTAAGAAGTACGCTTTCTAAGAGTTTAGATAGATTAAAAGCTTAGATAAAAGGGCTACCTTAACGCTATTAAATAAAAGTTTATTACCTAGTAGTTTACGCTTATAAGGCTTACTATGTCTATATAAGGATATAGCCTACTATACGTAAGAGAGATCTATATAAAGGTAATCTAGAGTACTATAGTATATAGCGTAAGAGTCTAGTACTATCTTTCTAAGTAGTAAGCTAAAGAGATTATAAAAGACCTTACTATAAAGTAGTTATAGTATCTTTACGTTATTATAAGGGCGTACTAGACAACACTTGTCTAGTTTCTTAAGTCTAAAATAGCTATACCCTTACTTAACCTCTACCTTAATAAGTAAGTAACAGACTTTAAACAACGTCTAGAATATATAAGTAAAGGTAAACTTATATAGTCTATCTATAATAAAGTAGCGACCTGTCTTTAATAACGCTAGAGATACTACTATAGTGTCGCTATAGCGCTACTACCTTATACGTTACTTAAGTATAGAGTAGGCTAAGCTACGTAAGTAAAGGACTAGTATAAGGACTCCTTTTTAGAGAAGACCTTATAAAGGAACTAAAAGGCACGATAGTCTTAACATAATAGCTTACTAGTATACTACTAGAGCGCCGCCCTAGCTACGCTACCTGCCCTCTTAGTAGACGCCCTTAAGAAGTACTTACTCTTTTATAAGTATAAGAGCTTTCTTTTAATATAGATTTATACTAGTAAAGTTAGACTCTAGGCTTTCTTTTTTAAGCGTAAAGTACTAGAAGTAGCGACCTCTTAGTACCTTTATAGTAAGGCCCTAGAGATAGCGGCTTACCTAGTCCTTAACTACTAGTAGCTAGATTAATAGTAGTAGGCCTTATAGTAAGTACTCTACCTAAGAGCGCTATAGACGTTTTATAACTTTATAGTAGTAATAAAGAAAGGTAAGAGTACTTATATACTAATCTATTAGCTACTATCTACTAGCTAATTCTTATAGTTCTATCTAGCTAAACACTACCTAGTAAAAGAGTTATAAAAGAGGGAATAGCCCTAGCTAGTAGCTAGTGCCTTACTAGCGCCTTACTAGTGTCTTGTTAGTATGTTTAGTATTACTAGGCTAAAAGGTTAAGTTCTAGTAGAGTAGCGATAAAGACCTAGTACCTTAGCGGCACTATAATAGTATAAACACAAGTAGTAGTACATAAGTTTTTACCTAGCTTTAGCATAGTTTTACTACATGATTTATATAGTATAAAGGTTCTATATATAGTAGACATAAGTAGTAAGAACAATAATAATAATAATAAGTTAATTCTAGTTAATTCTAGTTAAATCTAAGTTAAATCTAAGTTAAATCTAGTTAAACTTAATTAAATCTAGTTAAATTTATTTAAAACTTAGTTAAAACTTAGTTAAAACTTAGTTAAAACTACTTAAAACCTTTAAAACTTAGCTTAAAAGTTTTTAAAACCTTTTAAAATTAGATTAAAACTAAGTTAAGCTTATAAATCTAGGTTAATATAAACTTAATACTAGCTTAACTATCTCTTAAATAAAGGGCGGTCAGCCTGTAAGTAGTAGTATATTAATAGTACGCTACTTATACTTGTTAGATAGTGTCTAGAACCTTACTATTTTACTAGAGCTTAGTACGCTCTTAGCTAACCTTCTTTCTTAAGGTAGATATATCTATAATGTATATAAGCTAGAAAGTAAGTAAGTTAACTACCTTATTAAGCTTATAAAGTATATCTAGTAGCTTTAAGAAGAGGTAGAGCCTTTTAGCCTTAATTATTACTAGTTCTTAGTCTATTAAGGTCTAGCTCTATCTTAGTACCTTTATAGCTCTCTCTTATTAATCTCTTACTTAGGTAATAACCTTAATTAGCTAGGTGTAGTAGTTAGAGCCCTTATACTTTAGGTTACTCTAGTAAGTATACTAAAGCGTTACTATAGTCTATATATAGTTAATTATTAAGTCTTGTTTACTATATTACTATTAGGTTAGTTCTCTTTAAGGTATATATAGTAAGAGCTACTACTTATAGGCTAGATAGAGAAAGGTCTTTAATTTAAAGGTAGTCTTACTAGCTCTATCTTAGAGTAAGTAATAAAGGTTTATGTTACTTATAATAACTTATAGCCTTACTAAGTCTTCTTTAGTAAGTCGCTAGAAAAGGCTAGTCTAGCCTAAAGAGTTAAGAATTAGTAAGTATATTAACTAGATAGTAATACCTTATAAGGTAACGTAGTACTAGTTAATTGTAAGCTGATGTGATGGGTTAAAGGATGATTCATTTGTTCTAGCTAGAATACAGAGTATATGTAGCTAGTTGCCTGAGGCATCCCACTGGTTTCCATGCCCTAGGCACCCTTAGTATCCGTCTCCTATGGCCCTGGTATCCTATATCTTATTGTGTAACAAGTGCACCCCCTAGGAGTTGTTCCGTCCTCGGAACAAACCATGTCCTAGATAGACGGGAGCTAAAAGGATAGCGCCGGGGCGTCGTCTAGTGGCAAGCCTTCTGAGATGGGTAACATGACCTTTGCGCTAGTAATACTGCCAAACAACGTTCTTGCTGCCGTAATTTGTGCCAGGAAGCCTTGCGCTGTTATGTCGTTAAACAGTTCGGACGCAGCTGCCGTGTTCGGTTGTAATGCTAGGAGAGACATCGCCTTGGTCAGATGCGCGTACAATTTCTTAGCCGATTGAGTAATCTCGACTGCCCGTGTATAGACGCGGTAGTCGGTGACAGTAAACTTTTGTGATACGGCGCTATTAATTACTATAGTGACGACTGCTGGGGACAGCGCGTTATTGATCGCCGCTATAACGACCTCCGGTAATATGACTTAGGGATGGGCTCGGACGACGGCCTGCTAGGGCTGCTGGGCCTACTAAGGCTACTACTAGGCAGGTTGCTGGGCCTGCTAAAGCTGTTAGGACGGCTAGGGCAGTCTCTATCCTGATGCGGTATTGAACGCCTTTGTGTCTACAGGAATGCTATTAAGATTAATGCTGGCGTCTAACACTCTTTGCCTCTTGTCGGCGGTTAGGGACTTAAAAAGGAAATGCGTAGCGTAGTCTCTGTAAATCCTTATGTTTTTGGCTATAATGAGATCGATAGCTGCCTAGTAGACCTTGCCTGTGACGCCGTCGCGGAAGACAGAAGCTAGATCTAAAAGCTACTGGCGGTTAGGCAAATAGCCCTAGTTTAATAGCATGTAAGCGTCGTAGAGGATATTGATGCGCTATAGCACCGTTCCTCCGGCCTCGACACGAAGCGCGTCCAAGTCGTCGAAGCTCGGGATCTTTATTTGTCCTAACATGTCGCGAACCCTACGATAGTAGTGCTCCCGGGCTCGCGATCTCTTGGCCTTCTTCTCTGGCGGCTGGTCGCGTGGTTTGGACTAACGTAGCTTAGACTCGTCGTCGTCCTATTGTAGCTGCTCTTACAACTCCTCTTAGGCCCGCTATAGTATGGCTCTGACCTCCGGGTCTATGGTGCCGTAGAGATATGTAGGGATGATAGGTGGTACAGATCAAAACATAACGAGGTAAGCGGATAGGGTGGTTATGGTGTCGTAGGGGTTGATATAGGGTGGCAGACTAGCGAATGTGATTGTGTTAAAAGTGAGATGTAGACTGACCCGCGATCCGGAGAGATGATGAATGCGGGGAGACGCGCGATTAGTCGATGATGTAAGTAAAGACGCGCGATCAGTTGATTAGAGAGATGTAAGTAAAGACGCACGATTAGTCGCGGAGAGATGATGATCGTGTGTAAAGTGGTGGGCAACCGGGACGTAGTAACGGTTAGAGGAACTTGTGTGTTGTCGTGAGTAATAGTAATATTCCTGTCTAAAACTTAGTACGGCCGGGCCGCGCTAGGCCCTCTTAGGCCTTCTCTTTTGACGGGGAGGGCCTTTAGGCGCTATCCTCTTCTCGTACTCCTTGACGAGTTCTTTCGCGTTACTAAGAAGCTTAGCCGGGTACTATTTATTCTATTGGTTTCCCTATCCTTTGAATTTGACTAAATACTCGACCGTAGCCTTCTTGCCGTACTTAGTGATCCTTTTATCTACGATGCGTTCTAATTCGTACGACACCTAGTCTTTGGTGTCGCCCTAAACGCCCTTGACTAGTTCCTGGCTGTCTGGGGCGGGACGGTCATATGGGTCTGGTCCCTTA
This sequence comes from Amorphotheca resinae ATCC 22711, assembly GCF_003019875.1. Classification (NCBI taxonomy): domain Eukaryota; kingdom Fungi; phylum Ascomycota; class Leotiomycetes; order Helotiales; family Amorphothecaceae; genus Amorphotheca; species Amorphotheca resinae. The sequence goes on from NW_020194473.1 coordinate 564,294, forward strand.
GGCGCCGGCAGCAAGTGGGCAATTAATATGACGCGGTGACATTTCTATGACCGAGGAAAATCGAGCTTATATGCTAGCCGACCAACCTGTCGTACTACCTTGAAGGGGCCAGCTCTCTGCTGGGAGAGCTTCTTGTTTTAGGCTCCTGGTAAATAGTAGCCCTTGTAAAGTCGGAGAAACACTTTGTCGCTGACGTCTATCGTGATAGGGCTGTGACGAGCGTCGTAGTATTCCTTTGCGGCATTTGCTGTAAAGTCGATAGTAACCTTAGCGTCGTGCTGTCGGAGACGACAGATGATCTCTGGGGCTTCCTGCTGTTGGTCTTGCCCTGCTAGTAACGACAAGGACGTGTTAGGCTTAAAGCCGTATACTAGCTCGTTTAGGCTCGTCCTGATAGAGTCTAAGAAAGCGTTATTTAACGTAGCCTGTAAGGTTATGATGCTAGATGTCTACAGTAAGTCTGGGTTATCAAATATCTAGTATCGGATTACGATCTCTGCCGTCTGGTTTTTTCGTTTAGACAGCCTATTAGTCTAGGGGTGCTATACTGTAGACATGAGTAGCTTGGTATTAAATCGGCGGAAAAGCTCTTTCTAGAAGGCCGATATGAATTTCGGATCCTGATTAGAGATTATGCCTATAAGGATTCCCTAGTCCGAGAGTAGGAGCATCCGGACTAACACCTCTGCCTATTCCTCTGCTGTATAGGTACTATTGCCTGGGATTAACAGCGATTTCTTATTGTGTTTGTAAGTGACTGTAAGCATCGCGTCGAAGGTATCGTGTCCTTTGATCTTCTATAGGGCGACTACTAGTACTTCCGGCAAGCCGGTAATAAAGTCTATTACAATCGTGTAGAACGGTATTAGAAGGGATCGAATTGGTTATAGCTCGCCCGGTAGCGGCAAGCGTAATGTTGCGTTTACTTAGTAACTCGGACAATGGCGTACGTAATCAATAAGCTTCTTCGTAAGACCGTAAATAGACATGCCTTGTAATGCCTGCCTTATGCGATCGATTCTAAAGTAGAGAGGACTATAGGCTTCCTTTAGAACAGCCTGAGTTACTGATTTCGGGATATAGAGTCTAGCTAGACTATTTAACACAACGTAGTATAGTAGTCCGCCTTTCTAAATAAACAGTATACTGGCTTTCTCTCTGTCCGTAGTCTCGCCCTTCTCTATACTAAGCATACAGAACACACGACGGTAATAAGGGTCCGCGTAGTATCCCTCCTGTAGTTCCTTCTTAAATTCGTCTGTTACTAGCGCTTCTAACGTAATCTAGATGTGATCTAGGGTGTTGTCCTTAGAAACGTCCCTAGGCTCTATTGCCTTTAGCCTTAACAGTACGTCTAGCACAATGTTCGTCTTCCCGGGGATATGCCTTACGTCTATGTTGTATTGCGAGAGGTACTACGACGCCTAGACCAGCCTGATGTTCGACCGGTCTGCGTCCGTTGTGATTAGTGACGTTTGTTTTACGATTCCGCGTGTCGCGGAATAGTCTGTAAGCACGATTACTACAGTTCTAGACGACTAGAGCATAACGTGTAGCCGGCGTGCCGTGTACACCAGGCATGCTACTTCTAGCTCTATTAGTTTGTAGTTCTTCTTAGCCGGGCCTAAAAGCTTACTAAGGAACAAAATAGGCTGGACTATAGTAGAGCTGATTTTGGCAAGGTCTGCCGGCACCTTGTATCCCTCCTTTAAGTAGAAAGCTATAATGCCAAACCTACGCTCGTTAGACGCGTTGATTTTAAGGTATAATCTGCGTTCTAGGTCGAAGTAGACTAGAAACCGCGGATCGGAAAGGTATGACCGTGTTGCCTTAAAGCTGTTACGCTCCTCTAGCGTAGGCTCTTATAACGTCCGCGCTACAAATCTACGCCTCTTATTCTTCGTGATGCCTTGTTCTCGTCCGACCGCGAGGAGCTGCGTTTTCCGGTCCTACAGTAGTTGTACGATCTGGGCGTACTATAGCACGTATTAGCGTAGGTAGCCTGTTATCCTTAGGTATTGTTCTAGGGCCCTTAAGTTTTTAGGGAACTTTAGATTTTTTATCGATACTACCCGTTCTGCCGTCGTCGCTATTCTAAACCTATCTACCTGATACCCGAGTAGCTTAACTGACGGGTACGCTAAAAACGACTTCTTTAGTAATAATGTGATGCGTAGATCTCGAAACAGGGATAGCACGTTACGCAGGTGTGTTACATGCTCGTCTGCTGTCTGAGAGAAGACGACGATATCATCTATAAAACATTAAGAACAGTGCCTTAGGTCCCGCATTTTAGAATCTATATACCGTTAGACAAAAGTAGGGGAGTTTTTAAACCTTATTAATGCGACGTTAGGCATTTCTTGGCCTTAGTAACTGATGATAGTAAAGCGTTCCTAGTGGTCCTGCCGGACTAGGAATTAATAAAAGAAAGAAGATCCGTCGATTACCGTAATGTATGTCATCCCCTGAAGGGCTTTAATAACCTCTGACTATAGGGGCATTAGATACGCGTCTGGCACGGTTACCTTGTTTAGTGCCTGGAGATCGACTACTAGGCGCGCCTTGCGTTGCCTATTAACTGTACGCCATACAACAAAGACAGGGCACCTAAAGGGGGTAGGCAGAGTTACTTATTCTATTAGCCCCTTTTAGTACAGTTTGTCGAACACTTTGTCGACAGCCTTACGGTCTTTGATACCTAATGGGTAACATCTGGTGGCAACCTTCTGGTTTTGCTACCCTTTGACTAAGGGCACAGGCATCCTCTCGTCCTCTAGGATGTCTATAGGTCCCTTCTCTTCTTAGTACGTCGTAAACTTAGAAACTAATGCCTGTAGCTTCTGGGTTAGCACTAGGTCGGTGTCGTATATATAAATGCCTTCCGCTGTTGTGATCTCTACGACGTTAGTAGGCCGCGATATACTGATCGTCGGGCTGTAATCCTAGAATGATCCTAGTTCCTTTTTTAGCGCCTAGCGGTAGGCGTTCCGTGCGTCCTCTGTGACCAGATCCTGCGCGAGGTAATACCCCTCCTCTTCGAACTCATTAAGTGTTCTGAGGCGCGCTTTCCGAGGGATCGTTATCTCTTTTGCTGTCGTGTTTGTAACAGTAACGAAGTTTACGTAGTCCGTGATAGAGTCCTAGGCGCCCGGATGCGAACCTGTAAACATGTAACTCTTGCCTGCTAGGACCTCTGCGTAGCGAATTAGTACTGCTATCGTCGCCCCTAGCGGGACCCTGGTTTCTCAGGCCGCTAGTACCTTACAAATGACCCGGCCCTTGCGGTAGTGTACTTAGATCTTGACTGTAATGCCCTAGCATGCCCTGATCGCTAGTGTTTTGCTAGTAAAGTCTATGACTGCCTAGTGAGGGAACAGAACTTCGTTTCTGATCAAGAGCTTTAGGCCGAGCCTGTCTGTAATCTATGCCCTGATTTTAATCCGTGCCGTTACTACGTTACTGCTAACGGTGCTGTTAATGTACAGGTCGAACGATGCCTATCCTTTAAGCAGTAGCTTAGAGGCCAGGCCTTTGACTACGGTTAACCACGAATAGTCAATCTTGGCTCCTAGGTGTCGCATGACCTACTCCCGGTCTACCACAGACCGAGAACAACCTGTGTCGATACATACCTAGTGCTCCTTAGCGCTACCTAGTACGAACTTTACTCTTACTGTAGCGTATAAGTACCTTGCGACCGAGCCTAGCTTAGTATCTACAACCTGAGGTGTTGCTTCTATGACCCTCCTGATCATAAGGTCCGGACCGGATGCGGTCAGCCCCTCCTGGCATGCGACTATACTCTTCTTAGCCGGCGTACAGCTGTTAGAGTTCACGTACTTAAACAGCTTAGTGCGTAATAGAAAGGTCTAGGAGCACTTTCGGCATACTAGTTCTAGGCCTACTAGCTCTAGGCTAGTAACGAGTAATGTATTATCTTCCGGCTCCTACAATAGCTAGACCATTTCCCCTAAGCTAAGTGACACTTCCTCTACTATAGTGTACCCTTAGTCTACTAACTCTTAGTCGTATTTAGTGCCTACTTCCTCTAGAACGTCAACAAAATCATCGGAAAGGTTTGCCGTGTCATTTCGCTAGAAACGTCTAAAACGCCCGCTACTATACGGACCGTACGCATTACGCCTATACTAGTCCTGGTTCTAGTACCGGTTCTAGTACTAGTTCTGGCTCTAGTACTAGTTCTAGTACTAATACTAACCCTACTACTATGTCTCTTTCCCTTTGCCCTTGTCTAGCGATACGTTCGAATAGGGTAGCCCAGAGCGATTGTTCCTGTCTAGCCCTTTGTCTATACCTGTTAACTACTGTAACAGTAGTAGCGGCTAGGTCTAGTCGTTAGCTCTGTTAGCCTGTAGGAAAGGAAAAAATAGCGGCCGAAATGACGGCGGCGTAAAAGGACGTATCGACAGAAAAGAGGGATTATTCTGGAACGAATTAAAAGACCGGAACTTATTGTTACGAAAGGTATTACCTTGCCTACGCCTACCGCGTATCGGCTCGGGCATCCTTCGAGACTGCGCCTAGAGCATGTCCCGAATCGCATCCTGCTTTGATGCTACTTCCTCTATAAACTGTGCGATTGTCGTATTATCAGTAGGGCGGTTAACGAATGGTCGGATCGCCGGGTCTAGGTTGTTATATGCTTAGGAAAGCTACTAGATCGGTTTATCGAATTCCGCGGCTTTCGCGTGGCGGATCACTTTAGCCGTAAAGGCTCTTAGGCTCCGGTTTGACCGTGTATCGCTTACTGTATATCTAGTAGCTTGTAGTTTACGAAGCGCTGACGTCGGTGCCTCCTTAAACCTTCGGATTAAGGCGTCGGTCTATGCCTAGATGCCGCCTAGGCCGTGTTTTAGACCTATTCTCTACAAATCGTCTAGTTCTACTGTGTACTATGCTAGGGCCGCGCCCCTTAGGCAGGTTACTAAGTTCTGCTGTACGATCTGATCCTGTCCTCTAGAAGCGTTATCGCGTACGGCGTCCGTAAAGAGGTAAACGTCCCTCTAATGAATGTTGTTGCCGACTATTACGCTATCTCCTGTACCTACTGATTTATCTAGTTCGGGATTAAAGAAGCTGATGTCCCTAGGTCTCTACTTGTTATCTACCGGGTTTTGGACTAGGACAAGACCCTGTTCCTCGTTATCGCGCTGCCGGTTGTTCGGCTGGTTGTTACGGACGGCCGTAGCCACACTCTACTTAATCATTGCCTGTAGCTACTACATGATATCCGCCGTAAAGACGTTCGGGGCTGACCCGTTACCGTTACCCCTAAGGGTACTACTGCCTGTTCTAGTTCCCGATCTTCTATTAGTAAAAAGCCCGGATGACCTGGACCCTACTCCGGCTCTAGAGCTTAAGCCTAAGCCTAAGCCTCCTGCTACCGATCCTAATCCTGATGCTATGTCCCTAGTAATCTCTTCTGTAGTTTTAGATCGATGCTCCTCTGAACGTCGGGATTGGCTTCGCCTGCGTTAGTTCCGACGTGCGTCTGTTCGTAGCTGTTCTAGCCTCTGCTCTGCCTCTTGTGCCCGTAGATCCTCTAGGACGTTGATCCCTTCTGTCGCGTCGCCAAAGACTTTAAGGGCCTTAAGCAGCTTACTGCGATCGATGATCTACTGTCCTAGAAAGGGGCTAGGAGCCTCTATAGAAGCGCTCCTTCCTCTACGGCCGGTTGTCGAGGTTGTTGATGTTAATGTCTCTGCTACCGGTTCTAGAGGGAAGCGACGGGTGACGGTATGTATGTATGGCCGGAGCGCGATTAGGATGCGTCTAGCGAGCGCCGGATTATAGGCGAGTACCGCCTCGAACTAGTGAGCGAGCTTAACGATGTTAGGGAAGAGCTTAGGTTGTGATGCCAGCTCGAGTATTGGCGCGAGTAGAGCCGCTAACATTAGGTGGGTAGTAGGAGTCGCTTCGCTTTCGACAGGTCGGGGTAGGGTAGGATCGATACTAGGTAGGATTAATAGTATAGGACCGCGTTTGATCGCGTTCTGATTAGTATAGGTATAGGTATTAATGCTGGGTATAGGCGGTCCGTCCTCTTTAATAGAGGGGTCGGAACAAAGGTATTGCTACTATTTGTAAGCTGATGTAATAGGTTGAAGGATGATTTATTTGTTCTAGCTAGAATACAGAGTATATATAGCTAGTTGCCTGAGGCATCCTACTGGTTTCCATGCCCTAGGCACCCTTAGTATCCGTCTCCCATGGCCCCGGTATCCCATATCCTATTGTGTAACATTAATACTTATCTTTACTACTTAAGTAAGAGGTAAGTACTACTTATAGATATAGATAACTATATAGCCTTTACCTTTATAGACTTACTAGTACTTTACCTATACTAGGTAGTAGACTATCTTTATTTAAGTATTATACTATAGCTCTTAAATTACTATAACGTTAGCTTTATAGTAATTATAAAGTACTATTAAAGTAAGGCTATTCTTTCTTATAGTATTCTAGTATACTATTATTAATTTTATTACTAAAAGTCTAGGATCTATAAGTCTTACGTTACAAAAGGGTCGCTAGACTCTTAGCTAGCTCTTTAGCTTAATATCTCTATAATGTTATAGCTCTAGACTATTATTATATCTAGTACTTTAATAAAAGAGCGCTCTTACCTTACTAGAGTCTTTACTATAAGCTTCTTATTATTACTTATCTATAGTCTCTTAGTTACTATAATCTAGTAGCTATTGTCGCTATCTTATAAGGATACTAGTATAGTACTAGGTACTTAACTAGTAAAGCTACTCTTAGATACCTTAAACTATCTAGGCCTTTATTAATATATAGTATATACTTACTCTTTTACCTTAAGGGCCTTAAGATACTAGTAGTCTTATACTATATATAGTCTACTATAGTTAATATATCTCTTTCTACTATTAAGTTAAAGGTATTTCTCTTTACTTTAAGAGTACGCTATACTTATATAGTGTTTGTACTAGGCCTAGTTTTTATAGAATTACTTAATATAGCTAAACTAGTAGTACTAGAAGTATCTTTAGATTTATAAGTTAGCTAAATATAGCTTATAGTTAAAGATCTAGGCTTACTAGATTAATCCTTAGTTATATAAGCACGTTACTAACTTAGCGCTCTAAAGGTATAGTACTATTATTATAAACTTTACTATAAAGGCCTTAATAAGCTTAACCTTAACTTTTGTAACGTATAGTACGTAGGCCTAGATCTCTACTAGTAATACTCTTAACTTTACTTATATAATCTAGTCTACTAGTAGACTCTTTATAATTACTATAAACTTACTCTTATAAAGCTAGGCTATAGGCCTAAATACCCTTTATACTTAGCCTTAATCTTAGATTACGTTCTTTAGTATAGACTCTTTAAACATAAGAATAGTATTACTACTAAGTAGCTAGTAGGTTACTACTACCTTAGTACTTTTAATTACTAAGTTAGCTACTATTACTACCTTAATAGCGCTATAACGTACTAGGTCTTTTACTTACTTATTTACTCTAATCTATAGCTCTCTAATCTGTTACTCTAGTATAACTTATACTCTTATTAAGTGTTAGCCTACTACTAATACGTAAGTAGCCTAAAGGGCTACTATTACTACTAGCCTCTAGAATACCTCTTTTAGTATTAATCTTAATTACTTAATTATTACTAGGTTGTTATTAAAAAGGGTCTTAAAGGTATATAAAAGAGTTGTTATATTTACTACTCTTATCTTTACTACTATTGTTATTATAGTAATAAGGTCGTATAAAAGGTATAACGCCTCTTTTTCTTTACTTAGTATTATATAAGCTTTAATTCTTTATATAATTGTCTTTATCTTATTATTACTACTACTCTTACTACTTGCCGGCTTTTTACTATAGCTCTTAGTTAAGGTATAAGAGTACTAGCTCTTACTTATAAGTAGGTAATACTAGCTCTATTTAAGTCTAGTATACTTATTATCTGTTACTATAGGCTTATCTATAGTCTACTAGTACCTTAGAAGAAATCTAAAGGTACTAATTTTAAATTAATTGTTTGTTTTTAAGTTTTTAAGGTAGTAAAGAGTGTAGACAACTGTTTTAAAAAATTCTTACTATTATATAACGTTAACAAATATAAGTAGTATACTATTAATACACTACTACCTTAACTAAGCTCTACTAGTATGACCTTTAATAGGCTAGTACTTATTAACTCTATACAATCTAAGATATAAAGACTAAGAGCTAGTATAGTGCCCTTACTACTACCTTAAAGGACTAATAACAACTTTAGAGCCTTAAGAGGTAGGCTAGGCTCTATAGCTACGTACCTTTAGAACCGGCCTTACTCTTACCTCTTTAAGGCGCTAATAAAAAGGTACTAGCTATAAGCTACTATAATAAAGTAGTAGTATTAGGTTATTAGTTCTTTTTAGAATTAGTAGCTAATCTTAGTAACGTTGTCTTAGACCTTTAAGACAAGTAATACTAGTAGTTTACTATTAATAATACTATAATAAAGGTAGAGATTATAGACGTCCTTTAAAAGACAGGTACCTAGAAAGTACTAAGGCCTTACCTACTACTTACTAGCTTTTTTAAAGCGTATAAGCGTCTTTTAGCTAAGCTCTTTATAGTAATTATAATAGTAAGCCTCTAGCTAAGGCACTTTCTTATAAAGTTTAAGGTAGTAAAGGTAGTAGTACTATATAAGCCTAGAAAGACCTTTAAGTAGTAATAAATAGCTAAGGCCTATAAACTAATTTTACTCTTAAATATAATAAGTAAAGTAATTAAGTTAGTAGTTAGCTAGTACTTTACTAATACTATAAAGTCGTAAGGGCTCTTCTTAGAGACGTAAATAAGAAACTAGCCTTAGCGCTTAATAGACCTAGTAGTTAAGATAGTAGTTAACACTATATATATAGTATAGAACTATAAGGCTATTATAACCCTCTTTTAACTTAATATTAAAGGTACCTTTAATATAGTAAACTATATACGCCTTCTCTATACTCTTTAATACTAGAGGTTCTTTATATAGGCTATATAGTAAGTATATAGCTTTCTTACTAACTAGATAGCTAGTCTCTTCTTTAATAAAGAAGTAGTACTACCTTAAGAAGTTACTATAAAGGTACTATAAGGTTTACTTTTCTTTCTTATCTTCTTTCTTCTTTATACTACTAGCTTATATATATAGCTATAAAGATATATAAGCCTTATTATAGTAAGGTTTACTAATAACCTTAACCTCTTAGTATTTAGTAAAGATATAATAAAGATATACTAGTACCTTAAAGAAGTGTAGTAGACATATAGCTAGTAGTTACGTATAAAAGAAATAAAGTTTACCTTTAAAAAGAGTAAGCTCTTTTACTTTACTTACGTTTATACTATACTAATAATACTTATCTACCTTAATAGCTAGGTTATACCCTTAGTCTAAGAGGCCTACTTTCTAGAAGTATAGATAGATTAGAAGCTTAAATAAAAGGGCTACTTTAATACTATTAAACAAAAGTTTACTACTTAGTAGTTTATACTTACTAGGCTTACTATGTCTATATAAGGATATAGCCTACTATATATAAGAAAGATCTATATAAAGGTAATCTAAAGCGTTATAGTATATAGTATAAAGGTCTAGTATTACTCTTTTAAGTAATAAGCTAAAGAGATTATAAAAGACCTTATTATAAAGTAGTTATAGTACTTTTATATTATTATAAGAGCGTACTAGGCGACTCTTATCTAGTTCCTTAAGTCTAAAATAGCTATGCCTTTACTTAACCTTTACTTTAATAAATAAGTAGTAGACTTTAAATAACGTCTTAAATATATAAGTAAAGGTAAACTTATATAGTCTATCTATAATAAGGTAGTAACCTACCTTTAATAACGTTAGAGACACTACTATAACGTTACTATAGTACTACCTTATATATTACTTAAGTATAAGGTAGGCTAAGCTATATAAGTAAAGGACTAGTATAAGGACTCTTTTTTAAAAGAGACCTTATAAGAGAACTAAAAGACATAATAAGCCTAATATAATAGCTTACTAGTATACTATTAAGGCACTACCCTAGTTATACTACCTGTCTCTTTAGTAGATACCCTTAAAAAGTACTTACTCTTTTATAAATATAAGAGCTCTCTTTTAATATAGATACGTACTAGTAAGGTTAGACTCTAGGCTTTTCTTTTTAAACATAAAGTACTAGAGGTAGTAACCTCTTAGTACCTTTATAGTAAGGCCTTAAAGACAGTAGCTTACTTAGTCCTTAACTACTAGTAGCTTAATTAATAGTAGTAGGCCTTATAGTAAGTACTTTACTTAAGAACGTTATAGATGTTTTACGACTTTATAGTAGTAATAAAGAGAGAAAAGAGTATATATATACTAATTTATTAGCTACTATCTACTAGCTAGTTCTTATAGTTTAGGCTAGCTAAGTACTACCTAGTTAAGAAAGAGAAAAAGTAATCTTAGCTAATAGCTAGTACCTTACTAGTATACTACTAGCGCCTTATTAGTATGTTTAGTATTACTAGGCTAAAAGGTTAAGTTCTAGTAAAGTAGTAGTAAGGTCTTAGCGCCTTAGTAACACTATAATAATATAAGTTAAAAGAGTAGTACATAAGTTTTTACTTAGCTTTAGTATAGTTTTACTATATAATTTATATAGTATAAAGGTTCTATATATATAAGGTATAAGTAGTAAGAATAATAATAATATTACTATAAGATAGTAGCTTAAATAGACTATACTCTCTAGTGTTTTTTTACGCCTTTTTCTAGTAGGTTACCTTAAGGGTACTAGGTAGTACACTATTATAATATAATAAAGAGGCTCTTAGAGATTAGTAAAAGGCTTATAAAGGGTTTCTAAGGCTATTTAATAGCTTAATTTTAAAAATACTATCTTTATATTTTGTTATGTTTTTTTTAATTCTAAGAATTAAAATTAAAGTATATAGTAACTTACTAGCTACTTAACTATAATTCTTTACTATATTATTTATAGTACTAATCTTTAATAATAAAAGCTTTTTTACTTAAGTATTATATTATTATTATTATTATTCTTACTACTTATACCTAATACATGTAGAACCTTTATACTATATAAATTACGTAGTAAAACCATACTTAAGCTAGGTAAAAACCTATGTACTACTCTTATTACTTATATTATTATAGTACTACTAGAGCGCTAAGACCTTACTACTACCTTACTAGAACTTAACCTTTTAGTCTAGTAATACTAAATATACTAGTAAGCGCTAGTAGTATAGTCTTTACTTAATATCTACCTTAATAAGTAAGTAGTAGACTTTAAATAACGTCTTAAATGTATAAGTAAAGGCAAACTTATATAGTCTATTTATAATAAAGTAGCGACCTACCTTTAATAATACTAGAGATACTACTATAACGCTACTATAGTACTACCTTATACGTTACTTAAGTATAAAGTAGGCTAAGCCGTATAAGTAAAGGACTAGTATAAAGACTTTCTTTTAGAAGAGACCTTATAAGAGAACTAAAAGGTATAATAGGCCTAATATAATAGCTTACTAATATACTACTAAAGTACTACCTTAGCTACGCTACTTACTTCTTTAGTAGATACTCTTAAGAAGTACTTACTCTTTTATAAGTATAAGAGCTCTCTTTTAACGTAAATACGTACTAGTAAGGTTAGACTCTAGGCTTTCTTTTTTTAACGTAAATATGTACTAGTAAGGTTAGACTCTAGGCTTTTTTTTTAAACGTAAAGTACTAGAAGTAGTAACCTTTTAGTATTCTTATAGTAAGGCCTTAAAGACAGTAGCTTACTTAGTCTTTAACTACTAGTAGCTTAATTAATAGTAGTAAGCCTTATAATAAGCGCTCTACCTAAAGGCGTTATAGACGTTCTATAACTTTATAATAGTAATAAAGAAAGAAAAGAGTATATATATACTAATCTATTAGCTACTATCTACTAGCTAGTTCTTATAGTTTAGGCTAGCTAAGCGCTACTTAGCTAAGAAAAAGAAAAAGTAATCTTAGCTAATAGCTAGTACCTTACTAGGTAGCTATTTTAGACTTAAGAAACTAGATAAGAGTCGTCTAGTATACTCTTATAATAACGTAAAAGTACTATAACTACTTTATAGTAAGGTCTTTTATAATTCTCTTAGCTTACTACCTAAAAGAGTACTTACAGGCTGACCGCCCTTTATTTAAGAGATAGTTAAGCTAGTATTAAGTTTATATTAACCTAGATTTATAAGCTTAACTTAGTTTTAATCTAATTTTAAAAGGTTTTAAAAACTTTTAAGCTAAGTTTTAAAGGTTTTAAGTAGTTTTAACTAAGTTTTAACTAAGTTTTAAATAAATTTAACTAGATTTAATTAAGTTTAACTAGATTTAACTTAGATTTAACTTAGATTTAACTAAAATTAACTAGAATTAACTTAGTTTTTACGTAAAGTACTTATAAAGAATAGTTTTAGATACTTATATAGTAAGTATAATGTTACGTGATTCTATGTCACGTGACTAGGCTACAAGATTTAGCTTTGTTTACATGTAAATAAGCGCGTCGCGAATACCCTCTATAGTCCTTATAGATCTTAACAGCCCTCTGTTACTCTTGACAGCCCTTTATTCTCGACAGCCCTCTGTGCCTTTACGAATACCCTCGACAGCCCTCTGTTCTCGACAGCCCTCTGTGCCTTTACGAATACCCTCGACAGCCCTCTGTTCTTGACAGCCCTCTATACCTTCGCGAATACCCTTAACAGCCCTCTAGCCCTCTGTTGCCCTCGCGGATCTCGACAGCCCTCTATTACCCTTAACAGCCCTCTATGGCCCTCTGTTGCCTCTGCGGATCTCGACAGCCCTCTGTGGCCCTTGACAGCCCTCTGTGGCCCTCTGTTGCCTCTACAGATCTCGACAGCCCTCTGTGGCCCTTAGTTGCCTCTGCGGATCTCGACAGCCCTCTGTAGCCCTCGACAGCCCTCTATGGCCCTCTGTTGCCTCCGCGGATCTCGACAGCCCTCTGTGGCCCTCGACAGCCCTCTGTGGCCCTC
>NW_020194473.1:577895-607377 GCF_003019875.1 Amorphotheca resinae ATCC 22711
CCCTCGACAGCCCTCTGTAGCCCTCTGTTGCCTCCGCGGATCTCGACAGCCCTCTGTAGCCCTCGACAGCCCTCTGTGGCCCTCTGTTACCTTTACGAATACTCTCGACAGCCCTCTGTGCCTTCGCGAATACCCTCGACAGCCCTCTGTTCTTGACAGCTCTCTATACCTTCGCGAATACCCTCGACAGCCCTTTGTTCTTAACAGCCCTCTGTTCTTGACAGCCCTCTGTTCTTAACAGCCCTTTGTTTTTAACAGCCCTCTGTTCTTAACAGCCCTCTATACCTTCGCGAATACCCTCGACAGCCCTCTATTCTCGACAGCCCTCTATACCTTCGCAAATACCCTTAACAGCCCTCTGTTGCCCTCTATAGCCCTTACAGATCCCTTTTGCCCTTACAGATCCCTTCTACCCTTATTTACCCTTACTAATTATATTGTTTTATAGATCTCTTTATAACTGCCCTTACGACTACCCTTACGACTACCCTTACGACTGCCCTTATGACTGCCCTTACAACTACGCTTATAACTGCCCTTATAACTGCCCTTACGACTATCCTTATAACTGTCTTTATAACTGTTCTTATAACTATTCTTTCTTATATTTAGATAGATAATTAATTAATTAATTAATTAATTAACTCTTTAAATGTGTTCTAACTCTAATAATATAGCTTAAGGTAGCTTAAAGTATTTTAACCTAGTTTTAGTCTAGATTTAACTTAGTTTTAAGCTAGGTTAAAACTATAAAACTAAGTTAAATCTCTAAAACAATTTAATAATAATCTAGAGTTATTACGATAAAATTAGAGTTAAGAAGGTTCTAAAACTACTTAAAACTAGGTTAAAACTAAGTTAAAACTAAGTTAAAACTAGTTTTAAGTAGTTTTAAAATATATTTAATATTATTTTAAGTCTAGGTTAAATTAAATAAATAAGGCCGTAAGGTAGTACTAGACCCTTACGCTATATACTATAGCACTCTAGATTACTTTTATATAGATTTCCCTTATATATAGTAAGCTATATCCTTATATAGACGTAGTAAGTCTAGTAAACGTAAACTACTAAGTAGTAAACTTTTGTTTAATAGTATTAAGGTAGCCCTTTTATCTAAGTTTCTAGTCTATTTATACCTTTAGAAAGTAGGCCTCTTAGACTAAAGGTATAACCTAGTTATTAAGGTAGATAAGCGTTGTTAGTATAGTATAAGCGTAAGTAAGGTAAAAAAGCTTACTCTTTTTAAAGATAAACTCTATTTCCCTTATACGTAACTACTAGCTATATGTCTATTACGCCTCTTTAAGGTACTAGCGTGTCTTTATTATATCCTTACTAAATACTAAGAAGTTAAGGTTATTAGTAAACCTTACTATAATAAGGCTTATATGTCTTTATAATAGTATATATAAGCTAGTAGTATAAAAGAAAAAGAGGATAAAAGAGAAAGGCAAACCTTATAGTACTCTTATAGTAACCTCTTAAAGTAGTACTACCTTTTTATTAAAGAAGAGACTAGCTATCTAGTTAGTAAGAAAGCTATATATTTACTATATAGCTTATATAAAGAACCTTAGGTATTAAAGAGTATAAAAAAGATATATATAGTTTATTATATTAAAGGCGCCTTTAATGTTAAGTTAAAAGAAGGTTATAATAGCCTTATAACTTTACGCTATATATATAGTGTCGACTACTATTTTAACTACTAGGTCTATTAAGCGCTAAGGCTAGTTCCTTATTTACGTCTTTAGAAAGAGCCCTTATAACTCTATAGTACTAGTAAAGTACTAGCTAATAACTAACTTAATTACTTTACTTATTACGTTTAAGAGTAAGATTAGCCTATAGGCTTTAGCTGTTTATTACTATTTAAGGGTCTTTCTAGGCTTATATAGTACTACTACTTTTACTACTTTAAACTATATAAGAAAGTACTCTAGCTAGAGGCTTATTATTACTATTACTATAAAAAGCTTAGCTAAAGGGCGCTTATACGCCTTAAGAAAGCTAGTAAGTAATAAGTTAGGCCCTAGTACTTTTTAAGTACTTGTCTTCTAAAGGACGTCTATAATCTCTACTTTTATTATAGTATTGTTAATAGTAAACTACTAGTATTACTTGTTCTAAAGGTCTAGAATAACGTTACTAAGATTAGCTACTAATTCTAAAAAGAACTATCGACTTAATACTACTACTTTATTATAGTAAATTATAGCTAGTACTTTTTTATTAGTACCTTAAAGAGGTAAGAGTAAGGCTAGTTTTAAGAGTACTTACAGGCTAACCGCCCTTAATTTAAGAGATAGTTAACCTAGTATTAAGCTTATATTAACTTAGATTTATAAGCTTAACTTAGTTTTAATCTAGTTTTAAAAAGGTTTAACTTATTTTAAGCTAGATTTTAATAGTTTTAAGTAGTTTTAGCTAAGTTTTAACTAAGTTTTAAATAGATTTAAATAGATTTAATTAAGTTTAACTAGATTTAACTTAGATTTAACTTAGATTTAACTAGATTTAACTAGATTTAACTAGATTTAACTTAGTTTTTAAGTAAAGTACTTATAAAAAATATTATTATTATTATTCTTCTTACTACCTATGCCTAATGTATACAGAACCTCTATACTATATAAATTATATAGTAAAACCGTGCTAAAGCCAGGTAAAAACCTACGTACTACCTCTTATAAATACTTTATTATAGCGCTACTAGGACGCTAGGACCTTATTACTACCTTACTAGAACTTAACCTTCTAGCCTAGTAATACTAAACATACTAACAAGACGCTAGTAAGACGCTAGAAAGACGCCGGCCGTTAACTAAGATTACTCTCTCTCTTTCTTAGCTAGGTAGTACTTAGCTAGCCTAAACTATAAGAACCGGCTAGTAGACAGTAGCTAGTAGATTAGTATACACGTACTCTTTTCTTTCTTTGTTATTACTATAAAGTTACAGAACGTCTATAGCGCCCTTAGGTAAAGTACTTATTATAAGGCCTGCCGCTATTAGTTAAGCTACTAGTAGTTAAGGACTAGGTAAGCTACTATCTCTAGGGCCTTACTATAAGGGCACTAGAAGGTCGCTACCTCTAGTACTCTACGTTTAAAAAAGAAGGCCTAGAGCCTAACCTTACTAGTATAGATCTACGTTAAAAGTAAGCTCTTATACTTATAAAAGAGTAAGTACTTCTTAAAGACATCTACTAAAAGGACAGGTAGCGTAACTAGGGCGGTACCTTAGTAGTATACTAGTAAACTATTGTGTTAGGTCTATCGTGTCCTCTAGTTCTCTTATAAGGTCTCTTTTAGTAAGGAGTCCTTATACTAGTCCTTTACTTATACGGCTTAGCCTACCCTATACTTAAGTAACGTATAAGGTAGCGCTATAGCGGCATTATAGTAGCGTCTCTAACGTTATTAAAGGCAGGTTACTACCTTATTATAGATAGACTATATAAGTTTACCTTTACTTATACATTTAAGACGTCGTTTAAAGTCTACTACTTACTTATTAAAGTAAAGGTTAAGTAGAGGCGTAGCTATTTTAGACTTAAGAAACTAAACAAGAGTCGTCTAGTATACCTTTATAATAACATAAAAGTACTATAACTACTTTATAGTAAGGTCTTTTATAATCTCTTTAGCTCGTTACCTAAAAGAGTAGTACTAGACCCTTACGCTATATACTATAGCGCTTTAGATTACCTTTATGTAGATCTCTCTTACGCGTAGTAGGCTATATCCTTACATAGACATAGTAAGCCTTATAAGTACAAACTACTAAGTAGTAAACTTTTGTTTAATAGCGTTAAGGTAGCCCTTTTACCTAAGCTTCTAATCTATCTAAACTCTTAGAAAGTAGGCCTTTTAGACTAGGGGTATAACCTAGCTATTAAGGTAGATAAGCGTTATTAGTATAGCGTAAGTATAAGTAAGGTAAAGAAGCTTACTCTTTTTAAGAACAAACTCTATTCCCTTTGTTTATACTTACTAGCTATAAGTCTACTACGCCCTTTTAAGGTACTAGCGTATCTCTATCGTGTCTTTACTAAATACTAAAAGGTTAAGGTTATTAGTAAACCTTACTATAATAAGGCCTATAGTAGTAGTAGTAACATCTTCCTCTATTAAATACCTATACTAGGTACTATAAGAGTTTAATCTAAGTTTTAGTATATATATAGTTCTATAAGAGAGAAAGAAAATAAAACCCTTTTACTAAGGCACTATTATATCGCTAGTCCTTTTGTTGTGTCTTTATCTCCTTTATATAAGCCTATAGATATTACTATAGATATAGTACGCCTCTTGTACGCTAGACTACTCTTAGTACTCTACTTTATTCTTAGATTAGAAATAAGAAAATAATAACTACCTATAGTTACTTAGTTCTTACCTAAGGGTTGCCCTTTATTTGTCTATACGCTATTCTTTTAACTCCTAAGATAAAAAATTCTAATCTTATAAGCCTCTTTCTCTTTCTATATCATAAATTACTTTTATAACTACCTTAGGTACCGGTTTTGTATACGTGTTAGGTATAGCCTTTGTTTACTAGCTAAGACGTTACGCGGGCTTGTCTTAATATAGGCCTAGGGCTGTCCTAATTATTGTCTTAATTATTGTTTTATACTAAATCTAGTTTAGTTCTTGTCGCCTATTTAGTTACTTACTAGTAAGGGGTCTTTATTGTGTTCTATATAAACATCTTACCTCTTTACCTTTCTCTTTACTAATTTACTTATAACCTTTCCCTTCTCTTTATTTACTCCTAAACTCCCCTTTCTAAAATCAAAATCTTAAAGTACCTTTAACGTCGTCCCTTTCTTTAAGATACCTTACGCCGCTACTACCGTAACCCTATAGAAGTAAGGACGCGACTACTCTTCTCTACTTTATTAGTCTACTAGTAAGCGTATCTATACTAGTAAGCCTCCCTAGGCTAGTTCTTTTATAGTAGAGACATATAACGATTCGGCTAATAATTAGTCTATCCTTATATAATCTAACGCTCGTATCTTAGGTAGATTTAATAATAATAATAATGTTAATAATAATAACCTTTTTACTCTTTCTTAAGGCAGGTCTAGAGTGTTTTTACCTAGCCCCCTTATAATGTTTAGTACTTATAGATCTACCTCTAGAGAGCTAGAAAAAGGTTTTGCCTAGATTAGTCTAGACACTCTATTAAAGGTTTGTGTATTCCTTGTTATTAGTACCCCTTATTACTTGCCTATAGACTAACGCTCTTACCTTACGTAACTAAAGCCTACTAAGCGGCCTGCTCTTACGGCTAACCTACGTCCTTCTCTACCCTCTGCCCTTACTAAGTAAGGAAAAGAGAAGGAGAGGACATTAGCTAAGCTAGGATTAAGAGTAGTACTAGAGAAGGTAGTAGCCTAGCCGAAGTTAAAGCTAAAGCTAAAGCTAAAGACGACAACGACAACAACAAAGACAGTAGCGTAGATAACAGTAATAGTAATAACGATAACTAGGACAAAGACAGAGATAAAGTAAAGAGAGAAGAAGAAGAAGGGCCTTACTAAGGGCATGTATACTTATAGAACTAAGGCTCTACTACCTCCTTAGGATACCTCCTTATTAATTTCCCTTATCTAGTCTATCTGTACAAAGTACGCTACTTTCTTTAAGTAAGAAGTAGTAGCTATAGCGTATAAGGTAAAGGAAGAAGAAGAAGAAGAAGACAAGGGTAAGGGTAAAGATAAAGATAAAGGAGAAGATAAAGACAAAGATAATATTAATAATAATAATAACCTAGACTATTTTAATAAATTAGTAAGAGATATACTAGTCTAAGCCTAGAGAAGGGGCGCTAAGAAGTCTAAGGGAGAGGATACTAAGGATACTAAGAAGGATAAGAGAGGAGAGAGAGAAGAGAGAGTTAGTAAGGCTAATAAGGGTAAGGATAAGAAAGGAGAGGAGAAGGGGCCTACTATAGCTAACTAAGGAGAAGGTAGCGCTATAAAAGGCGTTACTACCTTATTAGTTAGTCGCTAGAGTAGACCTATATTATAGAGTAGTATATGTACTATCTTGTATTAGTACTGTCCCTTACTAACCTTTACCTAGGGTTAGTAGTACGCCTACTACGTATATAGTAGTAAGAGCCTGTTAGTATAGAGTAGTTACCTTCTTAGGGTTACTGTCTTTACTATATTAAAATACTGTTTTTAAACCTTACGTACTAATATAAGAAGGCGTTAAGAGATAACGTCTATAATTATTATACCTAGTAACGTTCTTCTTATAATAAAGTATAATTTCTTTAGCTCCTTTTCTCTTAGCCCTTACTAACCCCTTAGCTAGATTCCTCTTAAACACCTCTCTTAAGTAAGAGAGGTAGTAAAGTATACTCGCTTTATTATTACTACTTGCCTTAGCTTCTCTATCCCCTTAGCTTAAAAGATTACTTCTACCTACCTTCTACCTTATATAGTAGACAACTCTTTTGTTTTTTCTCTTACTACTTCTAACAAGTAGCGGAATTTATATAAAAGTTCTTAGTACCTTATCTATAAGATAGTAGGCTTAGGCTAAACCCGTTACTACCTCTTAGATAACTCTACCTATAAGATTACTAGTCGGTTAGACTAGCTTAACGCTAGTATAGTAATAATAATCTAGACCCTTTACTCTATTATAAGGTCCCTTTATTTTTTTATAAATATAGCTAACAAGTAATAGAATTATATACTTATTAATAATACTACTACTTATAATTAGCTCTAGTCTTTCTTTAATTAGAGAAGGTTTTTCTTTTTCTTAGTTTTAGTTTTGTCTTAAGGTAATGTCTTCTTACTTTATTTCTTTCTTTCTTTTTGTTGTTCTTTCTTCTTTCTAGTTGTATGTAATCCTAAGTATAGCCTAAGTATACTTACTTAGGTAAGTAGCGTTATAGATTCTAGTTAGAATTATATAGCTCTTTTATGTTAGTTATAGCCCGAGTATATTCTAGTAGTATAGCTATTTTGTTTAAGTCTTATCTTAGTTAATAAATGTTAGTATTAGTTAAACCTTAGGTTACCTTAGGTATTCCTTATATTCTTCTTGTGTTTAATTAGTTAGCTAGGGCCTAGACTATAAGGCGGTACTATCCTAAGATACCTAGCCTTATTAGCTATCTAGCTACCTTCTAGAGACGACCTAGGTTAGATATAATTACTTAATAATCTAATAGGCCTAGTTGTTTAATTAGGTACGCCTTTTATTCTCTAAAATCTAGGTATCTAGTAATAATGTACTTTACTATCTAAGACCTCTACTTATACAAGTAATCCGCTAAGTAGGTAAGGACCTTTCTTTAGGTTAAGAAGGCTTAGAGACTAATCTTCTCTGTCTTAATAGCTAGTACTAAAGAGTATTCCGCTTTTGTTATTAATTTGTATCTCTTTATACGTTCTTCTTCTAGCTCTCCTTACTACGTAAGGGTTAACCTAAGGTTGTCCTACTAGTAGCGTTTCTACTATACATTCTAATCCTTATAGAGTTTCTTCTTAAAGATACCTTATACCTTAGTAAGGAAGAGCTCTCCTAATAAGAGAGGCGTCTTAGGTTCCTTATCTTGTGTTATATTCCGGCCCCTAAGCTTATTCCTTACTTATCTTTCTTTAACTTCTACTAGAGTAGGCCTTAAGTTAGACTAAGGCCTACCCTTACTAAGATCTATATTTCTCTATATCCGGTCTCTAGTGTTCTAGATAACGGCTTTATAACTTATAAGCTATACTCTTACCTATATAGTCCTCTAGAGGAATTTAAGGTAAAGGTAGATTAAGGGTACGTTTGTTTTAGTATATAAGATTTTAATTAGGGTAGCCTTAAACGCTCTAGAGACTACCTTAAGACTACTGTTTTAGATCTTCTAAAGTAACTTTACTATCCTTAAAGGACCCTTAGTAAGGTCTATAGTTAAGAGCTAAACCGCTAAGGCGTATATAAGCGCTAAGGAGATTACTACATAGTATATTAGACAGGCTTTCTTTATTATTATACCTTACGTTAAGGCTATAGTATAGGTTAGGGCTAGTATCTACCTCTCTATCTTTCTCTTTAGGTATTTTAGGTAAGCTCCTTATGTTAGCTTTAGGTCTAGGATAAGGCTAAGGATCTTAATTAACAGTTCTAGGGCAATCTCTATATTACTTAAGGAGAGGCTTATGTTTAGGTTATGTTTTTATCCTTTACTTAGGTAGAGTAGATAGTATTTCGTTAGTTTAAAGACAGCCTTATATCTATAGGCCTAGTTAGAACATACCTAGTAAATCTTCGCTAGCCCTTAGTAATTCCCTTTTATTATCTTGCCCTAGATAATAATGTTTATATTATTAACAAATCTAATAGTACTTCCCTCTTATAAGGTAGTATTATACTGTTCTACTAGTTCTAAGTTATAAAACAGAAAGAGGATAAGGGATAGAAGGAAGCCCTATAGAATTCTAGAGGAGACTTTAAAGAAAGGGCTAGTATAGTTATCGATCTTAATTAAGCTACTTCTCTTTAAGAAGAAGCCTTTAACTAGTTAGACTATCTACTCTAGGATCTCCTTTATACATAAGATATAGAGGAGCCTTAGGTAAGATAAATTATTAAAGGCCCCGGCTATGTCTAGGCTAAGAATTAACACTACTGTTTTTAGGCTACTTTACTAAGCCTTATAGACCTGTTCTATAATTAGTTCTAGTGCCGTAGTTATGTCTCTCTCTTTCTATACCCTTATTTAGTATACTAGAAAGAGTTAGTAATCTTCTACTAGGTTAGTTAGTCTTGTAGTAACTAGCTTCTCTAGAGTCTTTCTAAGGGTATTAAGAAGGGTAATTAGTCGATATGATTTTACTTAGTAGTAGTCTTTCCCTAGCTTTAAGATCACAATAGTTTAGGCTACCCTAAACTTCTCTAGGAAGTACCTAACTTAGGTATAGTAGTTAAAGAGGTAAGTATAGTATTAGAGTAAGACCTCTATTAACATTTTAATAATCTTGTTTAGGATCTTATTTAGGCCTAAGGCCTTTCTATTCTTAAGCTTCTTAATTATAGCGTAAACTTTATTTACTAAGAACTCTTATAAGTAAAACAGACTGTCTCTATATTGTCTCCTTCTTAGGTTAACCGGCCTATCCTAAGGGTATTAGTATTCTAAGATGTCTAAAAGATTAGCGTTAAGAGCTAGAGTAAAGAAAACGTCTTAGAAAGCTTTAGCCTTCTTCTTGTAAGTATTAACTAAGGCGCCCTTACCTTAAGAGTAGAAGGTTAGGAACTATAGTAAAGGTCTAGGCAAGTAGCTTCTATTCTTTACCTATTGTTTAAGTTACTATATTCCCCTTTTACGCTAGCTAGCCTTATAGACTAAGGCCCTAAAGTAAAAGGTCTAGGCTTTTAGGATTACCTTCTTTTTTTCTCTTACTATTCTATACTACTCTCTTATCGTCTCTTCTAGAATTCTCTTGCCTTCTCTCTAGTACCTTCTTAGGTCTACTTATCTTACCTTCTTTACTTACTTACTATACTCCTTATTCTAGAAGCTTTTAGACCTATCGCTTACCCTTTACTATAAGACCGCTACTTTAATAGCCTAATTTAAGGAGTCTATAAGTAGTTAAAGCTAGTTGTTAATATCTCCTAGAGTATATAGCTTAGAGATTACTAGCGCTAAGCCTTATAGGATTTTAAGGAGCTTTAGTTTGTCGGTCGCTTTCTATTACTTCTATAAGGGTAGGACGTAGCTTTTAGCCCTAAATCTAAGCTTTATAGCGATAAGAAAGTAATTAGACTAAAGGTCGTGTCCTAGCTTTACTTTATAAGAGCTAAGGAGATCTTTAAATTTAATTAAGATTAGGGCTAAGTTAATATAGGATTTGTAGTTTTCTCTTTCTTACGTTCGTTCTCTAATAGGCGTCGCGATCTTAAGTAAAAAGTCTTATAGAATACTTATTACTTTATCTAACATTCTCTTTAGGTCTTAAGAGGCTTTACCTCCTTACATAAGGTAATAAAGGTTAAAGTCCCTTACTACTATATACTTGTAGCTTTAGTTGTCTAGCTCTTCTTAAAGGGCTAGAAGAGTAGAGAGTCCTCTTAGAGTATACTTGTTAAGAAAGAAAGGGTTATAGATGTTTGTGACTTTAACTAGTATTAAAGTGCCTATAACGTCGACTTTAAGGCTAACTTAGTATAGGTCCGGGTAAGGGGTGTTAAAGGTCTAAGTAGTCTAATTAATCCTTTTGTTTATATACATTACTACTCTTATACCCTTTACCTATCTATAGATTAGTCTCTACTAGAGACTTAGTAAGGCAGTTATAAAGTCGTGTCTATTATACTAGGGTTCTTAAATAGCTAAGATGTTATACTAGGCTAGGAAGGGGTCTTAAAGTAGCGTAATTATAACGTCCTTCTTTTTATTAACGTTATATTATAGTATATTAAATAAGTCCTAGTCTAATTCTATAGAAAGTCTTAGCTTATAAGTATTTTATCTGTTTAGGATTCTGTCTAGCTTAAGATAAGGACGACTAGAGTTACGCGGCCAGGTACTATAAAGGTTCTAAAGCTTAGTGTTAGGAGAGGAGAGGGCTAGGAGTTAGAGCTATTAGTTTCTTTATTCTTTTTCTTCTTATTTAAAGAACTAGTAAGTAAGCTTGTATCTCTTACTTAAGGGCTAAAGGTTTATATGTATTAGCGTATAGCTCCTTCTTAGCCTATTAGAGTGTTAACTCTTAGTTTTCTTATAGAGCGTTTTAGGTCGCTTAAGGCAAGAGTAAGGGTTAGGCCTAAGGCTGCCCTAGTGTTAATCAGATCTCTTTAACAATACCTACTAGGCCTTATAAAGGCCGCTTACTTTACTTCTTTTAATTTTTTCTATAGTAGTAGGTAGGCCGCCTAGTCCTAGGCCTAGTGTCCTCCTTTCTTATAGTTAGTACATCTCTATTTCTCTTTATTTTATAAGTTTTAGTATGTCTTTATCTAGTAAGAGCCTACGTATATTCTATAAGTTTCTTGTTTTAAATATATAGTTAACTAGTAAGGTCTTATCTCCTAGTACTTAAAGTACTAGTTTAGAGACACTCTTAAGGAGTAGAGGGCGTAGTAGTATAGTTTACTATTTACTATTAAGCCTTTCTTAATTACCTTTTCTACGTGTTTAAAGTCTAGGATACCTAAGATAAGAGACGTCTACTACTTCTCTTAGGCACGCGTCTTAACTAGCTAGAAAGACTTAACGATTTAGATCCTTAGGTTTAATACTTAGATAGCTTAGATCTATTCCTTTCTCTCTAGAGAATCTTCTTTAAGGCCTACTCTCTTAACCTTAACATTATGTATAATTATTAGTAGTATAGTCTAAAACACCTCTACTCTACTAAAGGTTAACGTTACCTAGCCCTAATCTCTTTACATTTACCTTATACTCTCTAAATCCTTTATATAAAGCGTATAGCCTCTGTTTCTATACTTATAAACAGCTTATACTAAGGCGCCTAAGAAGGCTACATTAATCTTATCCTTTATTATCTTATAATTAATGTTTTTAAACCTCTTTATATCCTCTATAAAGAGCTTAACCCTAATCCTCCTCTTAATCTCTATAACGTCCTTATACCTAAACGTCTAGGTTAAAGGGCTACTAGTTACTAGGTAGGCTTAGGGCGCTCCTTTTCTAGCTATTGTTACGTACGTTAGTCGGCCTTATGTACTAAGGTTTGTGACTTTAGTTTTAATGTTCTTAATTAAGGAGGCTATTCGTTAGGCCTACTCTAAAGCCTTAGTATCGTCGTTACTTATGTATAGAGTTTTTATAACGCGTTTGATTTTATTAACTAACTTCTTAATACTTAGTATTACTAGAGAGCGTCTAGTACTAGAGGCCTACTTATCGGCCTATAATATTACTTTATAAATTTCTATAGTAATACTAAGTAATTATCAGCCTAGGTAGATTCTAGGTCCTTCTAGCCTATTTTAACCGTCCTTAGTAGGTTCCCCTAAGGGCACTAGTAGGTACGCTATTATACGATAATAAAAGTTAAAGAAGGCACTTAAAAGAGTGTTTTAAGGTCCTTTTAATAAGTGTAGTAGCTATTGTTTTCTAAAAATACCGCTTCTTAAGAGAGAGATGTTTTTCCTTTAATAAGGCCTATATATCTTTATAATAGCGTGTATAAGCTAGTAGTATAAAGAAAGAAGAGAATAAAAGAGAAGGGCAAGCCTTATAGTACCCTTATAGTAACTTCTTAAAGTAGCGCTACCTCTTTATTAAAGAAGAGGCTAGCTGTCTAATTAGTAAGAAAGCTATATACCTACTATATAGCTTATATAAGAAACCCTAGGTATTAGAGAGTATAAAAGAGACGTGTATAGTTTACTATATTAAAGGCGCCTTTAATATCTAGTTAGAAGAAGGACACTATAGCCTTATAGCTTTACGCTATATATATAGTGTCGACTACTATTTTAACTATAAGGTCTATTAAGCGTTATAGCTAGTTTTCTATCTATGTTTCTAGAAAGAGCCCTTATAACTCTATAGTGTTAGTAAAGTACTAGCTAATTACTAACTTAATTACTTTACTTATTACGCTTAAGAGTAATATTAGCCTATAGGCTCTAGTAGTTTGTTACTATTTAAGGGTCTTTCTAGGCTTATATAGTACTACTACCTTTACTACTTTAAACTACACTAAGACGTGCCTTAGCTAGAGGCTTATAGTTACTACTACTATAAAGAGCTTAGCTAAAGGGCGCCTATACGCCTTAAAGAAGCTAGTAAGTAGTAAGTTAGGTCCTAGTACCTTTTAGGTACTTGTCTTTTAGAGAACGTTAGTAATGTCTACCTTTATTATAGTGTCGTTAATAGTAAACCGCTAGTACTACTTATCTTAGAGGTCTAGAACGACGTTACTAAGATCGGCTATTAATTCTAAAAAGAACTACTAGCCTAATACTATTACTTTATTGTAGTAGCTTATAGCTAGTACCTTCTTATTAGTGCCTTAAAGAAGAGAGAGTAAGGCTAGTTCTAGAGGTATATAGCTATAAAGCCTAGCTTACCTTTTAAGACTCTAGAGTTTTTATTAGTCTTTTAAGGTAGTAGTAAAGGCACTATACTAGCTCTTAGTCTTTGTATCTTAGATCGTCTAGAGTTAGTAAGTACTAGCCTACTAGAGGTCGTACTAGTAAAGTTTAGTTAGGGTAGTAGTGTATTAATAGTACGCTACCTGTGTTTTCTAGACAGCCTTAAGGACCTTACTACTTTACTAGGGTTTAGTACGCCCTTAGTTAACCTTTTTTCTTAAGGTAAATAAGTCTACAATACGTATAAGCTAGAAGGTAAGTAAGTTAACTATCTTGTTAACCTTATAAGATATGTCTAGTAGCTTAGAAGAGAGGTAGAGCCTCTTAGCCTTAATTACTACTAGCTCTTAGTCTATTAGGGTCTAGCTCTACCCTAGTACTTTTACGGCTCTATTATAGTAATCTCTTACTTAGGTAATAACCTTAATTAGCTAGGCGTAGTAGTTAGATCCCTTATACCCTAGGTTACCTTAGTAAGTACACTAGAGTGTCGCTATAGCCTACGCGTAATTAATCGTTAAGTCTTGTTTACTATATCTCTTTTAGGTTAGCTCTCTCTAGGGTATACGTAGTAAGAGCTACTACCTGTAGGCTAGATAAAGAAAGGTCTTTAATTTAAGAGTAGTCTTACTAGCTCTATCTTAGAGTAAGTAGTAAAGGTTTATGTTACTTATAACGATCTATAGCCCTTTTAGGTCCTTTCTAGTAAGCTACTAGAGAGGGCTAGTCTAGCCTAGAGAGTTAGGAATTAGCGAGTATATTAACTAGACAGTAATACCTTATAGAGTAACGTAATACTAGTCGACACTAGTCTCTACTACCTAAGTAAGAGGTAGGTACTACTTATAAACGTAGATAACTATACAGCCTTTACTCTTATAGACCTACTAGTACTTTACCTACGCTAAGTAGTAGACTGTCTTTATCTGTTTATTATACTATAGCTCTTAGATTACTATAACGTTAGCTTTATAGCTATTATAAAGTACTATTAAGGTAAGGCCGTTCCTTCTTATAGTATTCTAGTATACTATTATTAATTTTATTACTAAGAGTCTAGGATCTACAAGTCTTACGTTACAAAAGGGCTACTAGACCCCTAGTTAGTTCCCTAGCTTAACATCTCTATAATGTCGTAGCTCTAAACTGTTACTATATCTAGCGCCTTAATAAGAGGGCGCCTGTCACGGGTCAGAACCCGGTAAGGGGTCAGTGCCGAGCACGTGACTAACCGGACTATCGTTGCCCTGCCCTAACAGTAGAGTTTTCTTCTACCCCTTGCCTTATATAAACCCTTTTCTTTCTTTTCTTTTTAGAGTATTCTTCTTATAAAATAAATCGACTTTACCTAAGTATTGTGTTATTAACCCCTAACATTAGAATACTCTTAACCCTTTCTATCTAATTAGAGCTTTTTATAGCTTTGTTATATAAGAGTACAAGATAGAGTAAGACTACCTAATAATAAGTTTTTAAACCCCTTTTACTAGCTTATCTAAAGGTTAGGATAACTAGAAGTAGTCGTCTACTAAACTAGGGCAAGAAGAACGACTAGAGTATAAAGTAGAGTAGTTAAGGTAAGTAGTATAATAGCTCTAAGCCTAGGCGGCCTAATACACGAACCCGCCCCTCTTTACACTAATCCTAGCTGTCTTAATACTATTATCTATAGTTCTAATACTATTACCTGCTACTATCGCCCTTATAAGGCTACTAGCCGAGCTACTAGCTAAGTAGTAAAAGAGGCTCCTTCTAGATACTACTATGTTTAATAGAACTAAAGCCTAGTTTACTATGTAGCGTTTAGTAATTAAAGCTAAGCTTATAGTAGATCTTACTTATAATACGCTAACTATACGATTCTAGTACGTCTATAGCCGACTAACAAGTAAGGCCTTAACCTAGATTACCCTTTAGGTTAGGTCTAACGTACAAAACAAACTAATAGTTAAGGAGAGGATAGATTTTAAGCTATTAGAGTAACTTTAATAGGCGTTTAACGACATAAAGTTAAGAGAGTCGGCTAGAATACGGCTATACAAGTTAGAGTAAGGAAACTAGAGTTTTGTAGCGTTTTTAGTAGACTTTAAGTATACGCTATTAGAGGCTAGAGGCCTAAGTTAAGACGACAACGTAAAGAAGTCCTTTTTAAAGAGTAGCGTATTAGATAAGCTTAAGCTAGCGATTGCGGCCCGAGACACACCTGTATTGTATGTAGACTTTTATAAGCTTCTAGAGACTATAAGCTATAACCTTAACGTTATTAAGAGGCCTAGCTAGAGACAGACAGGCTACTAGGGCAAGGCCTACTATACCTTGTCCCTAAAGAACAACCGGCCTAACGACTATATAGACTAGGAACTAACTTATATAATAAGGGTTACTACTACCTGTCTATAATAATAGCCGTAAGCTTAGTAAGTATTAGATAAGGTTATTAGTTAGCGCTATATAGCTAGAGAATGCTTGTAATATAGTAGTAAGGACTACTTTACCCGGGAATATTACTTACTACTAGCTTAGAGACCTAATAGCTTAACCTAACCTAAGAGAACGGCTATAGCGTCTACCTTAAGGCCGCGTACAATAACGTACTAGGCTGTTAAGGAACTGTTAGATAATAAGGACGTACTAGAAGAAGAGAACTTAGAAAACAAGTAGCTCTTATTTAAAAGCGTAAATAAGAGTAAAAGAAAAGAGTAAAGTAGGTATAAGACTAGGACTAGTAGAGGTTTAAGAAAAAAGTAATAGATTACCTTTTCTTCTTAGTATTAATGTTAGTTAATAAGGAATGTTTTACTTATACACTAGTAGATTTAGGTTACTTATTATATAGACTAATAGACTCTTGTTTTACTTAAAAACACTATCTTTTACGTATTAGTTATAAACCTTATATAATTACTAGCTTTAAGTAGCTATTAAAGAGTGTAATTAATAAGGTTATAGTAGTTAATACTGACATTAACGGCTACGTAAAAGAGAGAAGCTACTTTTACGTAGTTCTAAACCTAGTGTTGTATAACGTTATCCTTAGTCTTTCTTAGATAATATAGTACGACGTCTACCTAAGTCTAAAGAGGTCGGAATTAGTAGTTAGCTTGTCTAGTACACGAGTTAAGAACTAGACTATTAACCTAGACAAACCCCTAAATTACGTGATAGTGTTAGCTACTAGGTTTGTGTCTACTATACGATAAAGAGAGAAGAAGAAGAAGCTCTAGGTCTTTTTAGTAAGTATAGCCGACATCTAGAAGGCCCTAGCTACTAAAAAGAAGTCTAATTACTAACTCCTTTTACCTGCCTAGTACTAAGAGTTCCTTTTGTTATTTAATTATATAAAGGCAGAAAGGCTACTACTACTTTATAGTAAGTTAGTCGATTATACTATTAAGATTAAGAAGACAGACAGAAAAGAACAGGAGATCTTATAAGGGCCGCTTTATAGTATGTTAAGAGACAAGCTATTAGTCCTCTAGAAGACCCTAACTAACCTACTAGACAAGTAATTTATCCGGGTTAGTAACTTACTAGTAGCGACTCTAGTACTCTTTGTATAGAAGCTAGAAGGTAGACTCTAGTTTTGTATTAACTACTAAAGGCTAAACAAGATTACCTAAAAGGACTAATACCCTCTCTTATTAATCTATAAGACCTTATAGAACATTAGACAGGCGAAATAGTTTATAAAGCTAGACGTAATTACAGCCTTTTATAAGATATAGATCGCTAAGAGTAACAAATAAAAGACGGCCTTTTATATAAGGTATAGCTTATATAAGTAGCTAGTAACGCTCTTTAGGCTTATAAACACGCTAAGTACCTTCTAGAAGTATATTAATTAGGCCCTTTAAGACTACCTAGACGAGTTCTGTTTAGCGTACATAGATAATGTCCTAATCTACTTAAAAGAGACTCTTAAAGAACACTAAGAGTATATATAAAAGGTACTAACTAGACTTTAAGAAGTAGGCTTATAGCTTAATATTAATAAGTATAAGTTTAAGGTTAAGTTAACAAAGTACCTTAGGTTTATTATTAAGGCTAAGTAAGGTATATAGATAGACCTAAGTAAGGTTAAGGCTATCCTAGACTAAGAGGTACCTTGTATAGTTAAAGAGGTCTAAAGATTCTTAAGATTTATAAACTTTTATAAGAAGTTTATCTAGAACTTCTCTAATATCGTACGCCTAATTATAGACCTTATAAAAAAGGACTAGCCGTTTAAGTAGATAGATAAAGTTAGGAAGGCCTTTAAATAGCTAAAAAAGATGTTTGTATTAGTACTAATTCTTATTCTCTTTAACTATAACTATAAGATAATCCTAGAGACAGACTTCTCTAAGTAGTATATAAGTAAGACACTATTCTAGGTTAACGATAAGAGAGTTGTACGACCTTATACGTACTTCTTAAAGAAGAACAACCTAGTAGAGTATAACTATAAGATCTATAATAAGGAAATGTTAGTAATTATCTAGTGCCTAAAAGAGTAGGACTTAAGTCTATAAAGCGTTAAGAGTTTTAAGATTCGTATAGACTATAAGAACCTAGAGTACTTTATAATAGTCTAGAAACTAACTAAATAACAAATAAGGTAGTCCCTAATCTTATTAAAATACAACTTTACGATCTTATATATTAAGAGAAAGACAAACCTAATAGCTAACGCGCTATTACGACAAGACTAGGACATACTATTAAACTAGAAGGACGAACGACTATAGTACTATATAATATAGTTACTAAAGCCGAACTACCTAGTTAACCTCTTAAGTAAGTCGCTCTTAAGGTAAAAGGTAACGACTAAGAAGAACGCCCTTCTCTAAGGATTAATAGCGGCTATAAAGCCGTACTTACTACTTATAAGGACGATCTACGCTACCCTTATAAAGAGTGCCGCGCTAGCTAGTAACAGGCTAGCGTATAAGGTACTAGAGAGAGAGGATAGTCTAGAAGGGCTTTAGGCAAGCGCTTAGGTAAAGGATTAAGCGTACAACAAGATAATCTAGGCGCTAGCCTAAGGTAACTAAGTCTTCTTAACTAAACTTAAGGTTAAAGTGTTAATCGTAAAGTATAGCTTAGACTAGGGAAATTAGCTACTCTTTTAAGGCAGGTACTAGGTCCTAGACTCTAAAGAGCTTTATATAAGGCTAATCTAGTATATATACGATTTAGTCTTAATAGGCTATTTAGGTCGTAAGGTTACATCTGCCCTTATAATACGTTAGTTCTTCTAGCTAAGGATACTAAAGGACATCTACTATTTTATACAGAACTATAACTTGTATAGCTATAATAAGGCCTAGAGAGATTAGAAGTAAGGATTCCTAAAACCCTTACTTATACCTAATTAGATATAAAAAGAGATTTTAATTAATTTTATAGTTAACCTACCTAAGAGTTAAGGTTATACGAACCTAATAGTCATTATAGACCGGCTAAGTAAAAGAGTAATTCTTAAGCTAATAGTATAGATTAGAGTAAAAGACGTAGCTAACGCGTTTATATAATACTTCTACTAGTATTACAGACTACTATACACGATTATGTCTAATAGAGGACTGTAGTTTATAAGGATCGTATAGGCATAGATCTACATATACTTAAAGATCGTATAAAGGCTATTAACTACGTTCTACTCTAAAACAGACAGGTTAATAGAGCGTATAAACTAGATAGTAGAGACATACCTTTATACGTTTACAAATTACGCTTAAGACAATTAGGCTAAGCTACTACTAGCTATAAAACTAGTAATTAATAATTAAGACACGGCGTCTATAAGAGTAAGCCCTTTCTTTTTAACCTATAAGTACTATATTAGCCTAATCTAGACGTTGTACGACCTAATACCGTACAGTACTTATAAGAGCCTTGCCTAGTAAGTAGACAATATTATAAGAAAGCTTAAGGATACGACTAAGTAGGCGTAAGCATTAATAACTATAGTCTAGTAAGTATAAGAAGACTTAACAAATTAGTAGTACTTATAGGCTGTACGATTTAACGTTAGTAACAAGGTCTGGCTTAATCTATAGAACGTCTATACAAGCTGTCTATTAAAGAAGCTTAATATAAAGTATACTAAGTTTATAGTAACAAAGGTTATAGGTTTATATAGCTACTAGCTTAATACTCTACTAAGGATCTATAACGTGTTCTCTTCTAACCTCTTACGCCTAGCGTCGTATAATCTGTTCTTATTACAAAAGGTAACTAACGATTAGCCTAAGCCTGTAATCGTAAAAAGAAAAGAGAAATACTATATTAAGAGGATCGTAAGAAAGCGTACTATACAATAGGGCCGGGACAGCTAGGTATAGTACCTAGTTAAGTAGGTAAGGTATTAAGCCCTTACTTAAGAACCTACGTCTATACTAACCGACACTACTACGCTAGCGTTATATAAAGAACAAGAGTAGTAAGAGAAAGGGGAACAGAACACCTAGTAAGGCAGGCGTCGTACAATACGCTACTAGGTATAAGGATAAGTTGTTATACGTTGTTTTTTTTTTTCTTATACTATTATTTATAGCGTATAGAGTTATAGTTATTATAGACGTTATAAGTTACAGATTATTAGGTAAGAGTACAACCTTTTATTATACTAAAAGAAGAGGAGAGTAAGAGAAACACTAGCTAAACCCTTACTGTCTAGACCTTATAGTACGATTAGGTTATTATATAACCCTAACCTTCTCTTAAAGAAACGTATAACCGCGCTTATACCCGGCTTATTGTCGTCGCTTCTCTCTTCTTACTTTAAGGCTAGTAGCCTTAGGCGATTATCTAGAAAAGCCTGTTATACACTACTACTATAGGTAAAATACCTTACGCTATAGTCCTTTTATTTATAGTTCTTATATACCTTATTCTAGAATCTAGATAGTACTTAGTAGTTAGAAAAGACTCTCTAGTCGTTTCTATAACACGACAAACAGCTACTAAAGACAAGTATACCTACGCGCTATATAAGTATTATATTTATATAAGATAGACGATACGTCTATACTTATACTAAGGTAATATAGCTAAGGTAAAAAGGCACGTTACGCCCTAAAAGGGCTAGGGCTTAACGCTACTCGTTTATATAGATAAGTTACATAAAGGCGTAAAAAAAGGCGATATATAAGATTAGGTACTACTAGGTAGTAAGGGCGTTTAACTATATAATAGCGTTGTCGACTATATAGATAAGGCTATGTACGTATTAGTAAGGGCTAGCTAAAGGTAAGGTAACGTCGTACGCGTTCTATAGGCTTAGGGCAGCTATTTTTACTATATATATAAAAAAAAAAAAAGGGCTTAGTAATAAGCTAGCGCCTATATTAGCGCCGTACGAGTTTATACTAAAGAAGAGCTTAACTTACTAATCGTTAAGGGTAGCTACTTTAGGACGCTTAGTAGTAGGCTAGTAGCTAAGTTAGCGCTATACAAGCTCTAAAAGGAGCTTGACTTACTAATCGTTAAGAGGGCAGCTACTTTAGAACGCTTAGTAGTAGCTTAATTAATAGATTATAGTACGATTATATAGCGTAAGAAAAGAGGGGGCGGTAGAAGCGGCAGATTAGGTTATTAAGGTTAGGTATAGAGAGAGAGGGAGATTAATTTATAGTAGTATAAAGATCGTCTAGATTACTCGCTAAGAAAAGCTAATTAAGGCCCTTATACAAAGCACGGGTTATAAGATCAGGCGTTAGTACTAAGAGAGAAGGGGGAGGGTAATGTTACAGGTCAGAACCCGGTAAGGGGTTAGTGCTAAGCACGTGACTAACTAGACTATCGTTACCTTGCCCTAATAGTAGAGTTTTCTCCTACCTCTTACCTTATATAAACCCTTTCCTTTCTTTCCTCTTTAGAGTATTCTTCTTATAGAATAAATCAACTTTACTTAAGCATCGTGTTGTCGACCTCTAACAGCGCCTACGCCTTGCTAGAGTCCTTACTATAGGCTTCTTGTTATTACCTGTCTATAGTCTCTTAGGTGTTACGACCTAGTAGCTGTTATTACTATCTTATAAGGACGCTAGTATAACGCTAGGTACTTGGCTAGTAAAGCTACTCTTTAATACCTTAAACTATCTAAGTCTCTACTAATATATAGTATATACCTACTTCTTTACCTTAAAGGCCTTAAGATACTAATAGTCTTATACTATATATAGTCTACTATAGTTAATGTATCTCTTTTTACTATTAAGTTAAGGGTACTCTTCTTTACCTTAAGGGTACGCTACTCTTATATAGTAGCTATACTAGGCCTAGTTCTTATAAAACCGCCTAATATAGCTAAACTAGTAGTACTAAAAGTATCTTTAGATTTATAGGTTAGCTAAATATAGTTTATAGTTAAAGATCTAGGCTTACTAGATTAGCCCTTATTTATATAAGCGCGTTACTATATTAGCGCTCTAAAGGTATAGTACTATCGTTATAAACTTTACTATAAAGGCCTTAACAGGCTTAACTTTAACCTTTATAACATATAGCGTATAGGCTTAGATCTCTACTAGTAATACTCTTAATTCTACTTATATAACCTAATCTACTAGTAGGCCCTTTATAATTACTACAAACTTACTCTTATAGAGCTAGGCCGTAGGCCTAAACGCCCTTTATACTTAGCCTTAATCTTAGATTATAGTCTTTAGTATAGCCTCCTTAAAGGTAAGGATAGTATTACTACTAAAAAGCTAGTAGGTCACTATTACCTTAGTACCTCTAATTACTATATTAGCTACTATTACTACTTTAATAACACTACAATATACTAAGTCTTTTGTCTGTCTATCTACTCTAATCCTTAGCTCCTTAATCTGTCTCTCTAGTATTACTTATACTCTTATTAGGCGCTAGCTTACTACTAACGCGTACGTAGCCTAAAGGGCTGCCGCTACTATTAGCCTCTAGAAGGCCTCTTTTAATATTGTTCTTAATTACTTAATTATTACTAGGTCGTTATTAGAGAGGGTCTTAAAGGTACGTAAAAAGGTCTTTATATTTACTACCTTTAGCTCTACTACTACTATCGTCGTTATAATAAGGTCGTAAAAGAGGCGTAATACCTTATCTTCTTTACCTAGTATTACGTAGGCCTTAATTTATTATAAGATTAACTTTGTTTTATTGTCTATACTATTCTTACTACTTACTAGCTCCTTACTATAGCTTTTTATTAGAGAATAAGAGTATTAGCTCCTTCTTATAAGTAGGTAGTACTAGCTTTGTTTAAGTCTAGTATACTTACTATCTGTTACTATAGGCTCGCCTATAGTCTACTAGTACTCTAGAAGGTATCTAAGAGTACTAATTTTGATTTTATTGTTTGTTTTTAAGTTTTTAGGGTAGTTAAGGGCGTAGGCGACTGTCGTAAAGTTTTTTTCTACTATAAATAATAGTATACTTATAAAAAATAGTTTTAGGTACTTATATAATAGGCTTATAGTGTCTTGTAATTGTATGTTACGTGACTAGGCTAAGAGATTTAGCTTTATTTATATGTAAATAAACGCGTTACAAATACTCTCTATAGCCCTTTATTCTTAACAGCCCTTTATACCTTTACAAATACCCTTAACAGCCCTTTATTGTTTCTATAGATCTTAACAGCCCTTTGTACCTTTACAAATACCCTTAACAGCCCTCTACAGCCCTTTATTGCCCTTACAGATCTTGACAGCCCTTTATAGCCCTTAACAGCCCTCTGTTCTTAACAGCCCTCTGTTCTCGACAGCCTTCTGTTCTTGACAGCCCTTTGTTCTTAACAGCCCTCTATTCTCGACAGCCCTCTGTTCTCGACAGCCCTCTGTTCTTAATAGCCCTCTGTTCTTAACAGCCCTCTGTTCTTGACAGCCCTCTGTTCTCGACAGCCCTCTGTGCCTTTACGAATACCCTCGACAGCCCTCTATTACTTCTACAGATCTTGACAGCCCTTTGTGCCTTCACAAATACCCTTGACAGCCCTCTACAGCCCTCTGTCGCCCTCGCGGATCTCGACAGCCCTCTGTGCCTTTACAAATACCCTTAACAGCCCTCTACAGCCCTCTGTCGCCCTTGCGGATCTCGATAGCCCTTTGTGCCTTTACAAATACCCTTAACAGCCCTCTATTACTTCTACAGATCTTGACAGCCCTTTGTGCCTTTACGAATACCCTTAACAGCCCTCTATTCTTAACAGCCCTTTGTGCCTTTACAAATACCCTTGACAGCCCTCTGTTCTCGACAGCCCTCTATACCTTTACGAATACCCTTAACAGCCCTCTGTTCTTAAATAGCCCTCTGTGCCTTTACAAATACCCTTAACAGCCCTCTGTTACCCTTAATAGCTCTTACAGATCGTCCTTCTACTCTTATAGATCCCTTTTACCTTATTTACCCTTACTAATTATATTGTTTTATATAGATCTCTTTACAATTGCCCTTACGACTGTCCTTACAACTACCCTTACGACTACCCTTACGACTACCCTTACGACTACCCTTACAGCTACCCTTATAACTACCCTTATAACTGCTCTTATACCTGTCCTTTCTTATACTTAGATAGATAATTAATTAATTAATTAATTAAATAAATAACTCTTTAAACGTGTTCTAACTCTAATAATATAGCTTAAAGTAGCTTAAAGTATCTTAACCTAGTTTTAAACTAGATTTAAACTAGGTTAAATCTAAGTTAAATCTATAAAACTAGGTTAAATCTCTAAAACAGTTTAATAATAATCAGGTGTTATTACGATAAATCTAGAGTTAAGAAGAGGTTAAGAGGTTTTCTAGATTTAATTTAGATTTAACCTAGTTTTAACTTAAGCTTAACTTAGTTTTAATCTAGTTTTAATCTAGTTTTAAGTAGATTTAAGATATATTTAATATTATTTTAAGTTTAGGTTAAATTATATAAATAAGGCCGTAAGGTATATAGCTATAAAGCCTAGCCTACCTCTTAAGACTCTAGAGTTACTATTAGTCCTTTAAAGTAGTAGTAAGGGCGCTATACTAGCTCTTAGTCTTTACGTCTTAGATCGTATAGAGTTAGTAGGTACTAGCCTGTTAGAGTTCGTACTAGTAGAGCTTAGTTAAGGTAGTAGCGTATTAATAGCGTACTACCTATACTTATTAGATAGCGTTAAGGACCTTACTATTTTACTAGGGCTTAGCGCGCCCTTAGCTAGCCTTCTTTCTTAGAGTAGATATATTTATAATACGTATAAGCTAAGAGGTAAGTACTAGTAAGTTAACTACCTTATTAAGCTTATAAGGTATGTCTAGTAGCTCTAAGAAGAGGTAGAGCCTTCTAGCCTTAATCGTTACTAGTTTTTAGTCTATTAGGGTCTAGCTTTATCCTAGTACCTTTATAGCTCTCTCTTAGTAATCCTTTACTTAAGTAATAACCTTAATTAGCTAGGTATAGTAGTTAGAGCCCTTATACCCTAGGTTACTCTAGTAAGTATACTAGAGCGTTACTATAGCCTACGTATAGTCGATCGTTAAGTCTTGTTTACTATATTACTATTAGGTTAGTTCCTTTTAAGGTATATATAGTAAGAGCTACTACTTATAGGCTAGATAAAGAAGGGTCTTTAATTTAGAGGTAGTCTTACTAGCTTTATCTTAGAGCAAGTAATAAAGGTTTATATTACTTATAACGACTTATAGCCTTACTAGGTCCTCTCTAGTAAGTCGCTAGAAAGAGCTAGTCTAGCCTAAGAAGTTAGGAATTAGTAAGTATATTAACTAGATAGTAATACCTTATAGAGTAACGTAGTACTAGTTAATACTTGTCTTTACTACTTAAGTAAGAAGTAGGTATTACTTATAAACGTAAATAACTATATAGCCTTTACTCTTATAGACTTACTAGTACTTTACTTATACTAGGTAGTAGACTGTCTTTGTCTAAGTATTATACTATAGCTCTTAAATTACTATAACGTTAGCTTTATAGTAATTATAAAGTACTATTAAAGTAAGGCCGTTCTTTCTTATAGTATTCTAGTATACTACTATTATTAATTTTATTACTAAGTGTTACGGTTATTACGTAGAATCACTACTTATAGCGCGTTTTATATGTATTAAATTCTATAATTGTCTTCTTTCTTAAGATATAGACTATTTACAGGCTATACGCGCTATACTTCTTTCTTTTTATACGCTATATACTATGTCCTGTACACTATACATAGCGTTACTTGCTCTACTATAACAACTCCTACTAACTAAAGAAAAGGTAGTGTCCTTACTATATAAAAAGTAAATAAAATCGTGTAAAAGTAAGTAAAAGAGTATAGATAAAGTAAATTAATTAAAAAGGTAGTTAAAATAAGTAATACGTAAATAAAAGTAAAAATATAGCTTAGTTAAAGTAGTCCTAGTTACGTAGTTTAAAGTCTTTATAGACTATTTAGACTATTATAACTTAAAACTATTTGTCTTATATATTAAGTACTTATCCTTATCTTTTATAGTCTTATATTCTTATATACTTTCTCTAACGACTTTACTATCCTTATAGTAATAGTTACGCTCTTATACTACTACTAATCTATAAGCTTATATATACTTGTAGATTACGTCAACTTTACTATATAGGTTATATATTCTAATTCTAGAAAACAAGGTAGTATTAACAAATTAGCTAGGTTTTACAAAATCCTTTTTTATCTAGTCTTATTTAAAACAAAGAAATAGATTAGGTAGCTTAAAGTAAGACTACGCTTTATATCTCTTTAGTTCGTAAATAACGTTATTACTAGTCGTATAGCCTTTATATTCTCTAGGTCCTAGTATATCTTCTAAATCTAAGCCTTAATATCTTTTACCTTTATATCTATCTTAAGGTCTTTTAGCTTTACGTATAATTTATTAATAGTTATTATAGCCTTATTACCTTTAGTAATAGCCTTATCTAACTCTTGTTTAGTACGTATAGCTACGACTCTAAGGACTTTTATAAAAGCTAAGGTGTAGGCGTGTTTTAACGTTAATAGCGTAAGAGTAGTCTTAGTCTACTTTACTATACGTATCTTATATAGTCTAGAGGTAGACATTGTTACTAAGTGTAATTGTTGTTAGGC
The DNA here is from genome assembly GCF_003019875.1 of Amorphotheca resinae ATCC 22711. Classification (NCBI taxonomy): domain Eukaryota; kingdom Fungi; phylum Ascomycota; class Leotiomycetes; order Helotiales; family Amorphothecaceae; genus Amorphotheca; species Amorphotheca resinae. The sequence continues at coordinate 604,071 of NW_020194473.1, forward strand.
TAGTATAGATACAGCTGTGTCTATAGCTACTCTTTTATCTACTTCTAGAGGTAGTGTTACATAGCGGTCCTCTTTATTATAGTAATCTAGTAATAACTCTACTACCTTAATTAGCTTTGTCTAGAAGAATAGTACTGTCTTTTCTACTCTTCTTTTTAGTATGTTACTTATTAAAGGGATTTTAGAGTTATTAGCTATTAGTATAATAACTTTTCTTGTTAGCGTTAATATAAGTTAACTATACTACTTTATCTTAGTATATATTCGACTATTAAAAGCAAAATTTCCTAGCTAAAGCTTTAACCTCTCTTATACTAACATACCTGTATTTAGTACTACTACTATTACTCTACTTATAAGTATTACGTTAGCTAGGAATCTATTAGTACCTTTACTATTATAATACTAGTAGAGGTATAGTATTAGTAGTTTAACTAGGTTATAAAGAGCCTAGGCGTATAAGTAGTCTAGGTCTCTATTATAGTCTATTTTATGTTTCTAGAGCTAGATATACTTAGTGCCTTATAGTTTATATACTTTATCTCTTACCTTTTGTCTTATAATTAGCTAAAAGCCTATATCTACTCTAGTAGTCTAGTAGTTTACTATAATGTTAAGGATATTAGTAAGGGCGTTATCCTTACGTTATACGTCGTCCTTATGTTTTTTAGCTAGTAGTACATCCTTTATGTCTTGTACTACTTGTTTATAAGCCGGTTATATATCCTCTTATACTACTTGTTAGTAAGATCTAAACTTGTCTTATAGTATTACTTAGAACTAGAATAGTACGTTATTAGTACTATTATAGTCTTTATTATACTCTTTTACGTTAGACATCTTGTTTTATACTAGATTAGAATATAGCTATTAAGGTAGATTAGAGTAATGCTCGTACTTAGGATAAGTAAGATAGAAGTGTACTAGACTAGAGAGATAAGTAGGATAGATATATAACAGATTAGAGTAATAAGTAGGATAGATCTGTAATAGATTAAAGAGATAGATGTGTAATAGATTAGAGGGATAAGTAGGGTAGATCTATAATAGATTAAAGGGATAAGTAGAATAGATCTATAGATTAGAGGAATAAGTAAGATAGATATATAATAGATTAGAGTAATAGTTCTGTTATTACTATAAAGGTAGTAGTAGATTAGAGTAGTAGTTCTATTACTATTAAAGTAGTAACTATTACTATTGTTATAAAAGTAGTAACAAAGGTAGTTAACATAGATTAGAATGTAGTAATAAAGGCTGTTTAGAATATAAGCTAACTATAAGCAAATATATAACAAAGGTAGTAAATTTAAAAGTAAGGTAATGTTATAATAAGTACGCTTTTAGCTATACTTAGTAAGTCTATAATTACTATTAAGAGTGTTGTCCTTTAAACTCTTTTATTAGATCCTTACTATTCCTTAGCTATAATACTAAGAGCTATATATCTTACTCTAGTCTAAATCTCTTCTAGTAAACTAAGTATTTAACGTATTCTTTTATAGACTTCTTGTTAATTATCTTCTTTAGTTCTTACTCTTCTTTACTATCTATAATAATAGGCTTAGGGTATTAGGGCCGCTCTCTCTTATATAAGTTAACACCTTTTATAGTAGGCTCTAGATATACTATAAAGAAGACGTTATAGACACGCTAATAATCTAGGATCTTAAGCTTATATATAAGCTGTCTTATTCTCTTAATTACCTTTAATAAGCCTATTCTTTACTTGTTAAGCTTTATGTTCTTATTCTTTTCTATAAGAATTAAATAGCCCTTATATAATCGTAAATATACCTTATCTCTTATATTAAAGAACATTAGTTTATACTTCTTATTATAGTAGTGTTTAGTAGATACTACTATAAGATCTAACATGTCTATAATCTTAGTTCTTACGTAAAGTACTACTATAACTATCTTCTAGCCTCTTACTAGCTTTATTACATTATTTAGTATAAAGCTATATAGTGCCTTGTTTAGTAACTTACCTATACTTATAGAGAGCGTATTATCTAAATAAAATTATAGCTCTAGTAGAGCTTCTAGCTAGAGAGAGTCGTCTTTAAAAGTATAAAGGTAGTATCTAAGTACTATTTTAATTGTTTAATTAGTTTGTTTACTCTAGCTGTCGCTCTATAAGTAGTATACTATTAAGTATAGTAATCTAACACTAAGGTATATAAATATTACTACTTATAGACAAGCTAAGAACTATAGGCCTTTATCTATAATAAACATCTTAAGAAGGCTTTAGTCTAAATCTAGTAATTATCTAACGACTATAGTGCCTTACTATACTACTATCTAAGTTAATTTTCTAGGTATTATTACTAACTTCTTTATTAATTTGTCTGTTAAGTTAAGTAGTACGTTAAACCCTTTCTTTAACTAAGGTAAGCTAACTATAAAATCTATAGTTATTATATAGAACAGGGCTAGTAGTGTAAGGATTAGTTATAGTATACTATAAGGCTTATACCTAGTCGTCTTATATACTTAACATTCTAGGTAGTAGTATAGAAAGGTATACAAGTACTTTAATAATTATAGGATATAAAAGTTTATAGATATTATCTCTAACATCTTGTTATACTTAAGATAGCTATACTTATATACTATTATAAACACTTCTTTAACATATAATTATAGTATATATAGCCTCTTTAAGTACAGTAGTACCTAGAGTATATAGTTTTAAACTAGGTTTAAGCTAGTTTTAAGCTGGTTTTAAGCTGGTTTTAAGCTGGTTTTAAGCTAATCTTAAACTAGGCTTAAGTTAGGCTTAATTTTATGTCTTGTTATAAAGCGTAAAACATTTAAGGGTTTAAGCTAGGAAACCGGCTTAAAACTAGCTTAAACCTAGTTTAAAATTATTTATAGCTTAGGTTTACTACTTAGGTATTTAGACTACTCTTATAATATAATTATATATTTAATTATAAGTATTAATAAACACTAGTATTAACTATCTAAGGTCTAATCTAAAAAGGATCTATAAGGACAACAGAAGGTAAAGAGACGATCTATAAGGGCTGTTAAGATCTGTAAGGACAATAGAGGGCTACAGGGCTGTCGAGGGTATTCGCGAAGGCACAGAGGGCTGTCGAGAACAGAGGGCTGTCAAGGGTATTCGCGAAGGCAACAGAGGGCTGTCGAGAGTATTCGCGAAGGCACAGAGGGCTGTCGAGAACAGAGGGCTGTTAAGAACAGAGGGCTGTCGAGAACAGAGGGCTGTCGAGAACAGAGGGCTGTCGAGAACAGAGGGCTGTCGAGAACAGAGGGCTGTCGAGAACAGAGGGCTGTC
>NW_020194473.1:608030-669349 GCF_003019875.1 Amorphotheca resinae ATCC 22711
CTTACTTAAGATAATCTTAAGTTAGGTTTAAACCTTACTTAAGATACTATAGTAAGGTACGTAAGTAGCTGTTGTTACTCTTATAAAAGAGTAAGCCGTCTTTTATATAATTAAAAGGCAAAAATACTACGTTATCTCTAAGCTTTAAGTTCTTTATAACTATATTAATTATTATTATTATTATTAGTCTTACTACCTATGCCTAACACATGTAGAACCTCTATACTATATAAATCACGTAGTAAAACCGTGCTAGAGCCGGGTAAACTATATTAATTACTTTTAATAATTTTAGGTCGGCCTTATAGCTATCTATAATTAATTTCTTAAACGTAAGGTCTATCTTAACTAACGTTACTATATAGTAGTAGGTTTCTAATAGTGTATCTAGCTTGCCTAGTTTGTTACTACCGCCCTTATCTCTATCTTTAGCTATAGTAGATAAGCGTAATAGTACATTTAGTATAATGTTTGCTTTACTTAGCTTATAACGTACATCTAGGTTAAACTAAGATAGGTACTTACTAGCTAGTACTAGCTATAAGTTTAGCTTTTATATTAACGTTATTATTATAATATCTAATTACTTTAAAATATTATATAGAGTACTATAGTCTATAAATATAATAACAGGCTATACTTTTAAACCTTTAATAAACCTTATAAGTTTCTATACTATCTATACTATCTTATATATTTTAAGCTTAGTAGGCTAGTATCTTGTCTCTAGGCTATATATAGTTTGTAATAAAAACATTATAGGCTATACTTTTGTTCTTACTAGGTATTTACCCTTTTATAGAACTAGATTGTCTTATACGTAGTATACTACTATACTAATACCCTTTTGTTTTAAGACGTTAAAGTTAATAAAGAACTGTCTTTTTACGTTAAAGTATATTAAGACCTAAGGGTTTATTAGCTTCTTTTAAAGCTTAGTAAACGTAGCTTTCTCTACTTTAGTTAGATACATAAATACCTCTTTTACTATAAACGTTTAACAGGCTCTTTTCTTTACTAGTACCTTCTTAAGTAGCTTAGTTTTATATACTTATAGTAGCTTTATAATTTACGTAAATTAAGGAACCTTATTATGTAACTATCTTACTATCCTAAGGTAACGTTTAAGCTACTATAATGTCTTAAGGAATATAAGCTTTATAATAGCTACTAATCGTTTCTTTATAGTTAATAGACTAAAGGTATTAACCTTCTACCTAAGAATAGTAGCTAAGAAAAAAGCTATAAAGTATTTTAGTCTTTTAAGTATAATATTTGTGTTTATAAAACACATAAAGACTTACTATAAGTAATTAATATGTTTAGTAAGCGTCTTACTTACTACTACTACATTATCTATAAATACTCTTATAAAAGCTCTTATTAGTTTTATTAACGCGTTAGCCTAGTGTTAAGTATATAATAGTATATTCTTAAAACCTATAAGAGTATAGTTAAAGGTATATTAACTTATATACGTTATAACTATAAAGTAGTAACAAGTCTCTAGATAATACCTCTATTAGTAAAAATAACTTAACGCGTCTACTACTATAATAAACCTATAGCCTTAAATTATTTAGAGAATATCTTTTTAAGTTAGTATTAAGTAGGCGTCTAGTACAACTAACTAATTTAATCCTCTAATATTAATAACTACTCTTTCTTTATGTTTACTATTTAGTATTATAAAAAAAACTTTACGACAGTTACCTACGCCCCTAACTACCCTAAAAACTTAAAAACAAACAATAGAATTAAAATTAGTACCTTTAGATACCCCCTAGAGTACTAGTAGACTATAGGTAAGCCTATAGTAATAGATAGTAGGTATACTAGACTTAAATAGAGCTAGTACTACCTACTTATAAGAAAGAGCTAATACTCTTATTCCTTAACAAAAAGCTATAGTAAAGAGCTAGTAAGTAGTAAGAATAGTATAAACAATAAAATAAAGTTAATCTTATAATAAATTAAGGCTTACGTAATACTAGGTAAGGAAGATAAGGCGTTACGCTTCTTTTACGACCTTATTACGATAATAATAGTAGTAGTAAAGCTAAAGGTAGTAAATACAAAAACCCTCTTACGTACTCTTAAGACCTTCTCTAACAACAACCTAGTAATAATTAGGTAATTAAGAACAATGTTAAAAGAGGCTTTCTAAAGGCTAATAGTAGTAGTAGCCTTCTAGGCTACGTACACGTTAGTAGTAAGCTAGCGCCTAATAAGAGTATAAGTAATACTAGAGAGACAGATTAAGGAGCTAAGGATTAGAGTAGATAGATAGACAAAAGACCTAGTATGTTATAGTACTATTAAAGTAGTAATAGTAGCTAATATAGTAATTAGAGGCGCTAAGGTAGTAGCGACCTACTAGCTTTCTAGTAGTAACACTATCCTTACCTTTAAGAAGGCTATACTAAAGACTATAATCTAGGATTAGGGCTAGGTATAAAGAGCGTTTAGGCCTATAGCCTAGCTCTATAAGAGTAAGTTTATAGTAATTATAAAAAGCCTACTAGTAGATTAGGTTATACAAGTAGAATTAAGAGTGTTACTAGTAGAGATCTAAGCCTATACGCTATATATTATAAAAGTTAAAGTCAAGCCTGTTAAGGCCTTTATAGTAAAGTTTATAACGATAGTACTATACCTCTAGAGCACTAACGTAGCGACGCGCCTATATAAACAAAGGCTAATCTAGTAAGCCTAGATCTTTAACTATAAGCTGTATTTAGCCGACCTATAAATCTAAAAGTACTTCTAGTACTACTAGTTTAGCTATATTAGGCGGTTCTATAAGAACTAGGCCTAGTATAGCTACTATATAAGAGCGGCGTACCCTTAAGGTAAAGAGGAGTACCTCTAACTTAATAGTAAGAAGAGATATATTAACTATAGTAGACTATACGTAGCGTAAGACTATTAGTGTCCTAAGGCCCTTAAGGTAAAGGAGTAAGTATATACTATATATTAGTAAAGACCTAGATAGTTTAAAGTATTAAAGGGCAGCTTTACTAGCTAAGTACCTAGTGTTATACTAGCGTCCTTACAAGATAGTAACAATAGCTACTAGGTCGTAGTACCTAAAAGACTATAGACAGGTAATAACAAGAAGCCTATAGTAAGGACTCTAGTAAGGTATAGACGCCCTCTTATTAGGGCGCTAGACATAGTAACGGTTTAGAGCTATAATATTATAGAGATGTTAAGCTAGGGAACTAACTAAGGGTCTAGTAACCCTTTTATAACGTAAGACTTATAGATCCCGGACTCTTAGTAATAAAATTAATAATAGTATACTAGAACACTATAAGAAAGAACGGCCTTACTTTAATAGCGCTTTATAATAGCCGTAAAGCTAACGTTATAGTAATCTAAGAGCTATAGTATAATAAACAGATAAAGACAGTCTACTACCTAGTATAAGTAAAGTACTAGTAAGTCTATAAAGGTAAAGGCTGTATAGTTATCTATATTTATAAGTAGTACTTACCTCTTACCTAAGTAGTAGAGACTAGTATCAACTAGTATTACGTTACTTTATAAGGTATTACTATCTAGTTAATATACTCGCTAATTCCTAACTCTCTAGGCTAGACTAGCTCTCTCTAGTAGCTTACTAGAAAGGACTTAAAGGGGCTATAGATCGTTATAAGTAATATAAACCTTTACTACTTACTTTAAGATAGAGCTAGTAAGACTACCCTTAAATTAAAGACCTTCCTTTATCTAGCCTATAAGTAGTAGCTCTTACTATATATACCCTAAAAAGAGCTAACCTAAAAGAGACATAGTAAACAGGACTTAATAATTAATTACGCGTAGGCTATAGCGACGCTCTAGTATACCTACTAAAGTAACCTAAGGTATAAGGGATCTAACTACTACGCCTAGCTAATTAAGGTTATTACTTAAGTAAAGGATTATTATAAGAGAGCTATAGAGGTATTAGGGTAGAGCTAGACCCTAATAGACTAAGAGCTAGTAGTAATTAAGGCTAGAAGGCTCTACCTCTTCTCTAAGCTACTAGACATACCTTATAAGGTCGATAAGGTAGTTAACTTACTTACCTCTTAGCTTATACATATTATAGACTTATCTACCCTAAGAAAGAAGGTTAGCTAAGGGCGTACTAAACCTTAGTAAAGTAGTAAGGTCTTTAAGGCTGTCTAGAAAACGCGAGTAGCGCACTATTAATATACTACTACCTTAACTAAACTTTACTAGCGCGACCTCTAGTAGGCTAGTACTTACTAACTCTAGACGATCTAAGATATAAAGACTAAGAGCTAGTATAGCGCCCTTACTACTACCTTAAAAGACTAATAGAAACTTTAAAGTCTTAAAAGGTAGGCTAGGCTCTATAGTTATATACCTCTAGAACTAGCCTTACTCTCTCTTCTTTAAGACGCTAATAAAGAGGTACTAGCTATAAGCTACTATAATAAAGTAATAGTATTAGGCTAGTAGTTCTTTCTAGAATTAGTAGCCGATCTTAGTAACGTTATTCTAGACCTTTAAGACAAGTAGTACTAGCGGTTTACTATTAACGACACTATAATAAAGGCAGACATTACTAACGCTCTTTAAAAGACAAGTACCTAAAAGGTACTAAGACTTAACCTACTACTTACTAGCTTTCTTAAGGTATATAAGCGCCTTTTAGCTAAGCTCCTTATAGTAGTAGTAACTATAAGCCTCTAGCTAAGGCACGTCCTAGTATAGTTTAAAGTAGTAAAAGTAGTAGTACTACGTAAGCCTAGAAAGACCTTTAAATAGTAACAAACTACTAGGGCCTATAGGCTAATATTACTCTTAAGCGCGATAAGTAAAGTAATTAAGTTAGTAATTAGCCGGCGCTTTACTAATACTATAAAGTTATAAGGGCTCTTTCTTAAAACGTAGATAAGAAACTAGCTATAACACTTAATAGACCTTATAGTTAAAATAGTAGTTAATACTATATATATAACGTAAAGCTATAAGGCTATAACGTCCTTCTTCTAACTAGACATTAAAGGCGCCTTTAATATAGTAAACTACATATACCTTCTCTATACTCTCTAATACCTAAGGTTCCTTATATAGGCCGTATAGTAGGTATATAGCTTTCTTACTAATTAGACAGCTAGCCTCTTCTTTAATAAAGAGGTAGCGCTACCTTAAGAGGTTACTATAAGGGTACTATAAGGCTCGCCCTTCTCTCTTATCCTCTTTCTTCTTTATACTACTAGCTTATACACGCTACTATAAAGACATATAGACCTTATTATAGTAAGGTTTACTAACGACCTTAACCTTTTAGTATTTAGTAAAGACATAATAAAGACACGCTAGTACCTTAAAGGGGCGTAGTAGACCTATAGCTAGTAGGTACAAATAAGGAAGATAGAGTTTACTCTTAAAAAGAGCAAGCTCTTTTATCTTACTTATACCTATACTATACTAACAATACTTATCTACCTTAATAGCCAGGTTATACTCTTAGTCTAAGAGGCCTGCTTTCTAAGAGTTTAGATAGATTAGAAGCTTAGGTAAAAGGGCTACCTTAACGCTATTAAACAAAAGTTCGCTACCTAGTAGTTTATACTTATAAGGCTTACTGTATCCGCGTAAGGATATAGCCTACTACGCGTAAGAGAGATCTATATAAAGGTAATCTAGAGTACTATAGTATATAGCGTAAGGGTCTAGTACTGCCCTTCTAGGTAACAAACTAAGAGGATTATAAAGGACCTTACTATAAAGTAGTTATAGTACCTTTACGTTATTATAAAAGTATACTAGGCGACTCTTGTTTAGTTTCTTAAGTCTAAAACAGCTACGCTACTACTTAACCTCTACCTTAATAAGTAAGTAGTAGACTTTAAATAACGTCTTAAACGTATAAGTAAGGGCAAACTTATATAGTCTATCTATAATAAGGTAGTAACCTGTCTTTAATAACACTAGAGACGCCGCTACGACACTACTATAACGCTACCTTATACGTTACTTAAGTATAAGGCAGGCCGAGCCGCGTAAGTAAAAGACTAGTATAGAGACTCTTTACTAGAAGAGACCTTATAAGAAAACTAGAGGACATAATAGACCTAATATAACGGTTTACTAGTATACTACTAGAGTACTACCCTAGCCGCGCTACCTGCCTCTTTAGTAAATACCCTTAAGAAATACTTACTCTTTTATAAGTATAAGAGCTTACTTTTAACGTAGATCTATACTAGTAAGGTTAGGCTCTAGGCCTTCCTTTTTAAACGTAGAGTACTAAAGGTAGTAACCCTCTAGTACTCTTATAGTAAGGCCTTAGAGATAGTAGCTTACCTAGTCCTTAACTACTAGTAGCTCGACTAATAGTAGCAGGCCTTATAGTAAGTACTCTACCTAAGGGCGCTATAGACGTTCTACGACTTTATAGTAGTAATAGAGAGAGAAAAGAGTACGTACGTACTAATCTACTAGCTACTGTCTACTAGCTAGTTCTTATAGTTTAGGCTAGCTAAGCGCTACCTAGCTAAGAAAGAGAGAGAGTAATCCTAGTTAACGGCTAGCGTCTTTCTAGTGTCCTACTAGTACCTTATTAGTATGTTTAGTATTACTAGGCTAGAAGGTTAAGTTCTAGTAAGGTAACGATAAGGTCTTAGCGCCTTAGTAGCGTCGTAATAAAGTATTTATAAGAGGTAGTACGTAGGTTTTTACCCGGCTTTAGTACGGTTTTACTACGTGATTTATATAGTATAGAGGTTCTATATACATTAGGCATAAGAAGTAAGAATAATAATAATATTTAGTATTATATACTAAGCTATAAACGCTAGGTAAGAAAAAGGTATTACGTATAATGTCTTTTCTAAGCGCCCTTAGTTAATTAACTTATTAAATATAGATTCTAGTACCTTACGATCCTTAACTCTTAAAGGGTATACTTTAGCCTTATCTAACATTCTGTCTTACTAGTCTTGTTAAAGCTCTACCTTTATCTAGCGATCTTTAAGTATATTAACAAATCTCTTATTATTTTAAAGGCTGTCTAAGAACTTATTTATTAGCTAAGAAAGCTATTTAACTTAATCTAAAGGGCTATATATAGTTATACTATATAAATACTTTGTTTTTATAAAAGTTATGTCTAAGATAAGTCTTAGTCTCTTTCTTTATAGTGTTTGTAATATAAGGTCTTATAAGTTAGCTATATTATCTAATAATTAAAAGTAGTTCTTATAATTAAACTTAATAAGGTCTCTAAGCTTTACGTCTTTCTAGACTTAGACTAGTTTATCTATATTATTTCTTACTATAACTAATGTTAACTACTAGTCTATAAGATACGTAAATAAGCTAACTTAAAAGTTACTAGGTTTAAATAGTATGTCTTAACTACTTTTCTTTATGTCGTGTACTACTAGTATACCTAGTTACTATAGTATATAGTAAGATAGTAGTGCCTTTCTTAGCTACTACAGGTATCTAGCGTCTCTTCTTTAGTAAGACGTTAATATCAATTATAACGCTATATAAGCGTATAAGCGCCCTTTTATCTAATACTAAAATATTAATATCTCTAGGCTTTCTTGTTTAAGCGTAGAGTACTAGAAGTAGCGACCCTCTAGTACCCTTACAGTAAGGCCCTAGAGACGGCAGTATACCTAGTCCTCGACTACTAGTAGCTAGATTAATAGCGACAGGCCTTATAGTAAGCGCTCTACCTAAGAGTACTATAGACGTTCTATAACTTTATAGTAGTAATAAAGGAAGGTAAGAGCGCTTATATACTAATCTATTAGCTACTGTCTACTAGCTGATTCTTATAGTTCTAGCTAGCTAAGCGCTACTTAGTAAAGGAGTTATAAGAGAGAGAGTAGCCCTAGCTAGTAGCTAGCGCCTTACTAGCGCCTTACTAGCGTCCTGTTAGTATATTTAGTATTACTAGGCTAGAAGGTTAAGTTCTAGTAAGGTAGTAATAAGGACCTAGCGCCTTAATAGCGCTATAATAGTATAAACGTAAGTAGTAGCACGTAGGTTTTTACCTAGCTTTAGTACGGTTTTACTATATAATTAATGTAGTATAGAGGTTCTGTATATAGTAAGTATAAGTAGTAAGAGCAATAATAATAATAATAAAATATTAATATATTTAGAGCTAATAATATCTATACTAATAATAAGGTTTATAAAAAGAGTATTAATAAGGTATATTTTACGTAATATTACTACTTAGGCTATCTTACTAGTCTTAGTTTCTAGTAAGAACATGTCTATTATAATGTATTCTATAGACTATATCTTATTAGTACTTACTTCTCTAATACTAATTAGCTTTACTTATATTTAAACCTAAATACCGCTATACTATTTATATAGCTATACTTTACTAGCTATACTTAGTATTAATCTTATATTAAGAAATTACTAAAAAAAAAAACTTTGTAACAGTCGCCTATACCCCTAACTGCCCTAAAAACTTAAAAACAAATAATAGAATTAAAATTAGTACCCTTAGATACTCTTTAGAGTACTAGTAGACTATAAGCAAGCCTATAGTAACGGATAGTAAGTATACTAGACTTAAATAGAGCTAGTACTACTTACTTATAAGAAGGAGCTAATACTCTTATTCCCTAATAAAAAGCTATAGTAAGGAGCTAGTAAGTAGTAAGAGTAGTATAGACAATAAAACAAAGTTAATCTTATAATAAATTAAGGCCTACGTAATACTAGGTAAGAAAGATAAGACGTTACGCCTTCTTTATAACCTTATTACGACAATAATAGTAGTAGTAAAGCTAAAGATAGTAAATATAAAGACCCTCTTACATACTCTTAAGACCCTTTCTAATAACGACTTAGTAATGATTAGGTAATTAAGAACGATATTAAAAGAGGCCTTTTAAAGGCTAATAGTAGTAGCGGCCTCTTAGGCTATATATACGTTAGTAGTAGGCTAGCGCCTAATAAGAGTATAAGTAATACTAGAGAGACAGATTAGAGAGCTAAGGATTAGAGTAGATAGATAGATAAAGGACCTAGTACGTTATAGCGCTATTAAAGTAGTAATAGTAGTTAATATAGTAATTAGAGGCGCTAAGGTAGTAGTAACCTACTAGCTTTTAAGTAGTAACACTATCCTTACCTTTAAGAAGACTATACTAAAGACTATAATCTAGGATTAGGGCTAAGTATAAAGAGTGTTTAGGCCTATAGCCTAGCTTTATAAGAGTAAGTTTATAGTAATCGTAAAGGGCCTACTAGTAGACTAGGTTATATAAGTAGAATTAAGAGCGTTACTAGTAGAGATCTAAGCCTACGCGTTATATATTATAAAGGTTAAAGTTAAGCCTATTAAGGCCTTTATAGTAAAGTTTATAACAATAGTACTATACCTCTAAAGCGTTAACGTAGTAATACGCTTATATAAACAAGGGCTAATCTAGTAAGCCTAGATCTTTAACTATAAGCTATATTTAGCTAACCTACAAATCTAAAGATACTTCTAGTACTACTAGTTTAGCTATATTAAGAGGTTTTATAAGAACTAGGCCTAGTATAGCTACTATATAAGAGCGGCGTACCCTTAAGGTAAAGAAGAGTACCCTTAACTTAATAGTAAGAAGAGATATATTAACTATAGTAGACTATATATAGTATAGGACTATTAGTGTCTTAAGGCCCTTAAGGTAAAGGAGTAAGTACATGCCGTATATTAGTAAAGACCTAGACAGTTTAAGGTATTAAAGAGTAGCTTTACTAGCTAAGTACTTAGCGTTATACTAGTATCCTTATAAGATAGTAATAATAGCTACTAGGTCGTAGTACCTAAGAGACTACAAACAAGTAATAATAAGAAGCCTATAGTAAGGACTTTAGTAAGGCGTAAGTACCTTTTTATTAAGGTACTAGATATAGTAATAGTTAAGAGCTACGACATTATAGAGATGTTAAGCTAGAGAACTAACTAAGGGTCTAGTAACCCTTTTATAACGTAAGACTTATAGATCCTAGACTCTTAGTAATAAAATTAATAATAGTATACTAGAACACTATAAGAAAGAACGGCCTTACCTTAATAGTACTTTATAATAGCTATAAAGCTAACATTATAGTAATTTAAGAACTATAGTATAACAAACAGATAAAGACAGTCTACTACCTAGTATAAGTAAAGTACTAGTAGGTCTATAAGAGTAAAGGCTATATAGTTATCTATATTTATAAGTAGTACTTACCTCTTACCTAAGTAGTAAAGACTAGCGTTAACTAGTGTTACGTTACTCTATAAAGTATTACTATTTAGTTAATATACTTACTAATTCCTAACTCTCTTAGCTAGACTAGCCCTCTCTAGTAGCTTACTAAAGAAGACCTAAAAAGGCCGTAGATTATTATAAGTAACATAAACCTTTACTACCTACTCTAAGATAGAGCTAGTAAGACTACTCTTAAATTAGAGACCCTTCTTTATCTAGCCTATAGGTAGTAGCTCTTACTATATATACCTTAAGGAAAGCTAACCTAAAAGAGACATAGTAAATAAGACTTAACGATTAATTACGCGTAGGCTATAGCGATACTCTAGTATACTTACTAAAGTAACCTAGGGTATAAGGGATCTAACTACTATACCTAGCTAGTTAAGGTTATTACCTAAGTAAGGGATTACTATAAGAGAGCTATAAAGGTACTAGGGTAGAGCTAGACCCTAATAGACTAAGAGCTAGTAGCGATTAAGGCTAAGAGGCTCTACCTTTCTTCTAAGCCGCTAGACATACCTTATAAGGTCGATAAGGTAGTTAACTTACTTACCTCTTAGCTTATACGTATTATAGACTTATCTACCTTAAGAAAGAAGGTTAGCTAGAGGCGTACTAAACCTTAGTAGAGTAGTAAGGTCCTTAAGGCTATCTAAAAAACGTAAGTAGTATACTATTAATATACTACTACCTTAACTAAACTTTACTAGCGCGACCTCTAGTAGACTAGTACTTACTAACTCTAGACAATCTAAGATATAAAGACTAAGAGCTAGTATAGCGCCTTTACTACTACTTTAAAAGACTAATAAAAACTCTAGAGTCTTAAAAGGTAAGCTAGGCTTTATAGCTATATACCCTTAGAACCGGCCTTACTTTCTTTTCTTTAAGGTACTAATAAAGAGGTACTAGCTATAAGCTACTATAATAAAGTAATAGTATTAGGCTAGTAGTTCTTTTTAGAATTAGTAGCTAATCTTAGTAACGTCGTTCTAGACCTTTAAGACAAGTAGTACTAGTAGTTTACTATTAACAACGTTATAATAAAGGCAGACATTACTAACGTTCTCTAAAAGACAGGTACCTAAAAGGCGCTAAGACCTAACCTACTACTTACTAGCTTCCTTAAGGCATATAGGCGCCCCTTAGCTAAGCTCTTTATAGTAGTAGTAACTATAAGCCTCTAGCTAAGGCACGTCTTAGTATAGTTTAAAGTAGTAAAGGTAGTAGTACTACATAAGCCTAGAAAGACCCTTAAACAGTAATAAACTATAAGGGCCTATAGGCTAATATTACTCTTAAGTACGATAAGTAAAGTAATTAAGTTAGTAATTAGCTAGCGCTTTACTAACACTATAGAGTCGTAAAGGCTCCTTTTAAAAACGTAGATAAGAAACTAGCCGTAATACTTAATAGACCTTATAGTTAAAATAGTAGTTAACGCTATATATATAACGTAAAGCTATAAGGCTATAGCGTCTCTCTTCTAACTAGACATTAAAGACGCCTTTAATATAGTAAACTATATACGCCTCTTCTATACTCTCTAATACCTAGGGTTCCTTATATAGACTATATAGTAGGTTTATAGCTTCTTTACTAATTAGACAGCTAGCCTCTTCTTTAATAAAGAGGTAGTGCCGCTCTAAGAGGTTACTATAAGGGTACTATAAGGCTTGTCCTTCTCTCTTATCTTCTTTCTCCTCTATACTACTAGCTTATACACGCTACTATAAGGTTATATAAGCCTTATTATAGTAAGGTTTACTAACGACCTTAACCTCTTAGCTTTTAGTAAAGACATAATAGAGATATACTAGTACCTTAAAGAGGCGTAGTAGACATATAGCTAATAGTCGTATATAAGAAGAATAGAGTTTGCCTTTAAAAAGAGTAAGCTCCTTTACCTTACTTATGTCTATACTATACTAACGACGCCTGTCTACCTTAATAGCTAGGTTATACCCTTAGTCTAAGAGGCGCGCTTTCTAAGAGTTTAGTTAGATTAAAAGCTTAAATAAAAAGGCTACTTTAACACTATTAAACAAAAGTTTGTTACCTAGTAGTTTACGCTTATAAGGCTTACTACGTCTACGTAAGGATATAGCCTACTATACGTAAGAGAGATCTATACAAAGGTAATCTAGAGTACTATAGTATATAGTATAAGGGTCTAGTACTACCCTTCTAAGTAGTAAGCTAAGGAGATTATAAAAGACCTTACTATAAAGTAGTTATAGTACCTTTATGTTATTATAAGAGTATACTAGGCAACTCTTGTCTAGTTCCTTAAGTCTAAAATAGCTATGCCCTTACTTAACCTCTACCTTAACAAGTAAGTAGTAGACTTTAAATAACGTCTAAAACGTATAAGTAAAGGCAAACTTATATAGTCTATCTATAATAAGGTAGCGACCTATCTTTAATAACGCTAGAGACACTACTATAGCACTACTATAGCGCTACTACCTTATACGTTACTTAAGTATAAGGTAAGCTAAGCCGTATAAGTAAAGGACTAGTATAAGGACTCTTTTCTAAAAGAGACCTTATAAGGAAACTAGAAGGCATAATAGTCTTAATACAATAGCTTACTAGTACACTACTAGAGCGCTACTCTAGCTACGCTACCTGCCCTCTTAGTAGACGCCCTTAAGAAGTACTTACTCTTTTATAAGTATAAGAGCTCTTTATTAACATAGATCTATACTAGTAAAGTTAGACTCTAGGCCTTCTTGTTTAAGCGTAAAGTACTAGAGGTAGCGACCCTCTAGTACTCTTATAGTAAGGCCTTAGAGATAGTAGCGTACCTAGTTCTTAACTACTAGTAGCTAGATTAATAATAGTAGGCCTTATAGTAAGTACTTTACCTAAGAGCGCTATAGACGTTCCGCGACTTTACGATAGTAATAAAGAAAGGTAAGAGCGCTTATATACTAATCTGTTAGCTACTATCTACTAGCTAATTCCTATAGTTCTAGCTAGCTAAGTAATACCTAGTAAAAGAGTTATAAGAGAGAGAGTAGCCCTAGCTAGTAGCCGGCGCCTTACTAGCGCCTTACTAGTATCCTGTTAGTATGTTTAGTATTACTAGGCTAGAAGGTTGAGTTCTAGTAAGGTAGTAATAAAGACCTAACGCCTTAGTAGTACTATAATAGTATAAACGTAAGTAGTAGTACGTAGGTTTTTACCTAGCTTTAGTATAGTTTTACTACGTGATTTATTTATATAGTATAGAGGTTCTGTATATAGTAGGCATAAGTAGTAAGAACAATAATAATAATAATAATAATCTTATATTAAGGTATCCCTAGACTTAGTTTACTATTATACTTTTAAATACTAACTTAATTATTATATAGTACTATAATTAAAAGCCGTACTTTATACTATTATTAAGTATAGAGATTATTAAAGACGTTATTACCTTTATAGAATTTAAGACTACTATAGGCTTTATAGAGTTTACTACTACTATAGACTTACTACTACTTGTCTTTACTTAAGTAACCTTATAGGCCTTTTTAAAGTATATAAAGAGTTTGTTAGTACTTTTAAATCGTTCTTTATACTTCTTATATTAGTATTAAGGACTGTTTACTTTAGTAAAATTAACTTTTATAAAGTTTATAATTAGATTATTATAAAACTCGTCTTCTTATACGTAATATATATTTATAAAATCCTGTTTTATAAAACTAAGTAGTAGCTTAACTATATTAGCTTATAAATCGTCTTATATATAATATACTTTAGCTCTTATATACTTATCTTTTAGTACGTCTTTAGCTATAGCCTAATAAGCCTATACTAGTTATAGTTAGTATTAATACTTGTTACTATTCCTTACGTAAGTGTTTCTTATAGTTATCTATAGCTATCTATGTTATCTAAAAGGTTAATTCTAATATAAGGTCTAACTTTAATAGTTAGCTATATTGTTCTTATTCTAGCCCTTACTAAAGCTATTATTTCTAGTAAATCTACCTTATAAGTTGTCTTAATTTTACCTATTTTTATAAGAGCCGCTAGGCTAGAACAGTAGTCACTATATAAGCTATAGTACTTGTAATTACTACGGCTATTAAGGCTGTTATAGACCTTACTATAACAGGTACTAATATAGCTAGTATAAACGCTAGGCCTAAGGGTATAAGGCTATAGGTCTAGGGTTATATAGATAAAACAAGAGTCTACTTCTATTTATATACTAGTTTATAAGTAGCTATTATACTTTACTTATAAAATTAACTAACGCTACTATCTTTAAGTCTACTTTCTTATAAAATCTCTTAATTAACGTGTTTTTTATAAGGTAGGATACGTATAGCTAGATCTATAGATTAAGTACTATCTATACTAATAAGAGGTTCTAGAAGGTCGATTTACTTTTTAATAATTATACTAGACAGAACATTTGTATTAAAAAGGTATGTATTAACTTACTGTCTTATAAGTCTACTATTATAAACCTTTTTATATTTAACGCTACGCGCGTAACCTTAGGCCGTTCTTAAAAGCGTTAGTTTATCTCTTTAAAGATCTTATCTATACTTACGTTTATTAGAAACTCTTTCTTAAGTTTTATAAGCTTTATAGAATACTATAGTAACGCCTTACCTTATAAACAAGTTGTTTATATATCTTATACTACCTTCTTTAAGTATTGTTTAATAAGGTATTAAAGTCGGTCTATATAAAGGTAAACGTTTATATATATTATATACTTTTCTTATTAGATAATACCTAACTTAGTACTCTTACTATTAAATAATAAGTTAAATAATCTTATTACTTTAGTAGTTAAACGTTAAGTATTAACATTAGTATTAGTAGTAAGAGCCCTTCTATTGTTATTATTATTATTATTATTTCTTTAATTCTGTTTACTAAGGAGACGTATAACTTGTTAGGTAATTACCTTTTAATCTACTTTTAATAGGCTAGACAGGCCTAGTAGTACTCTCTTATTTGTTTTTAAACCTAATACTATTTCTTTAATCTTTAGAAGGGCCTTTAATTAGGCTTGTAATAAAGCTGTTGTTAATATACTACTATAGTACTTAATACTTAACTCTACTATAATGTTTATTATAGCGTTATTAAAATATTTAACTACTTAGTATAGCGTTAGTCTGTTTATTACCTACTTGTCTAGATATACTACTATTAAGTCGTCCTTAATAGATTATAGAACGTAATTAACGATTTGTTGTATTAAGGCTAGTACTTGTTTTATAAAAGAGTCGCTTACCTTTATAAACTTTCTGATTTGTTTAGTAAAGAGGACGGTCTCTTTACTAACTATAGTATATAGTTATATAGTTTAGTATAGTTCTAATAATTAGTATAGTTCTAATTCGTTAAATTAGTAGTATATATAATAGTACTATAGACGTCTAGCATATGTTAACAACTACTTAATTGTCTTAATAACCTGGTAACAATCCTTAATAATCGTATTGTTTAACCCTTAATATAGGTTTAATAATTACGTGTTTCTTAATAATTTAATTTAACAGAGGTCTTTAATCCTTAATAGTATAGCTAGGCTACTAGTATAACACGTAGTGTTACTAGTATACTTATTAAGTAACAAGGCTAGTCTTAGTAGTATTACTACTAGATGTCACGGTTATTACGTAGAATTACTACTTATAGTACGTTTTATATATATTAAATTCTATAATTGTCTTTCTTCTTAAGATATAAGCTATTTATAAGCTGTGTACACTACGCTCCTTCTTTTCTGTATACTATATACTATGTCTTGTACACTATATACAGCGTTGCTTACTCTACTATAATACTAAGAGTCTAAGATCTATAAGTCTTATGTTATAAAAGGGCTAGACCTCTAGTTAGCTCTCTAGCTTAATATCTCTATAATGTTGTAGCTCTAGACTATTACTATATCTAGTACCTTAATAAAAGAGTGCCTTTACTTTACTAAAGTCTTTACTATAGGCTTTTTATTATTACTTGTCTATAGTCTCTTAGTTACTATAATCTAGTAGCTGTTATTACTATCTTAGAAAGACGCTAGTATAACACTAGGTACTTAGCTAGTAAAGCTACTCTTAGATACTTTAAACTATCTAAGCCTTTATTAATATATAGTATATACTTACTTCTTTACTTTAAGGGCCTTAAGATACTAATAGTCTTATACTACGTATAGTCTACTATAGTTAACGTACCTTTTCTTACTATTAAGTTAAGAGTACTTTTCTTTACTCTAAAAGTATACTATACTTATATAGTATTTATACTAGGCCTAGTTTTTATAGAATCGCCTAATATAGCTAAACTAGTAGTACTAGAAGTATCTTTAGATTTATAGGTTAGCTAAATATAGCTTATAGTTAAAGATCTAGGCTTACTAGATTAATCCTTAGTTATATAAGTACGTTACTACCTTAGTACTTTAAAAGTATAGTACTATTATTATAAACTTTACTATAAGGGCCTTAATAAGCTTAACCTTAACCTTTATAACGTATAGTATATAGGCTTAGATCTTTACTAGTAACACTCTTAACTTTACTTATATAATCTAGTCTACTAGTAGGCCCTTTATAATTACTATAAACTTACTCTTATAGAGCTAGGCTATAGGCCTAAACGCCTTTTATACTTAGCCTTAATCCTAGATTACGCTTTTTAGTATAGACTTCTTAAATGTAAAGATAGTATTACTACTAAGTAGCTAGTAAGTCGCTACTACTTTAGTACTCTTAATTACTATATTAGCTACTATTACTACTTTAATAGTACTATAACGTATTAGGTCTTTTACTTACTTATCTACTCTAATCTATAGCTTTTTAATCTATTGTTCTAGTATAACTTATACTCTTATTAAGTGTTAGCCTACTACTAACGCGTAAGTAGCCTAAAGGGCTACTATTACTACTAGTCTCTAAAAGGCCTCTTTTAATATTAATCTTAGTTACTTAATCGTTACTAGGTTGTTATTAGAAGAAGTCTTAAGAGTATATAAAAGGGTTGTTATATTTACTACTTTTATCTTTACTACTATTACTATTATAGTAATAAGGTCGTATAAAAGGCGTAACGCCTCTTCTTCTTTACCTAGTATTACGTAAGCCTTAATTCTCTATATAATCGTCTTTATCTTATTATTACTACTACTCTTACTACTTACTAGCTCCTTACTATAGCTCTTAGTTAAGGTATAAAAGTACTAGCTCTTACTTATAAGTAGGTAGTACTAGCTTTATTTAAGTCTAGTATACCTACTATCTGTTACTATAGGCTTACTTATAGTCTGCTAGTACCTTAGAGAGTATCTAAAGGTACTAATTTTAAATCTATTGTTTGTTTTTAAGTTTTTAAGGTAGTAAGAGGTATAGACAACTATTATAAAAATTTTTTTATTTAATACTGTTAGAGATTAGTATTATAAGTAATATAGCAGAGAATTATAGTTAAGTAACTAGCGAGTTATAGTATACTTTAATTTAAATCTAAACTAATTCTTACCTCTCTTTCTTACCCTTTACTCTCTAAGATATATGTATACTACCTAAGAACCCTAAGTAGCCCTAGCGTACTTATAGGTACGTAAGGCCTATACATTCCTAATCCTACCCTTTTAAGTCCTTAATATTACCTCTTCTTCTTACGGCTTTGTCTTAGAGTTACGTAAGCTATACTAGATATAGTGCCTTTCTAAAGTTACGTAAAACCTATACTAGATATAGCTAAGCCTTTCTTTTATAGTACGTACCTAAGATACGTAAGGGCCGTATTAAGTAAGCCTTATACCTCTTTTAGTAGCTCTTACTCTATATATAGACTACTCTTACCCTTAAACCTTAAAACAATATAGTATAAATATAAGAAAGAAAGAATATCTCTTTTTTTTATTTACTCTTTGTCTTTATCTATACTTAGAGTAGCGCGCCTATCGCGCTAGATTCGCGCTAGCGCGTTCTTAACAAGCTATATAATAAAGGCTTTAGCCGCTCTTTACTTATAGTACCTTATCTATATAAGAATTTGTTTAATATAAAGAATTGTTTATAAAGCCTTACTAAATGTTTATATTATTATTAGTAAGTGTCTTATAATACACTACTAAAGAAGAATATATAAAGAGACAAACTTTTTCTCTCTTACTTTTCTTTTTCTCTCTTTTTAAATTAAGTAGCCTTACCTCTTACGTCTTCTTAGTACTATCTTTCTTTTAAGCCTTTTCTCTTAAGCTATTACCTTACGCCTTATACCTTCTCTTATTCTCTCTTTAACCTTCTTTACCTTATATAATACTACCTTACTATAGCTAACCCTACCTGTCCTTACGCTTATAAGGTATACTCTTATACCTTTCTTACACTTACTATGTCTACTATATAAAGACATAAGTAGCTAAGCCTAGGCTTACTTATATTACTTAAGTAAGTTAGACTAAGTATAACTAATATTAGTAAAAAACCTTAGAAACACTACTAATATAGTCTAAGAGTATAAGAAGGTAGTACTAATTAAGGACTAAGGTAGTACTATAAAAGGAAAATACTAAAGAAGGCATAAGTTATAGTAAGTAGTTAGGTTAAGAATAGTTATTAATTTAAAAAAGAAAAAAAAGAAAAAGTAAAAATAAGTCTTAGCTATATACTAGTAATATATACGCGTAACCTAAGCCTTACGACTATATAGCCTAAGACTACTAGACTAGACTAGACTACTACTTATTATTACTATTATTATCCTTATTATCCTTTATATTATTATTGTCGTTATTATTATTATTACTATTATAAGGATCTGTCTTAGTAATAAGTAAGAAGTTAGACTAACTAAGGTTAGTAAGTACTAGTAAAGTAAAAGAGATACTTACATTATATTAATAAGTGTCTATTATAACATTAATTAAGTAGTAGAGACCTTATAGTACGTTAACTATAATTAGGACGGCTTTAGTAGTAGTACGTAAGAGCTATAAGAGGCCTTAAAGGCAGGCTTAGCGAAAATAGCTCTTAATATACTAGGTAAAAGAGTACTAGTAAGGCCTTAGCTTTACCTTAAGGGTTATAAAGTAAGTAGAGACAAGATTAGCTATAATAGCGGCTTTAGTACGATTAGATAAGAGAAGTAACTTATTAAGCTTAGTTATAAACTCTTATAAGATCTTGTAATAAGCTTTACGCTTAGTAGTGCTCTTACGTGTTGTCTATAAAGGTATACTCCTTTTATCTTACTAAGTATTGCCTTCTTATAGCTTGTTCTTTATATACTAGAATTAATTCTACCTTAAACTCTTTTTACCTTTTTATAACGTTTAGGCTAAGTAGCTCTAGCGTTATACTAGCTTTATAGTAGTATAGCTCTAGTAAAGATATATAAAACATAAGGTAGATTTTAAATACTAAGAGTAACTTAAGCTTATAAGCTAACCTGTTTAACGTAATATAAGTAACTTTAAAAAGGCTAAGGTAGTAATCTAATAGCTTCTTATTAGGCCTAGTAACTTAAAGGTATTTAGTTAAGAGTATTACCTTATTACTTACTTAAAAGGACATAGGTTTACGTTTCTTATTATAAAACCTCTTTTATACTTTAATAACGTTATACTAGTATTTATCTAGTACTATCCTTTTTTCCTTAATCTGTTTTGCCTTCTTATATACTACTACTACCTCTCTCTTTATAATGTCGTCCTTAACATTAACCTAGATCTCTAGTAAAAACTTATATAGTATATAAAATAAGGTTACTCTTATTAAAGAGTATATACTATTATTATATATAAATTTAGCTAAGGCGAGTTTTAGTACTTAGTCGTCTTGTCTATATATTACATAGACTTAGAGGTAGTGTTTAATTATCTAGTTTTATACTTTAGTCTAACTATTACTTTATAAGTAAAAGGTAGTACTAAGCTAGTACCTTACCTTTAAGTAAAAACATAAGAAGGCCTAAAACTTACTTATAAACTAAGGGCCCTTATCTAATATAATCCTTTTTAGAGTCCTAAAATCCTTAACTATATAGTATATAAAGAGTTCTACTAGCTATAAGGCTATAATCGTCTTATAGTATAAGATATAGTACGCTACCTTTATATACTTATTAATAACTATAAGACATAAGTTAAATACCTTTTTATTAAACTTACTTAAGGACAGGCCTATAATAAAATCTATTAAAATCTATGCCTAAGGCCTTATTAACTACTTTAGTAGTACTAACCTACTATATAGCTAGTACCTCTTAGGTTTAGTCTTCTAGTAGACTATATAAGTCTTAACTTATTCCTTAACATTATAGTATATACTTTACTAAAAGTATTTATACTAGAGAAGCTCTAGTGTCTTAGTAGTACTAAAGTACCTTATTATTAGGTCGTTATAGTTAATCGTAAGGATCTTACTTTTTAAGGCTTTACTTTCTAGAACATAGACCTAGCTATTATACTAAAGTAGACCTATTAAATTAACGTACTACTTTAAGTAGTTATCTTTCTTATCCTTAAGTTCTTTACTTACGTTATCTCTTATAATATTACCTTAAATTTAGGTGTCTAGGCTTTGTCGCCCTTCTTCTGTCTTATTACTAGGGCCTTATAAGCTCTTTATAGTAGTCTTACTACTACTAAGGCCTTGTTACCCTCTTAAGGTAGTCTTACTATTACTAAGGCCTTATTGCCTTCTTATAGTACTAGTACGTACCTTATATATTAGTATTAACTCTTATCTTTTTCTTTAAATAAAAGCGTCTTTTTATTAGGTATTCTAAATTAAGTTAGTTATTAATTCTAATAGTATATTATATACTATTTTAAGGCCTACTACTAACCTAGTAGACTCTTATAAGATAAGGTGTCTATAGTTACTAGTCTTAGTAATAAGGTTAAGCTAGGTCTTAGCTATATTACGTATACTTAACGGCCTTATAGTATCTTGTCTAGTCTATAGCTACTAATACTTAGGTTAGCCTAAGACATCTTGTCTTACTTAAAGGTCTCTACTTCTTAAGAGTTCTAGAGATCCTGTCTTTATAGCTAAGATCTATCGTCCTTTTATTATAGTACTAGTAACTCTTATTAAGAGTACGCCTTTTAGCTTCTTTCTTAAGGCTAAAAGTAAGTCTTACCTAATCTTATTAGTACTAGACTTATAGTCTAGGCGCTTTAACAGGCTATTAGTAAGGTTACTCTTACTTAGCTAGTACTTAATACTAAAATTAAACTTAGCTAGCTTTTAGACCTAATATACTTATCTCTTATTTAGCTTCTTCTTTTTTATAAACTATTTTAAGTTATTATAGTTTATCTTAACTATTACTAGTATAGAGGTATAGCTAAGGTAGTGTCTCTATTACTTAAACGCTATAATAATTACTAGTATCTCTTAGTTATAGGTTAAGTAGACCTGTTATACTAGGTTTAGCTTCTTTAAGTAAAAGGTAATAAAGTACTACTACTTTATATCTCTTTAGCTAATAAGTTATAATAAAACCTTAGCTATAGTAAACTAAGATACATTAGTCTTAATAAGTATAAGTAACCTTAGCGTAAAGTAAGTAAGTATTAAGGTAGTTATAAATACCTCTTTTAGCTTATTAAATACGTATTACGCTTTCTTTCTAAATACTAGAGGCCTTACCTTCTTATCCTAATTTGTACCTTTTAAGAGGTTAGTAAGTAGTACTATTAGTTATAAGTAGCCTTTAATAAACTAGTAGTAAAAGTTTATAAAACCTAAAAACACTTAAATATCTTAAAAAGTACGTAGTACTAGCTACTCTCTAATTATAAAGACCTAGCTTAACTCTATTAATACTCTCTTAGTTAAAACAATAAAACCTAAGAACTTTATAGACTAAGTATTAAAATTATATTTCTTAAGGTTAACGTAAAGGTTATACTATTATAACTATTTAAGTACCTAGTATATATACGTTATATAGTCTTTTGTCTTTTTTAAAAAGATTAGAATGTCGTTTAGGTAGATTACGTAAGTAACGTCTACTAGGCCTACTAGCGCCTTGTTAATATACTACTAGAACGTAGCTAGCGCGTTACATAATCTAAAAGGCATAACGTAATACTTAAAATAGCTATATTACGTATAAAACACTATCTTTTACTTATTACTAAGCTAAATACAAATATAGTAGTAGGTATCTTTTAGGTTAAGCTTTATAAAGACTATAGCTTTTCTAAGCTAATCTAGTGTCTTACTAATTAGTAGTAAAGGCGTCTAATTCTTAATAGTAATCTTATTTAGTACTTAGTAGTTAACGTAAAGGCGTAAGCCCTTATCTTTCTTTAGTATAAACATAATAAGTACGTCTACTAGACTATAAGACCTTCTAATCTAGCCTCTTTCTAACTTATCCTTTAAGTATTCTTATAATACCTTTATTTCTTTCTTTACTAGTAAGTAAAGTAGTCCTTATAGTAGCTTAGCGCTAGGTTCTAGCTTAATTACGTACTAAGCCTTGTTTTTATCTAAAAGCCTTCTTACTTTCTTATTACTAAACACGTATACAAAATCCTTATACTAAGCTAGTATACGTAGTACTACTAACACGCTATTACTAAGTATAGCTACTATAAAAGGGCTACTATAACCTCTCTTAAAGAATACCTTAAATAGTAGTATATCTTCTTTTTCTTTTAAGACTTATATAAATTCCTTAGGTTTTATAATCTTTACGCCTTTATATCTTTAGTAATACTCTTATATCTTAGTAACAAAATTAATCCTAGGGTTTACCTTATAAAGCTATAAGTATCTAAGTACTATTAAGTATACTTTTAGGTTTATAGCTAAGAACTTATATATATCTTCTTAAGTCTTACCCTTTAAGTTAGTAGTACTTACTAAGACCTAATACTTTCTAAAGACAAAAATTAAGTTACTATTAACTATCTAGAGCTATAAACGTAAGAAAGTAGTATTTTTATTATACTACTTATACTTAACTATAAGAGACTAAGAGACTATATTAGCCTTTACCTTACTATTAATTAGACCTTATACTTTCTTTACCTTTCTTTAGCTATCTTATACCTTAATAGTAATAAAAAGGCGTATCTTTAGCTACTTCTTATAATCTAACTACCTTCTTTTGTTAAAGAGGCCTAAGTTAATTAAGGTAACTATCCTTAGGCCCTCTCTTTCCTTAAGTTAGTACGCCTATTAGCCCTCTTAAGGTAAGCTAGGGCTATATAGCCCTTTTTTTTATAGACGTAGTAGACGACCTCTAGGCGTATCCTTAGTATAGATATAGACCTATAATCCCTTATATAATGTCTTTTTTTCTTATACTTATAGTATTTTAAGTATAGCCCTAGGTTTAAACTAGATTATAATAGCGTGTTATTAATACTTATACTAGGGTATTAAGAACACAAGTCTTATAAGCCTCTTTTTTTCCCTAAATGTTCTTAGGACATAAAGTAGCTTTATTAACGTACTAGGTACTTACTATGTCTTTACTAGTACTCTTTAGATAAGGACTAACTCTTTTAATAACTTGTATGTTTACTATATCTTTACTAGCGCCTTTTTATATACTTGTTGTTATTAGAATCCTAACCTACTATACTTCTCTAGATCTAAGTTACTACTATAATAAGTTCCTTATAAGTCTATAAAAGCTTGTACTTAGTAACCTTAACTTAAAGCTCTTACGTTAGCTTAGTAAAGAGAACATTTATCTTAGTCTCTTTAGATTTAAGAAGAAGTTATTCTTTAAAGAGCTCTAGGTATTAGACAAACGACTAAATAGATTGTCTTAAGTAAAGTACTACTTTTTTATACTAGCTAAGTACCTTTAACTTTATTGTTTTTAGGCTACTTAAGTAAGATAGTATAACCCTCTTAAAACTACACTATGTCCTAGTATCTTCTCTCTACTCTTACTCTTTATATATCTATATAGATTAAGAGGTTTTCTTTAAGTATAGTATAGTGTATATAATTTTACTCTCTTTTATTATATAAATATTAAGGCTTATATAAAACTCTATCTTATAAGTATATATAAAATTATTATATTCTAAGATATTCTTACTTATAAAAGGCTTTAAGGCTAAGGCCTGTTGTTACTTAACTATTATTATTATAAGGGCTATAGCAACGCTCTAGTGTACCTACTAAGGTAACCTAGGGTACAAGGGATCTAACTACTACGCCTAGCTAATTAAGGTTATTACCTAAGTAGAGGATTACTATAAGAGAGCTATAAAGGTACTAGAGTAAAGCTAGACCCTAATAGACTAAGAGCTAGTAGTAATTAAGGCTAGGAGGCTCTACCTCTCTTCTAAGCTACTAGACATACCTTATAAGGTCGACAAGGTAGTTAACTTACTTACCTCTTAGCTTATACGTATTATAGACTTATCTACTCTAAGAAAGAAGGTTAGCTAAGGATAGGCTAAACCCTAGTAAAGTAGTAAGGTCCTTAAGGCTGTCTAAAAAACGTAGGTAGCGCGCTATTAATATACTATCGCCTTAACTAAACTTTACTAGCGTAACCTCTAGTAAGCTAGTACTTACTAACTCTAGACAATCTAAGATATAAAGACTAAGAGCTAGTATAGTACCTTTACTACTACCTTAAAAGACTAATAAAAACTCTAGAGTCTTAAAAGGTAGGCTAGGCTTTATAGCTACGTACTCTTAAAACCGGCCTTACTCTCTTTTCTTTAAGGTACTAATAAAAAGGTACTAGCTATAAGCTACTATAATAAAGTAATAGTATTAGGCTAGTAGTTCTTTTTAGAATTAGTAGCTAATCTTAGTAACGTCGTTCTAGACCTTTAAGACAAGTAGTACTAGTAGTTTACTATTAACAATACTATAATAAAGGCAGATATTACTAACGTTCTCTAAAAGACAGGTACTTAAAAGGTACTAAGACCTAACCTACTACTTACTAGCTTTCTTAAGGCCTATAGGCGCCCTCTAGCTAAGCTCCTTATAGTAGTAGTAACTATAAGCCTCTAGCTAAGGCACGTCTTAGTATAGTTTAAAGTAGTAAAGGTAGTAGTACTACGTAAGCCTAAAAAGACCCTTAAATAGTAACAAACCGCTAAGGCCTATAGGCTAATATTACTCTTAAGTATAATAAACAAAGTAATTAAGTTAGTAATTAGCTAGTACTTTACTAACGTTATAAAGTCGTAAGGGCTCTTCTTAAAAACGTAGATAAAGAACTAGCTATAATACTTAATAGACCTTATAGTTAAAATAGTAGTTAACGCTATATATATAGTATAGAGCTATAAGGCTATAGTGTCTCTTCTTTAACTAGACATTAAAGGCGCCTTTAATATAGTAAACTATATATACCTTCTTTATACTCTTTAATACCTAAGGTTCTTTATATAGGCCGTATAGTAAGTATATAGCTTTCTTACTAATTAGACAGCTAGCCTCTTTTTTAATAAAGAGGTAGCGCTACCTTAAGAGGTTACTATAAGGGTACTATAAGGCTTACTCTTCTCTCTTATCCTCTTTCTCTTTTATACTACTAGCTTATATACACTACTTTAAAGACATATAAGCCTTATTATAGTAGGGTTTACTAACGACCTTAACCTTTTAGTATTTAGTAGAGATATAATAGAGACACGCTAGTACCTTAAAAGGGCGTAGTAGACTTATAGCTAGTAGGTATAAACAAGAGGAATAGAGTTTACCCTTAAAAAGAGTAAGCTCTTTTACCTTACTTATACTTATACTATATTAACGATACCTGTCTACCTTAATAGCTAGGTTATACCTCTAGTCTAAGAGGCCTACTTTCTAAGAGTTTAGATAGATTAGAAGCTTAGGTAAAAGGGCTACCTTAATACTATTAAATAAAAGTTTACTACCTAGTAGTTTACGCTTATAAGGCTTACTATATCTACGTAAGGATATAGCTTACTATACGTAAGAGAGATCTATATAAAAGTAATCTAGAGCGCTATAGTATATAGCGTAAGGGTCTAGTACTACCCCTTTAGGTAATAAGTTAAGAAGATCGTAAAAGACCTTACTATAAAGTAGTTATAGTGCCTTTACGTTATTATAAAGACGTACTAGGTAACACTTATTTAGTTTCTTAAGTCTAAAATAGCTATACCTCTACTTAACCTCTACCTTAACAAGTAAGTAGTAGACTTTAAATAACGTCTTAAATGTATAAGTAAGGGTAAACTTATATAGTCTATCTATAATAAGGTAGCGACCTGCCTTTAATAACGCTAGAGACACTACTATAACGCTACTATAACACTACCTTATACATTACTTAAGTATAAGGTAGGCCGAGCCGTATAAGTAAAAGACTAGTATAAGGACTCTTTACTAGAGAAGACCTTATAAGAGAACTAGAAGACATAATAGACCTAATATAATAGTTTACTAGCGTACTACTAGGGTACTACCCTAGCCGCGCTACCTGTCCTTTTAGTAAATACCCTTAAGAAGTACTTACTCTTTTATAAGTATAAGAGCTTACTTTTAATATAAATCTATACTAGTAAGGTTAGGCTCTAGGCCTTTCTTTTTAAACGTAAAGTACTAGAGGTAGTAACTCTCTAGTACCCTTATAGTAAGGCCTTAAAGACAGTAGCTTACCTAGTCCTTAACTACTAGTAGCTTAACTAATAGTAGCAGGCCTTATAGTAAGTACTTTACTTAAGAGTACTATAGACGTTCTATAACTTTATAGTAGTAATAAAGAGAGAAAAGAGCGTATACGTACTAATCTACTAGCTACTATCTACTAGCCGGTTCTTATAGTTTAGGCTAGCTAAGCGCTACCTAACTAAGAAAGAAAGAGAGTAATCTTAGTTAATAGCTAGCGTCCTTTTAGTGTCTTACTAGCGTCTTGTTAGTATGTTTAGTATTACTAGGCTAGAAGGTTAAGTTCTAGTAAAGTAGTAATAAGGTCTTAGCGCCCTAGTAGCGCTATAATAGAGTATTTATAAGAGGTAGTACGTAGGTTTTTACCTAGCTTTAGTACGGTTTTACTACGTAATTTATATAGTATAAAGGTTCTATATATATTAGACATAGGTAGTAAGAATAATAATAATAATATTATTATTATAAATACTAGTAGTCTTAGAGGTGTTACTAGGTATCTTCTTATAGACTTTATAGCCTTATTATAGATACTATCTTATTCTTAGATCGTATCCCTAGCCTTATCTTTAGGTACGTAAAGGCGTAAAGAGAGATACTAGCTCCTTATATACTCTTTCTTAATAAGCTATTAGAGTAACCTTTCTTAGGCCTTATACTCTTTCTTGTCCTTCTCTTTATTTAGTTACTTAAGTTCCTTATTACGTTTCTAGGCTTTTATAAGTTACGCTTATAGCCTTTTAACTTAACTAAGTATTACTAACTTGTTACTAGTGTCTCTTACTCTCTAATCCTACTCTTACCTAACTACTATATAGCTTACTTATATTAGGGTAAGAGTTCCTTTACTAGGGTTTCCTTTACTAGTAGCTCTTTTTATAAGAGTTCCCTAAGTATCTCTTTCTAAACGACTAAGTACTATAACTATAATAAGCTACTTCTTTAATAAGAAGAAGAATTAGAATGTTAGAGATTAGTATTATAAGTAATATAGTAAAGAATTATAGTCAAGTAGCTAGTAAGTCGTAGTATACTTTAATTTAAATCTAAACTAATTCTTGCCTTTCTTTCTTACTCCTTACTCCTTAAGATATATATGTACTACCTAAGAACCTTAAGTAGCCCTAGCGTGCCTACAAGTACGTAAGGCCCGCGTATTCCTAATCCTACCCCTTTAAGTCCCTAACAAATACCTTACTTAAGTATTATAGTATTAACTTATAATAACTTAAGTTAATAAACTATCTTAAGTTATATAAAGCTAGTAGCTTTAAGCTAGCTTAACTACTTAAGAGATTTAATATTTTATTAATAAAAGCTTAGGTTAAGTAAGCTTAAAAAAGTCTAAAAAAGCTTAGGACAGCTTAATATAGCTTAAGAAAGCTTAAGAAAACTTAGGTATAGTTTAAGCTATTTCTAAGATATTCTTAAGAAAGCTTAAGCTATCTTAAGCTATACTCTACTTTATCTTAAGGTTACTTAAAGCTATCTTAAGCTATCTTAGGTAACTAAAGAGGCGTACATAAGTAAGATCCTAACAACTTGTTTAGAGATAGTAATCTATACAAGAGTACCTAGGTAGTATTCTGTACATACTCTTAGCTTATATAGAGCATAATAATAAATCAATAAATATAAGTATAAGAGACTTTTACCTAGACCAAGAGGTTACTTAATACTACTGAGATCGTCTAAGGCACCTGTATATAAGAGGGCAGGTCGTTAGAGCCTCCTTGATACTTACTTCTATCATGCCTCTTATTCTAAGAGGAATTGGTCCTGGAGAGAGATGCTGCAGCTTCTAATAGACCAGGACATATGGTATCTCATTGGTGCGATAAATTGACAATACCTCCGTACACCTTTCACACCTGATAGCGACGAGACCTACCAGGATAAGTAGCCAGCTTGTACGAAAGAAATAGAACGGGATACGAGAATAGGGGATACTGGCCATAGATGATCATGGACTCATCCTTACATGCTTCATTAACGCTCTTGGGCAGAATACAGGGAACGTGAGTATAGTGTATACATAGAGTCCCCCTATCTCGGCATGAAATCCATGTGCTAAGTGGTTGTACATGTCGCCTTCCCATCCAGAGTGTGGCAAACACTTCGCACCCCCCACGTAACAGTGCTAAAAACTTTTGGAGCGTCTATGCAAACCTGGACCGCCATTCAAACCCCAAGTCTAATGGTCAAATTTAGTGACCAGTGATTTTGTTCAGCAGACTTCCACCATTGCTCTTCTCCTTCTCAAAGATCCCGAGGATGCTCTTCCAGACCTGGCCAGGTTCTTGGCTGGCATCAACTCCCTTCCAAATACCTGTCTTCTGGTAATAACCAACAACGGGTGCGGTTTGTTGGTGATATGTTACCAGTCGCTTCTTCAAGGCGTCGGCATTGTCGTCTGATCTCTGTACTAGTGGTTCACCAGTGATATCATCCTTCATGTTCTCCTTAGGAGGATTGAACACCTTGTGATACGACCGACCAGAGGCTGGGTGTACCAGGCGGCCTGTTATCCGCGAAACGAGAAGACCGTCATCGATCTGAAGCTCAATAGCATGCTGTAATGCTTGTTTACGCTGCGCCAGCATCTCATCCAATCGCTCTGCTTGTACAACTGTCCGAGGGAAACCATCGAGGATGAAACTAATCTCAGTCAGTTGAGAGATGGGCAGCTTTCAGAAGTGGAACATACCCTCCCTTGCACTCAGCATTGTTCTCGAGCTCGGCCTTAATCATGCCAATAACGATCTCATCGCTGACAAGTCCACCTTGGTCCATGATCTTCTTGGCTTCCCGTCCCAATGGTGTCTTCTTTGCGACTTGTGACCGAAGCATGTCTCCAGTAGCCTATGTGTGGTCAGAAGAGCCCCCTATATCGCAGGGGTTATTGGCAGAGGCTTACCAAATGGCAGCAAGAGAAGCGTTGTTTGATATTAGGTGCCTGAGTTCCCTTGCCTGCAGAACGCGAATGCGAATTAGTTCATGCCTCGGCGCACGCAGGGAGACTAGACACACGTACCAGCGCCAGGAGGACCGATCAGAATCATCCTTACTCCTTCATCTGGAGAATGCTTCGTTCCATCCGAAGTATGCTTGAGTTTGTCTTCAAGCTCTTTGACCCTCGATTCAAGCTTGTTGACCATCTCTTGCAGCGATTGCACGGTGTCGTCGCCAATTGGTGCCATTGTGAAGGGATTGGGCTTCGGAAGACCTGGCCAAGGCGAGAATAATGATTCTGGTGTGGGGGGGAGTGTATGGGGAGCAAATGGCCCGTTCTGAAGAATGGAGAGGGGGGTTGAGGCAACTCGAGGAGGCGGATGAGGTTGGCCGAGTAGTAAATATGCGAAAACAGCTTGACAAAGCTAACTCGGCTTTTGAACGAGCTGGGCTTCGGATAAATCCCCGTCCCTCCAGTACGCCGAGGGAGAGGGCGGTGGGCCTTGACGGTTGACAACCAAAGATAGATAAAAGATAAAATAAAAAGGGCACAAACTCCACCCACAACTATCTATATCTACCTAGATTGGGAGTATCATCGCGTCGGGTTTCTCGTACTCTGCCGTCACAAAGCTGCAGCTGGTTCTGGCGTCCAAGCACGTGATGCGATGCTCGTGATACGCTATTCCCAATTGGCGAGCTCTTGCTGTACCGTACGCAAGGCACCTAGAGCCGCGAAAGACATAGCAGCCTCCTCGATCAACAAATCCTAAACAACCCAACCATCCTCCCCTCCACCCTCATCATGCCTGCCACTACCGCCGAAACCCTCTCCCTCGTTACAAGGAATGTTTCTGTAGCACCTCTCGTCCTCCTCTCCGTGGCAGATCATTATGGCCGCTCAGCGAAGGGCACGCGCAAACGAGTAGTTGGGGTTCTGTTAGGACAGAACGATGGAAAGAACGTCCGGGTATCAAACAGCTTTGCTGGTGAGTTTGCCCTCTCTCTTCTGCACGTTTGTGCCCTTGGGACCCGATGACTGATCCTGAGACCACTACAGTGCCTTTCGAAGAAGAGGAGAAGGATCCATCAGTGTGGTTCCTTGATCACAACTACGTCGAGTCAATGAACGATATGTTCAAGAAGATCAACGCACGAGAAAAGCTGATAGGGTGGTATCATTCTGGGCCTAAGTTGAGAGCTTCGGATTTGGAAATCAACGAATTATTCAAGAGATATACCCCGAACCCATTACTCGTAATCATCGATGTTCAACCGAAGGAGGCTGGGGTGCCAACGGATGCGTACTTCGCAGTAGAGGAGATAAAAGATGTGAGAATGACTTGAGGCGCTCTGAGGACGAATCTATGCTAATAATTCATAGGACGGAACCACCACATCCAAGACTTTCGTACATACACCTTCAATCATTGAAGCTGAGGAGGCAGAGGAGATTGGTGTTGAGCATCTGCTGAGAGATATCCGAGACGTGGCTGTTGGAACTCTGTCTACACGTGTCACATCACAACTACAATCCTTGCAAGGGCTGCATCTACGATTACGGGACATTGGGCAATATCTCCAAAAGGTCCTGGATGGAACCCTGCCTGTCAACCATGCCATCTTGGGCAACCTGCAAGATGTCTTCAACCTTCTCCCTAACCTATCCACCCCGAAACCCGCATCACATATCTCCAACGGCGTCGACGCGCCGGTTAGCAATAACAGCGAGCTGGCACATGCCATGAGCATCAAGACCAACGATCAATTGATGGCCATCTACCTGAGCAGTCTGATCCGAGCAATTACTGCCTTCCACGACCTGATCGAGAACAAGATACAAAATCGACAACAGCAAGAGGAGAAAGAAGCCAAAAAGGACGAGCCGAAGGATGAGAAAGACAAGAAGACCGCAGTTGTAAATGGCGTTAATGGGGAGGCAAAGGAGAGCAAGGACGCGGAAAAGGAAAAGGAGAAGGAGGATAAGGATAAAAAGAAGTAATGATGCAAAAACGATGGCGTTTAGTTTCGGGGGCTCAGTATGGCATATCGCAGATGCGAGATGCTATTTGTATGATAGATGCGTAGCTCGCCTTAATATCAGCTATGCAGGTATGTATGTCTTGGTTTATTTATATCTGTCTGGGATTCTTATCTGTGACTTATGCGTCAATGAAAGCCAGCCAGCCAGTCCATTACGGAACCCCCGTATTTCCTTTCCCTTTCTTCCTGACCCCTTTACAGGCTGTTCGTAGATAACACCTCTTCTTCAACCACCTGCTCCACGCACATTGATATTCCTTCCCAACAAGGTATCCCGTTATATCATCTCAAGCAAAATCCAATCCAGCCAGAGCTCTGACCTTTCTCATCCCACCTCCCCCCCAACCAGCACCCCAACCATCTCCTCCCTTCCTATCTCCCTCTCCTTCACATAACACCCTAATACACTCCTCCACCTTTCCCCCAGAAAGCAAGCCAGCAAATGCTTACAGACCGGTACCTGCCCGTCCCGCTCTCCATATCCATCTAAACACCCCCCGCCAAACCCCGCCCCCTTCTCCCGTTCCCACTCCCACTCCCCGCCCTCTTCTTGAACTTCCCATCCCTGACCCGCCCCGGGGAACGCTGCAAATGCAAATGCCGCACAGCTACAGCTCCACGCTTCGAGCCGCACCTCGTATACCCTCCCGGCCCGCGCGGCTCTCGAATTGCGGGACTGCGAGGAGTGCACGATATATACCGCGTTCTCCGGCTTATTTTTGGTCGTGCCTGCGTTTGGCTCCCCCGCTGCGGGATCGGCGCTGGACGGATGGTCCTGAGGTGGTGGGAGTAAAACAAGACGTGTGACGAGGCCTCGATCTAGCAAGTCGAGAGCCTGGAGTAGTGTGGGAGGTGGGAAGAGAACGTGAAGGGTTGTGAGGAGGGCGCGGTGGGCTGGGGGGAGGGTTTTGAGGGGATTTCCTGCTGGGGGAGAGGAGGAGGTAGGAGGGGAATCTTCTAAAGGAGGCGGGAGGGTAAGGGAGTTGAGGAGGGAGTTGAGGAGGGTGCGTGGAGTAGGGAGGACGGCGGCAGGAGGATGAGGGTTCATGCTTTCTGGCTGGTGAGGGGGAGGTGGAGGTACGTAAAACTCTAGGTAGTTGATGATGTGAAGGAGGATTTATATTGAGATGTCAGGAGGTGGGCCTCACATGGTGTGATGCACGTGGAAGCTGACCGTTAGAGAACGCGTGATGTAGGTAGAAATACCGAATTCGGTTGTAGAGTTGACCTGGACTTAATAATGTCTGGGTTACAAGGTAAGGTAGGTAGGTAAGTCCAAGAGAGATAAAATGACCGGAGAGGGGAATTCTCCATATCCTACATAAGGTATTCTACATATTCCGACAGGCCTCGGTTCTAGACTAGACCCATTCTCTGGGCTCCCTCAGGACATCAACCAGCCGTTGCTCTCTACTTCCCTTCTCAGGCTCATACATATACCTCCAGCTAGCTGTAAGAGGTAAACTCATCAAAATGCTCTCCACCCTCGCGCTAGGGGTGTTCAGGCCAAAGGCCGTACCTCTATCATGGACCAGGTTGAATTCGACATATCTCCCTCTCCTAATCTGCTGCCACTCCTTCTCCTTCTCTGTATACGGCATGTCTTTCCTCTTCATGATGATCGGGATATACGATGGTAGGAAGGCCTTCAGACAGCTTTGTGCAAAGGCAAAAGTGTTTTCCTGGTCCTTCTCACTCTCATCCAAGTCGTCAAAGAAGATCCCGCCCACACCTCGTGTCTCGCCTCGGTGTTTGTTGGAGAAGTAATTGTCGCACCACTTCTTGAAACGGGGGTAGTACGACTTATCGTGCATATCGCAGGCTTCCTTTATGGTCCTGTGGAAATGGACCGCATCTTCATCGAAGAGGTAGCACGGGGTCAGATCGGTGCCTCCACCGAACCACCACGTATTTGCCGTCCCATCTGGGTTCACGGTCTCGAAGTATCGATAGTTGAGATGGACGGTGGGGGCCATGGGGTTCTTGGGGTGCAGCACCATGCTCAAGCCGGCCGCGTAGAAATCCAGGGACTCGACATTGGGATCCATAGCCTTGTGGTTCACCCGCATCTTCTCAATTGCCGGCCGAGGAAGGGTTCCGTATACGACGCTGATATTCACACCGGCCTTTTCAAAGACATTCCCATCTTGCAGGACGGCGGAGGTGCCCCCGCCGCCATTCTCCCGTGTCCATGTGTCGATTCGAAACTTCTTGCCATCCACCTTCTCCAGCTCTCTGATGATTATCTGTTGCTGCTCCTTTATAAATGCTTCCATCCGCAACCGCATTGGGGAGTGCTCCGTGACACCAGACTCGCGC
Organism: Amorphotheca resinae ATCC 22711; assembly: GCF_003019875.1. Classification (NCBI taxonomy): domain Eukaryota; kingdom Fungi; phylum Ascomycota; class Leotiomycetes; order Helotiales; family Amorphothecaceae; genus Amorphotheca; species Amorphotheca resinae. Next base: position 642,214 of record NW_020194473.1, read on the forward strand.
TTTGCCAGATCGTCCCTCTCGGCAATCGAAGGCCCATCAAGCTTTGACGGTTCCTCTGTAAGCTATAGGGTATCAGCAAGATGCCTTTGGTCGGTTCCTGGACAGGCGGAGAGCTACCATGGAATAGATAATAGCTCCAACAAACACGATGCCGACGGCAATTCGTGTCTTAGGAGCCCAGACGCCTCGAGGCGGTTCATGTCTCCGACCTCTGGGATTCGGGGGTCTGGGTTGATCTGCAAAGGCTCGACGGGATTGTATAGTCTGGAGAAGACGATGCGACCTGGGCCTGATGTTTGGTAAACTCTGGAGGCGCAGACATGGTCTGATTATAGAAGACATTTGGAGTGTATGCAAAGCCAGCCCGACAGCCTCTATTTTACAAAAAGCATGAGGCTAAAGAAAAGGACGGCTACAATAAGGGAGAGTAGCAGAGCGGGGGGAGTTTCAAGAGAGGACGCAGACACAGAATGGTATATCAAAGCAAAAAGTAACTCCACCTTCCTCGAAGCGCATCATCGAATGGGTGAAGCAAACACGGGCTCTTGACAGCCGTGTGTTTGCTCTGAATCGGTGCCTGATGAGGGTGAGGCATCCATATTTATCAGATAGCGCTAAACCGGGTTTGGGGTCATGACGCAGTGACACTGGGTAATAATGGGGAAGTTTCTATAATCAGAGAGTTGGGATATAGCGATAAGAGGGAGAGACGGTGTTGAAAGGGATGAAAGGGAGAGAGAGAGAGAGAAGAGAAGTGATAAAAAGAGAGAAAAGAAAGAAAAAAGAGAAGAGAAGAAGAGAAGAAGAGAAGAAGAGCCATGTCCTGTCATGTCTTGTCTTGCCCCGTGATCTCTCTGCAGCCTTCCAATTGATGTCGTGCCCGTGGTCATCATCCAGCGGGAAATCCAATAATCCCATTCTGATTCACCGCTCCGCCCGCCAATAAGCGAGGCGAGTCACATTGCGCAGAGCCCCTCGGAAGCGCCAGAACTACAACTATCTGTCTGTCTATCTTACCTTACCTTACCCTCCCCCCCCCCCGTATCGTCTTCTACTTATCCTCCTCACTACAACATCAACCAACCACCAACACTCCCCCACAAACTCTCATTCGCACCAACCTCTCCCCAATCTACCCAATACACTTCCACTTCCCATCTCACTATCCTTCCTGCTCCCTCTCCGACTTACTCCTTCCACCGTCACCATGCGATCCAAGTTCAAGGACGAGCATCCCTTCGAGAAGCGCAAGGCTGAAGCCGAACGCATCGTGAGTCTCCTCCCCCCCAAACCCCTCAACCCAACCCATCGTCCTAAGCTCACCACTCCTTGCAGCGTCAAAAATACTCTGACCGTATCCCCGTCATCTGCGAGAAGGTCGAGAAGTCGGACATCGCCACCATCGACAAGAAGAAGTACCTCGTCCCCGCCGACCTGACCGTCGGCCAGTTCGTCTACGTAATCCGCAAGCGCATCAAGCTATCGCCCGAGAAGGCCATCTTCATCTTCGTCGACGAGGTCCTACCCCCCACTGCCGCGCTCATGAGCAGCATCTACGAGGAACATAAGGGTTCGCGCTCCCCTCCCCCACCCCCACCCCCAAACGTTACGTCTTTGTTCGCGAGGTAACGGTCACTAATGCATGGTCATAGATGAGGACGGCTTTCTCTACATCTCCTACTCCGGCGAGAACACCTTCGGTGCCTTCGAGTCCGTCTAGGCACTGAGGGATCAACCTCTTCGATGCTTGGTCAACCTTCACATCTCCTAGGCGTTTTTCGGTACTCGGGCGGCGAATCCCAACAGCCCTCCTACTACTTACTCGTGTGCAACAACTCTTGATCCGTTGGCAGTTATTTCCCCTTACTCGATTCCTTTGCGCAGAGACAGAAGGGCGAGGCAGTGGGCTGAGAGGCAGAGATCGTGTCACCTGAATTACTTCGTTGGTTTGCTGGTATGCTTGGCTTCCCTGCTTGCTGGCCACACGTGAGGATGCTCTTGGTCCTTGGGCCAAGATCCGGGGACCAGACACGATAAGGGGCTGTTGCGATCTCTTACGGCCTGGGAATAGGTACAATGCGATGCTTTCTGCCAGTAATTCATTCACGTATTGCAAGTCATCATCGCTTGTGATAAAAAATGTAAACGCTGTTGGTAACAATACAAGAATAAAAATACAAGAGATCCTCCGCCCCCATTCCCCACCCTCCTCCCCCTATCCAAGCTCCCCGCCCCCCCCTATCCAACCCAAACCCCGAAGATAAGAATAAGGAGCAAAAATGCCCCAGGAGCTTTTTTTTGGAGGGGGTTTTCTTTTTTTTATATATCTATTTTTTTTGGCCTTTCTTTTTATATTTTTATATTTTTAATTCTTTTTTCTTTTGTTATTTTTTTCTTCTTCTTTCATCCTTTTCAAGAAAACAAAAACGCCCCCACCAAAAATGCAAACAGCGCACTCATCCAAAATCTCCTTTAGTCTCCACACCTTTCGGTGGGAACGGGACCAAGGCGCTGCGGCTCTTTGAAAGCCGCCCAAGCGGCGCTGTAGGTCTTCACGATAGACCGGCCGAGGGGTCGTTTCACGCGAGGCCTTTCGACTACATGATGGACACGTTCAGGGGGGTCGCTCCTAAAGGCTACCACAATCGCTGCGAAGACGCTTGGCTTCTCCAACGACTCAGACGACTTGCGTGAATTCTCGCGAGCCAGTCTTGCAGCCTTTGCTGCTTCCTTGTGGGCCAATTTGGCAGCCTTTGCTGCTTCCTTGAGAGCCAATTTTGCAGCCCTTGCTGCGTCTCTCGGGTGGGCGACTGCGGTAACTTCATAATTCCATGTGACATTCCTGCGAGGGCGAGCAGGGGCAGTCGAGACTTGCTGGGCACTGGGTTCATCATAGGCCGACCCCTTTCTAAGGCATGATTTAAGGGTAGGTGTTTCGGACCTCCGGGCCGAGTTATGACGAACCTCGCCTTGGGAGGCGGTGGTAGCTGGACTGGCGGTGGTAGATGGACCGGCGGTGGTGGATAGACCGGCTGTGGTGGATGGACCAGCATCTGTGGTACCATTTCCCTCTGTGGGATGGGGGTGAGCATTCGACATTCGGTTGAGGACAAACCGACTCTGATCGGTCATGTTCATACGAGCGAACTTTTCGGCCTCGTCATTAGTTACGCCCCGAATACCCAGACCTCTTAGGGCATTGATTGCATGCTTCGCATGATATTCGTTGATAAACGACACGCGGTCTCTATCACTGGCTACTCCACGCATGTCCAACGCAGATGCCAATCTCGGCGAGATGCCGATTTGAGCCATACGAAGGTGCAGCTGCATCCTCCGGGAAAGAGCTCGATGAGCCAAGGTTTCAAGATTGGCATCAAGCCAGGCAGGAACATTTGGATGGAGCACAAAATCGACGAACTCTCGTTCAGTCATGTCCATTGGGTGGACAAGGAAGTCCTGGAGCTTGCTGACGACCAGCTCCCACAAGACACCATTGCCATTCAAGAAGGCGATGCGAGCCTGCTGTTCGATGACGGCCCTATGGTGGGGCATGGCGGCAGCGGTAGGCTGTTGATCGCTGGGCAGGTTGATGGGAATGGGGGCTGTAGCAGACCGCAGTTGAGGAGTAAAAGTGTGTCGAGACATGATCATAGTCTCGGAGTCTGCTCTAAAGCAGGAATATACTGGAGGAGAGAGGTTGTAGAGGTTGTGGTGAGTCTCTGCGAGACGCCTGAATGGTGTCGCGAGACACTGAGATTGCAGCGGTGGCTTGCTTAAGTCGTGATGTGTTGGGACGATGCACTTTGGATGCGGTCTCCGCTCGAAGCTTGACTGAGGCGCGAGACAATGAGGTTGTGGTGGTTCTTTGATCGATGGTGGGTTTGGATTGGCACAATGTAGCAGAATGGGTTCTTTGCTTGATGTTTGAACTGCTTTGGGGCAATGAAGTGTGATTGTGTATGAGTGTGATGAAGATGGATGCATAGTGCTGGGAGAAGATCATAACAAAGGCACTCCTAGGGCGCTTTATCCATTGCCCAGGGAAGGAGCATCGTCGTGAAGCACCGTCATGGTAGAGCGTTGGGCCTCCTCCTTCCTCTGTCTTCAGTTCTTGCGGGCTACCCGCTCCTCGCCGTCTGCAGGAAAACCCAATCTCCTAATCGCAAAAGCTTCAGCTTCCAGTTCTTGAAAGATATATAAAAGGACTAGGGATAGGGCAGAAGTCTGGTAAATACCTTCGGGCAGCATCAAGGGTTTGCTGCGTGCTGCGTCCCATCTCTTTCTCTTCGCGGTTAATGCGCGTTGCAGCGGCGGAAATGCCAATGAAAAGGGCAAATATTGGGTCGCCAGCCTTGGAGATGAGATAAGCGGGAGAGGGCATCTTGGCTCTTGGGTCTTGGTGCTTTAAGTTAGGAGGTCTAAGATCTTGGGCAGTTTGAATTGGACGTGGTGTTGAGGTATTGAAATTTCACGGTCGTCTGCGTCCAAGGGAGGTCGTCTCCGCTTATGTAATACAGCAAAGCTCCCACGCGCCCTCACCTGATCTGCGCCGTTCAGAGCAAGGTAGGTAGTGTTGGGTGGATAAAACCAATGCCTCTCTTACCTATTAATTCCTGCACTAGACTTTTGGCCTTTGTTTTTCATAAGAGTTGGGTTCTCGTTCATGGTCTGTGTGAACTTCATAATATATATACACCAAGAAGGGCCACATTATATCTTTCTAAGCAGACGAAAACGCCATTTCCCGTCTCCTTGCTAACAACCATTCAATGTACACTCGATTCTTTCCACTGTTCCGTCCCCCGTCTTTCCTAAACATCCTTATTTGGACAGTGCAATATCAAAGGCTGGGATCAGAGTCTGAGCGAGCCAGAAAGAGAAGACCAACTTCGGTCCTGTCATGAGGAGCTGCAAAGATATCAGTATCGGAGCATGGGCTCGGGGTATCACATGTCAGCATACCTTTGGCACCAACCCCTTGAAGAAACTTGTGATTCCCTCGTTCTTGATCATGCTTCCGACAATCTTGAAACCGCTCTCAGGGTTCTCGAAATTTCGGTTCTGGATACGGGTCTTGATAACATCTAGAGGGGCCGACACAACCAACGACGCGGAAGCGCCTGCAATGGACGCGACGAAGTTCTGCAGCCACGTAGCTTTGTTATAATCTGTCAGACCGTAGAGGTATCCTTTCGTGAACGCGGAGCCACCGAAGAGCTGGTGATTGCATTAGCTGGGGGGCAATAATTGAAATAGACAGGAGGGAAGACAGACAGCAAATGAACCAGGCGCATTTCTAGCGGCAGTCCAACCCCAGCCTCGGTACAAACCAAAGCCCTCATCCCTCACTATCCTAATGACTCCACGACCTCGAAAGGCCTCGGGGTTTGTTTGTCGCTTGATCTTTAGGACGTCGAGCGGGAGGAGGACGATTTCACCAATACCGATTAGACTAGACAGGATGTCAATAAATGTAGAACCATTTTTCGTGAATTACTGACCTTCCAGCACACGAATGCATAATTGCCTTTCCGGTCTTTGGTCCAAAAGCCTTGTCGAACTCAGTGCCGTGGTTCTTCGCCAAGTAGTCGCGGACAAATGGTTGTCCTCCATATTTGTATATTCTCTGCAGGACCTGGAGGAGAGTCAATCTCATTGTACGAATTCGGTGCTCATGTATTATAGACCTTGTATCCAGCAGCGTAACCAAGACCTGGGAATAGCGAGAAGAATTTCTTTCCCACCGGCGCAGCAGCCTTGTCCTTGAAGACGACGGTATTTAATTGCGCGGCCGAGGTGATCTGCTCAAACAATCAGCACTCGACCTCCCCATGGCAGCTGCCAGCTTGGTATCACCCTACCCTTCCCTGGTTGCTCATTAAGCGCTTCGCAATTGTATCCACCTTCGACGAGTTAGTGTTATTCTTATCGGCCATTGTGTTGATTTGAGCATACGGGATGGAAAACAGCGAGTTCAGCAATGCCCGCAGATCCTAAATAATAACGTGAGAATGGGCTCCGAGGATTTGAATGCTCAATGGAGCAATGGACATGCCATACCTGATCCTAACAGTCTTGCCACTGTCGACTCCTTCTTGTAGTCCTTGGAGGCAGAGCCTGGTGCGACTGCTGCAATAGGCGACATTGCGGCGGCGGACAATTGGGTTTCGAGATAAAGAACAACGTAAGGATTTTCTTGTATCCTAAGTAGTTTCGTATCAAATGAATGTAGACAAGAGAATGAAGCGGAGTGTGGTTGTCCGGAAGGTCCAAATATGTTCAACAAAGTCCAGATAATTTTTAGATATCCCTCGCTCTCAAAGTCCGATTCGGCTCTTTTTTTTTATACCCCGGGTTGCACTAACGGGATACTCTTCTGCCCCATGCTCACAACTAATACTCACTTACAACTTACAAGTACCATGCTCTATCTACCTTAGGTAACGTATTGGTTGATTGGCAGACGCGTCGGGCGTCGTCTTATAGGTAGTTTTGATGTCTATGATATCATTGTATAGGTACGATAGGTGTATCATACGAATATTACCTTAAAAAAGCAGCACACATAATGACGAGGTCGATTTTAATATGGATTCAAGATACCTACATTGGAGGTAAAAGATCCACGTATCGGGAGGACTAATTGCGCTAATTAAACACCTCCATCCAGCCTTGTATTTACATTGTTTTATGTACATTCCATCTAGGTCTAGGTAGATCACAGCATGGAAGAGAGCTTACGAGAAGATAGGAGGGGTTGGACTTTACCCTATCTCACTCCGCCATATTTTCAGAGCAAACGTAGTCAGTTCCATCTTGCCATTGGAATCTCAATGGCTCACTGCCTCCAATACCTCGATAGACTCAGAACGATATGTATCATTACCAGACGGAGGGCCCTACCCAGAGTCTAACAGCAGATTCCCCGACCAACATCAGATTGAGTTTCGCCATATAGAGACGCCAGAGGTACAAAAGACAAGATACACGGTCCAAGTTTTGTCTCCATATCTCATTGCTCTAGAAGCAACTGTGCAAAATCTATGGTATCACAAGTCCTCAATCCAGCTGGAAAGTCCCACCGCTGCGTGATTAACGCCTTGCCCAAAGATGCAGCAGAGTCAAACGCCTATCCATGCAAATGTTTTAACCCACGATATCGTAACCAATCCTCGAACACGATTTCCAAACTAGTAATCGTGGAAAGTACCCACTAGCTCGTCAAGTCGAACTATTTGCCCCAACAACTTCTCTTCCTTCCCTCGAATCTCACGCAGCATGTTCAGCTGCTCTCCGGTGAGCGCCTCGTCCTGATTATCCTTCACATCTGATCGTTCCGTCAATGAGAGAATGCCACTAGCTCGGCGCCTCTCAATCTCAAGACGTTGAAGACATCTCGACATTGTTTTGTAGACGTTCTGGAGGATGATCGCGGAAACCCTAGCAGAGTCGAAGTACCAGAGAAAGATAGTGCGGGCATTGGTGCGAGTTGCATCTTTTGGGACTTCCTGTATGTCAACCATGCCTGCCATTTGCATCTCAGCCAGCTTCGTTCGAATGTCTTTCTGCTTCATCAGAGCCAGAGGCGAAAGTTGCTTTTCGTCTATCTTTCCCATCTTGCGCATCATCCGAGCGAGACGGTGCCCAGCCGTGCCGAAGTTTTCCAAAAGAATTGAGTCGAGCTCTGACTGTTGTAAAAAGTAAACCAGACGTTCAAAGTCGACCGTCCATTCCCCCTGGCCACGGGTTCCACAACGACGCAAAAAATGACATTCATCTGCTGCCAATAACATCAGGTGGTTCTTGATCTGAGTGATCCGATTTCCGCGATCCTCAGGCTCCGGTGGCTTAGGGGGCATGTCTTGGAATGTAACCTTTGCGCGCTTGGGAGCCTTCGTTGCAACGCCACCTTCGCCACGGCTCTCAAAGTCCTCGTCCACCTCTGGTATATTTCCATTCCCATTCATCTCGTGATCCTCTTCCTCGGATTCATCTTCATCTGTGCTAGCTTCACCTTCAACCTGTGCTTCAGTATCGCCATCTGATCTTCCCTTGCCGGACCTATTCGTTTTCAATAGCTTCTTGGTGTCAATCTTGTCACCTGGTGCTTTCCCGATACCTGTTCCGACGTTGATAGATTTGCTGATTGCAGCAGCAAGCTCCATGGTGGTAACAGTAGGTCCATCTGGAAGGTCTTCGGCATCGTCGACACTATGATCTCGCCGGCATCGTGGTATGCTTTCCTCCATGAGTCTGAGCAGTTCCGCATAAACGTATGAAGTGGTCTCGCCGATTCTATGATTTGCAAACTCAGCGAGTCGTAGATTACGAAGAGCGACTGTGCATTTCTCGTAGTTGACGCGTACAACCAGATCCCGCTTTATGCAAGTTAGCATGCGATCTTATCCCGTTCCAGAAACCAGAGAAACCCACTTCAAGTCTAAGAACCTCATCCTCGTGGTCATGGTTGCCGTTGACGGCAAGGTCACCATTTGCGAGTTTCCTCCGCTTAGCATCCCCATTGGTGCCGGTAACACCATTCCAGGCTCTCTTTGTGCCCTGCCGCTTCCAATCCCGCCCTTCGGATCTGAGGGATTCCAGTTTATCACGGATCCTGTTCTTCATCTGTTCTTTCTGCTTTGTGCCCTTGGGGCCACCTGTGAATTCATCTCTGAGGATGGTCTTCTCTACATCGTTGTATGTATCGTCCGGGCTTCGAAACATCGCCTCGACAACAGGCTCAACGAAACCAGCCTCGAGTAAATCATACAACATGGAATCCACTTTCCCGGCAGAGAAAACATGTGTATCATCCTCCCGTCCTGTGGAACTCGCCGCAACAACTTCGTTACTATTACCGTTGATACGTGACTCCGTACTGGACCGATATGCGTCGGCAAGGTCGCAAACTCTGGTATGGCCTAGCAGGAACAGATTCAGCACTAGGTCTCGTGCCAAAGCGCCATATCTGCTTTCCAAAACCTCCAAGATCTTTCCAGACCTAACCAGTCCGTATGCAGAGTCCTGATTTGCCTCGTAATACGTGGTTTCGCCTTCTTCGAAGTAGTAGACGAGGTTTTGTTGGATGAGAACTACCAGACCATGCCGTAGCTGGCGCCTGGTGAGACGAGTGTGCTGGCCAAGACTGTGTATTGGGAGCCGTCCTCTTCGTAAAAGGATTGTAAAAATCCGCTGTACAGCGTCAGACGTGTCCAAACCAAGAGACTTCACTCAGCCCCGTCAAGAGGTGCAAAGATTTTGCAGAAAAACATTTCTTTAAATCTAGTACTGGGAGGTGGCAGACATACAGAGGTTAATTCGCCGTAGGTCTCATCGACAAGTAGAGAATAGAGCTCCACTGCGTCCTTTGTCTGCGTCTGCATCAGTTTCTGTAGCTATTCGCATGGGAAGAAAAAAGTGCGGTGGTGCTGAAGATAGTGTAAAAAACAGAAAACATACTTGAGACATCTTCTGCTGCTAGAGACTACCTCAAGATCTCTAGAGCTACCACAAATACTACCGGTGCTTCATTGACGGTTATCAATGTCAGAATCGCAGGTCTCGTAGAGGAAAAATCATTTGCTACCATGGTCGGCCACGGATTCTGTGAGGCGGGGTGCCATCTAGTGGTGCTGCGCTAAGGCCTCGCTTGAATTATCCAATCATTGCGTCGTATTTATTTGCATGAGATCCCGAATTGTTCCCTCGAAGAGAGCTCTTCCATCACTCAGCGACTTCACAAACCGACATCCTCGATTCTACGCAACCCCCCCACCAATCCGAACAATGATCTCACGGTCGGCGATTGGAAGAAATGCGCAGCTTGCCCTTCGTCGGCAATGCTGCGCCCAGCCGGCTAACCGCCGCGGTTTCGCTGCTGCCGTCTCCGGATCAACTTCATTCTCGTACGAGACTGCGGATGTTGGCGGTGTCAAGGTAGCCAGCAGAGATATCGCTGGCCCAACTACGAAGCTCGCTGTCGTTGCCAAAGCGGGGACGAGATACGAATCGGCCCCAGGGGTGGCCACAGGTCTTGAGTACTTTGCATTCAAGGTACGTCTGTCCAATGTTTTCCGTGACCAATCCATATTTTTCACGTCGTTATCTGACTGTGCTTCACTTGACCTAGAACACCGACAAGCGCTCTGCCCTTCGGATCACAAGAGAGTCCGAGCTGCTTGGAGGTCAATTGACTGCATACCACACGAGAGAGGCCTTGGTTGTCGAGGCCAACTTCCTGCGAGAAGATCTGCCATACTTTACCGAATTGCTTGGTGAAGTCATCTCTCAGACCAGATACACTTGTAAGTACATCGGTCGATAGTCTAGAGACCCCCAATTCTGAGGAACGTCGAACAGCCCACGAATACCACGAGGAGGTCGAGGCTCGCCTCCACCTCGAGCAGAAGCGTATATTCGCCGATGCGTCTCATATCGCAATCAACTCAGCACACGGGGTCGCATTCCACAAAGGCCTTGGAAACCCACTGTTCCCATCCCCATCAACCCCCCTGAGCAAGTACTTGAACGAGGAATCCATCAAAGCATTCGCTTCCAGCGCTTACGCCAAGCCAAATATCGCTGTCGTTGCCAACGGTGCTAGCCAGGCCGAATTGGCCAAATGGGTTGGCGAATTCTTCACCAATGTCCCAGGCTCCTCTTCAACTGTATCGAGCGAAGCGACAAAATACTACGGTGGAGAGGAACGTACTGCACACGGCTCTGGCAACAGCTTGGTTATCGCCTTCCCAGGATCCAGTTCTTTCACAGCTGGTGGATCCTACAAGCCCGAAGTCTCGGTTCTCGCAGCTCTGCTCGGAGGTAAATCTACCATCAAGTGGTCTCCAGGTTTCTCCCTTCTCTCGAAGAGTTCTGCATCCTTCCCTGGCGCCAGCGCCGCAACGTCCCACTTTGCCTACTCTGACGCGGGGCTTTTGGCAATTGAGTTCAGCGGCTCTGCGCAAGCCATCCGTGCTGCATCCACTGAGGCTGTCAAGGCCCTCAAGAGCATCGCTGAAGGTTCCATTAGCAAGGAAGACTTTACCAAGGCCGTTGCCCTTGCGAAGTACCGAGCGTTAGAGGAAGGCCAAAACTTTGAGGCTGGTCTTGTCTCGACCGGCACCGGTCTTATCCACGGTGGAAAGGCCTTCCAGATTGACGAGGTTGGCAAGAGTGTCGAGTCTGTGACTGCTGACCAACTGCAATCGGTATGTGCTCCCAATTTGCTGCATCTTCTTTCTTTAGGTCGGAAACAGTTCTAACATACACATAGGCAGCGAAGGCCCTGTTGGAGGGCAAGGCGACTGTTTCGGCCGTTGGAGATCTGTATGTACTGCCCTACGCAGAGGAGCTTGGCCTCAAAGTATAGAAGGTTGGGAATTTCGGACGAGAGGGTCGGGTTGTATCAACAGCTCTTAGAGTGTACTGTAGATATACGAGCAATTCTAACTGGCAAAAATATATTTCCTTGATCTTGAATACATATGACTGCGGTTTTATTATCCAGATCCGCACCAGAGGTTCAAAATCTTGCTCTGTGGTGTACGGTGTCGAACGATTTGCCCGTCGTAAACTCGCAGGGCCAAGTCCGTCATCACGTGACTCGTCTTTCGGCGGCTTCTTTTCTCGACTTCCGAAAGCCAGACCGAAGCTCAACAAGCTACGATAAAACTGATCAAATCGCTGTACCTCAACTCACCACCTCATCAAACACAATGCCTTTCGCGTGGAAAGCCGCAGGTCTTACGTACGTGACCATCATTTCCCAGACTCCAATTGCGCCTGTACGCTTTCGAAAGAGGCTCCAACTGACAAATCTTCAAATAGCTACAACAAATATCTGTCCGTCGCGGCACGAGTTGTCCGACGAAGCTTGAAGGAGGACAAACGATTGATTGCTGAGCGGAGAGGAGAGATGGATCTCAAGTTCTCGAAATGGAACGTGAGTGTCCTTGCGAGCTCGGCGGTCCACGGAAGGATTTGACTGACGATGATTCGGACAGAACGGCAAGCAGGGCGAGAGCAAGAGCCTCGCGGAGGCAAACAGTGCTTCGATGGCAGAGGCTGGCTCGCAGTCATCATCTTAGATATGAGAATTGGATTCGCAGAGAGTGTTTAGAGAAGGGGGGTGGACCGATGGAAGTGGATGGGTTAGCGTTGGAGGCGGCCTGTACATGTGTATCATTTCATGGTCTATGGACCTAGCAATTCCAAAAACGATCATATCCAGAGATATATGCTGTTAACGTGAAATCGAAGGAACGAGGTCTGCCACTCTTGTTGCTTGTTGCCTTAAGAGATAGGGTCGGCGTAGAAGAGAGGAAGTTGTTTTGAGAAGCAAAATCGGGAAGAATGCCTCGGGTGATTTCTTACCAGCATAGAATTACTCGGGAGGGAACGCTCTGAAGGCAAGGTAAGGGAGGAATATGGTCGCAATTGACTTGCATTTTCGTTGTCCGAATGTCCCGTTTCGAAGCAGAGAGGGGAATTTTGTAGAATCTAGGAAGCCTCTCTGCCTGTCTTCCTGTCTGTCCGTCTGCCTCAAACCCGTAACTCTTACCACTCCACCTTTTAGTTGGCCCATTCACAACTGTGCTAGTTAAATATCGGGTTCTGTCGAGAGTTCCACAAGAAACCTTTGTATCTACAAAAGGCACGGGAGAGACACCAACAAACGAAGCGAGATCTTCCGACGCATCATCCACAGACCGAAAAACATAGTATCAGTCAAATACATCAGACTTGCAGAACGCAACCAGACGGTTTCGAGCAACCATGCATAGTGATGGCGTCTCTGTCCTTTCTCAACGTGAGACCTCCTCGATTCGCCGACGAATAATGATTCCAGAGAACTGACAATCCGGATAGAGGTAGCAGGGCTCGGTATCGACGATGGCCCAAATAAACCGTCAGCCTTTGGCGCCTATGAACAAGAGCCGCCATCTGCACCCAAACTGCAGAGTAAAGGCGTTATAGCTATGGATATCACCGAGCAGTTCACGAATGCTGCCCAAAGTGCGTTTTCGCTTCAGCACTTTCTATGTTGTCACGTGCTGAATCTGTTGCAGAGCTCGATGTTGGACAGCTGATCAAAGACCCGGACTTCACGCTCTTTGAGTCTGTCGGCGCCTTGGAGGTAAGTGATGTGTGCGGTGGTTTTGGTGATCATTAGCTGAAGCAGCCAGATCATGGATCCAAAGATGGATAGCGGATTCCTAGAGCCAGGCGAGACGATGGAAGATGATTATGATTTCAGCCAGGCATTGCTCCCGGAGGAGATTATCGGAATAATCGATCAACTTCTTTGCCATGAGGTATGGTCTCTAATGTTACCAAATTACAAAAGTCTAATGTCATATAGATGGCCTGGCATATGGGTTATCCGCTCTCCCAAACCATCTTCACCAGTCTGTACATTGATAGGCTTTTAATGCCAACTCCAACGAGCCTAGAGCAGACCTATTTTGATAAAGGTGGGAGCTGCTCAGTGGATGAACCTTTAACTCTTCAAGTACTGCGGGCGTATTGTCTTGGTCTAATCAAGACTTGTTGGTTTGTCAATAACCGCGTCAGGTCAGAGCACTATTACGAGGTAAGATTTCAAACAGCCCCTAAATAAGTCCAAACATACTTATATGATCTCCTAGGAAGAAGATTTCGTCACCCATACCTACAATAGAAGTCTGCTTGACAGACTTGATCATGAACAGATACTTAAGCTTCTAGAGGAGACCATCGAATTGCTTTCCGGCTCTGACAAGATGCTGCCAGAAGTTAAGAGTGCATTGAGCTGTAGACTTCGTTTCAGGGCTAAATTCCTCCGGACCGTTGAGATGGCGCCCTCGAGGACAACTCCGGGATTGAAGGCTGTTTGGAACGAATTGCTAGATTTCCTGCCAGAACTCAAACTCTCTTCCAAGCTCGGGAAGCCTGTCCCAAAATCCTTCAGCGTCAAGGTGCAGCGTAAACTAGCAAGCACTGTTCCACCACGACCCATTGCGCAAGTTAGTCAGGAGGCTGCATTTGACCACCTGGAGAGACTCTGTCGGGACGCCTCTGTCGTGGTCGAGGTACTCGAATATCATGACAGCCACAGTCTTTTTGTATGTACTGAATGTTGCCATTCATCACAATGCTGACATGTTCTCCAGACATTTGTAATGCTTTTTCAAGCGCGTAAACCTCAGCCGTCAGTTTACGTTCGCACTTTACTGCAACACTATCTCTTCGGTGATATGATTATACTAGGAACTATGTCTATCCGTCAAATCATTGATGAGGATTTAGCAAGCACCGTGCTTCCTGCAAATAAGCTTTTGGACCGGGGTAATGATGATATCGAGGTACCAACCGACCCACGCTTCAACATGGCCAGCAGGATGGAACTTTTCCGTTCCCGGGCTGCGGGGACATACCTGGATATCCTGCGAACCATCTGCCAGAATCGATGTAGGATCCGTCGAACGCTATGCCATACGATCTCAGATTGGGACAATCTCCAACTCGATGCCGAGGAGATCGACCAAGATCTGCGCCAGTTTACCAAGGAAGAGCCTATCGTCGACCGTGCGATCTCGAGCGAGCCCATCTATGCCTTCCCGTTGTCGTCGTGGGCGTACTTCTACAAGCTCCGCCAGATGGAGTGGATCGTTCAGATGGGTTTCGAGCTCGAGATCTACCAGCCCGACGAGCTACCAACTATGTACTGGTACCTACAATACCTGGCAAAGACGCGTGCCCGGCACCTGGAGCGCATCCGCGCCTGCCTGATGCGCAATGTCTCGGCGTCCCGGAGCCGGATCCGCACGACGCAGGGCGGCGACGAGTACACAACTGCCCTGGCATTCAACAATTTCTCCACGTTGGAAGCCGCCGCGACATACGGCTTCGCCGACGCCCTGTCCAGCCTCTTCGCTGTTCTCGCCCGCCTCTCCCTCCTCCCCGTGCTGCCCCGCCCCTACAGCGACGCCGCTACGCGCTACGACGTCCGCATGAAGCCCTTCCTCTCCATCAGTCTCCCGGAGCCGATCCCACCCGCCGAACTTGAAGAACTCGTTGCCCAGCCCCGTGAGTCCCCACTCGCCCTACTGAGCTTCGCGGCCGAGTCCGTCGCAGCTGCGAAACGCGCGTTTGAGATCCTCGCCAAGCTGGGCCCTGCGGAAGCGTTCTGCCAAGGCTACCATGAGGGGTGGGCGCAAAACGTCCGCGAAAGTCTGAAGGCATGCATCTTCGCCGGCGTCTCGATCGCGGCGGTCAAGAGGGCGGTGGAAGCAACTGGAGGGAAGGGGCAGATACGCCTCAGGGTTGACATCCCAAAGGCGGGAGAGAGGTATCATGATTGGTGGGTGGTACCAAAGGTGGTTCCCCTCGCGTAGGAAAAGAGAGAGCTCATGAATGCTGGACACTGGAGACCGGAAAACGTGGTAGAGTAGGTAGATAGATATGTTTTTGATTGTCGGGTGCGCAATAAAATGGATAGAGACTCTTGAGGTATTTACTTCCCGCTCTTCTGTGCCTATCCACTTCTCTGGCGTATGTACCTTATCCCATCCCCCATACCCCTATGTCCTTCATCACAACATCCAGCGTACATTGGGCTGCCACTAGCATTCATCCCGGTCTTCTTGTCTTGAAGATGATGTATAACAATAATCATTGTATCAAAAGACCATGCTATAGCGCTAAGTGGTCAAACGGATTACCTTATTTAGCTTTGTAGTTTCGGTCACAGCGCCAGACTTGACAGCAGGAACGGAGGTATATCTACTACAGATTGCTCGAAGTACTGGAATAGAGAGATTCCTTTTACCGTAGGTTTAGGCATGACTATCACCCATGGACGGTCTGGCAGCCGAGGCACCACAGGTTCTCTGTAGGTACTCCGTATGTCCGATGGTAGTTCAAGGTCGGGTTTAGTCGGCGCAACTCCAACAAACAGCTCGGGCTTGTGGTTTAGTGGTATAATACCTCTTTAGCAAGCGTCACATACATGTGTTCTTGTATAGAGGTGGTCCTGGGTTCGATTCCCAGCAAGTCCATCAAGGTTGATCATTCACTTGGCCAGCTTATACTCTTGCTTTTTGCTACTGTGTTGACCTTGTCCGATTTGGCGGAGTTGATCCGCTGCTTTTTTTTTTTAAATCCGCGGTTGGTTTGTCATTTGTCACGTGGGTTTGGTTTCGGGCCTGATTCTATCTACTCTTTATGAATTGGAATTGCACGTTGCGATTCAAGCCCATCTCTCTCTGTCCAAGATAGGAAGAGGGCATTAAGAGAATCATTGGCGTTGGAATGAGAAGAAGGAAGGGGGAAAGAACGAAAGAAAGAACGGGGGAAAGCTTACTTCTCAAACCCTCTCTTTTCTTCCCCGCGGAGGAGGAAGCGCGGCATAGTTGGTTTTCCATGTGCTGATGATCAATGTCTAATGCTATGCTATGCATGTATGTAATTAACTCTAAGTGACCATCACCTCGGTGTGGCGCTCGATGATTTCTGTATAGGGAGTATGAGAAGAAGGGAGGGGTTGTTGGACGACGATTACCTAGGCATGACTGCCGACGCCTAGGATGTAGCGAGGCTGGGAAGTGGCTATGGATCTATCTTGATGTGATAGCCTGGTATTGCATTGTTTTCGAGGACCTATCGTACTGTGTCGTGGGGTGAAGTGAGAGTGAGAGTTGGACTTGGACTTGGAGTGGAACAGGCTTCACGTCTCTCTCCCTCTGCCGACAACCACCGACAATACATCCAAACATTGTCAACCACTACCAGTCCCGCGCCCTGTATTAGAATACTCCAGTATGTCTTCGCAACGCCCATCAAACAACAGTGAGGATCTGTTGCTCATAGATGTCTGTACAGGACACAAATACCGAGCGGGTTCCCCACCAGGAGCGTTTAAGGTTTGAGCGGAAAGCGTGATGACCACGTGGGATTAAATATAGGAGTTGCGGGGGGGTCCTGGTTACGATCCTGGTACTTGATCCTTGGAAGGGGGAGCCCTTTGTCTTCTTTTGGCTCCCGGAAATTTCGGTAATTTTCATTAATACCGTGGCTTATCACAGAATACGAGGTGCCTTGTGGTTATTACCAAGGAGGCGGTTGAGATGGGGTGGCTGGTTGGAGAGAGCCTCGGAGCCTCAGAGGGGAGGATTACAGAGTACGCAGTAATGACTGATTGCGTCTACAATACTTCTTGGGCTTGATATAGGGCAACAGTCAAGGCCTCAGATGTAACATGTTCGTTCCTACTAACATGTAGAGTCGTAGATGTTACTGCCCCTAGGTATAATACGGGACGTTCAGGGCAGAGTAGACCTCTAGGAACATACAGACACCATAGGCCCTCGTGTCTGGACTTGGAACCTGAGTAAGAACTTGACTTAACGAGTATACTGTAGAAATCCGGGCTGACGGCTTTGCGAAGTACGATCTTACTTACGATCTTACAGTCTCACTGCCCATCGACAACAGCTCTTCCAACAAATCTCACTGCCCCATCGACAACCTCCAACAATCACCAACCAACATGTTCCCTAGAGGAAGTATCGGAAATACCCCTCCACTCTCTTCAAGGTCGGATTCTCAGATCAGATCAGGATACGGACAGAGGTACCCGCAGAGTCGCAAAGCTGGGATTCGTGCCTTCGGCCCTGATTGTCATTGGAGCGCGCCCGACATCTGCAGGGTCTTTTGCAGGAACCCTGGTGCGAGCTGACCGGTACGTAAAGGTTGGACAACCCGAGTCTTGGATAGTTGGACTCCTCCCCTTGCATAGGTACATAAGTGTGGTCGCGAATATGAGGCGAAGCGCAGTAGTTCGTCCCGTCTCCTGCTCTTCTTTGACAAGATCCGCTGCGCCCTGAAGAGAAGTGGTGGGTTTGCTGGACGGGCCCGTCTGGACAGTGTGCTGAGCATTAGTCCTGCGCTTCTACGAACCCACGGTCGGGATCGAGTCGTGACTTGGCCTCTCAAAGGCTGGATATGGGATTTTCGAGCTTCTGGGCTGTGGTCAATATAAGAGTTCTACATCGTACTGTAGGTAGTCGGGGTCACCGCGACAACCGCATGATAAGGCTCGTCCCGCCTCGCCCCACATGCATAGAGCAGCAATCTGGCAATCGTCAATCGTGGACTCCGTACGGATAGCATGTAGGTACAGAACAGAGTACAGAGGAGAGGATGGGAAGGCTACGAAGGTGCAAATGTGCAGAGTACGGAACCGTACACAGTACATACCTCTGTACAGAAGAATGCCTCGGGTACGGTCCGGTACTACCTTACAGTACCATTATACGGAGTAGTATGCCCCGTCCTGTAGTCCAGTACGGGCGTATGCTCTACGAATCATTCCTAACAGAGGCTCGTTTTGTCTGATCCTACGCTTCACGCCGGCGCGCTGCGCGTGCTCTGGACCCCTGACAGTCATCTCGAGTCTTCCCACCTGATTAGCTTGGGCGATGTTGGCACAGTATCAAGCTCCACGCACCAGTGCGGCGTGGAGGTTGACGAGAACTTCCAGGTACAAAGACACCGCATGGCCCAAACACTTTCCAATTCCTTTTGTGTACGTGTGTAACGATGGAGTTCTTTTACCTCTGTTTCGTGCTCTTGGTCGCGCGCGCTTCGGCGCAGAGCCTGATGGAAGTTTTGGGGACGAATCTGGAGCTCACAGAGCTCTATCACTATGTCAATGCCTCGTCCACCTTGACCAACATGCTGTCGTCGCTCGACAACTTCACCTTCCTCGCCCCGTCCAATTCGGCCATCAGTAACTACCTGGAGAGCCATAATCTGACGACGATTGGCGATGAGGAGATGGAGGAGCTCATCCAGTACCACATCCTGAATGGTGAATTCCCAGCCAGGTCATGGTCGGCCGCGCCGCAATTTGTGCATTCGGAACTGAAGAACCCAATGTATACAAACGTGACAGCGGGCCAGGCAGTAGAGCTGGTATCGGACAGTCAGGGCAACCCCCAGATCTTGTCCTGGAACAAGACTGTCTCCACGATAGTCACCCAGGTATGTTAACTACTCCATGAGGAGGAGAGCCAGACTTGATCATCTCTAACGGATTGATAGGATGTCACTTGTACCGGGGGTGTCATCCAGATCATCTCTGATGTCCTAACAGTCCCTCTCGAGATGGGAATCTTGTTACTGCAGGCCAACTTCAACTTCTTCGTGGCTGGATTGTACGAGGTTGGAATCACCAGTGTGTTCAGTTATGACCCAGTCGGGAGCGACGTAAATGCGTCGGACGTCACCTTCTTCATCCCAAATTCGGCGGATGCGCTCAACGCCTTTACCGACATCACGTCGAACATGTCAAGCAAGGGCGACGTGCTCGATATCCTCCGCTACCACATCGTCACCAACGATCTGGTCTACAGCACCATGTTTCAGGATGGCATGCAGCTAAAGACTGCCACCGGGGCAAATATCACCATCTCCGAGCAGAACGGCAATATCTTCGTCAACCAGGCCAAAATCATAACCCCTGATTTTCTCGTCTCCAATGGCGTCGTGCATGTCATCGATGGGTAAGATCCCCTTCTTTCCTGATACTCCCAAGAATGCTAACCCGCGAAACAGCCTCCTCAACGATCTCTTCACCACTTCTCCACCCTCATCCAACTCCAGCTCCAGTGGCACTTCCAACGCCTCCTCTTCTGGGAAGTCAAGCTCCAAATCGGAAAGACCACATCGTTATAATACAAATAGCGCATATGCGCACCAGATGACCTTCCCTGGGGGTGCGCGGTCTTCTGTCAAATCTTGGCTGACTGAGCCAAGAAACAGGGTAATGAGGCGGGGGTATTATATAAAGTAAGGTAAGGTAAGGGAGTGTCGACGAGCAGCGAGCAGGGCGGCCCTCATTTAAGATTCTTTTTTGTCTTTCTTCTTTCTTTCTTTCGTACCGCTAGCCCTCCTTCTCGGAATATCCCTGTATCGTGCTTTCCGACGGCTCAGGCGTCCTGATGGGCGTAGAGTCCAGCTCGGCAGCTGAGGCTTTCAGATACCGCTGGCTCGAGAGCGTCGGCGGGTCAAGCTCCAGATCCTGGCCGAGGATGCGGTTGGCTTTATTCCCACCGTCGCCAGTGCCACCACCGCCGCCGCCGGCGGGTATATATTCTGAGTAGGAGTGCCCGTTGCTGTCGCGGTTACTCTTGAGGGTCTGGCAATCCTCACCGCTTGCGCGACGCCGTCGCCGCACGAACCAGAAGATTACGCCGGCGAGGATGAGCGGGAGGACAATGCCGAGCGTCACGCCGATGGCGATCTTGGCGCGGATCGTGCGGAGAGATATGTGTCATGTTGTGTGTCTATATACCCTTTTCGCGGCGGTGTTGGATGATAGATAGATGGGATAGAAGATTACTTGCGGGAGGATTGGATATAATAGTTGCTGGCTGATGAGTTGAGCTGGGAGGAGAGTTGGGGGATAGGAACTAAGTGAGGAAGTAGGTATGGAGAGATTATGATGCGTTCGAAAAGAAAAAGAGGGAAAAACAGAAGAAAAAAGAAGTAATTACGCAACAAGTCCGGATAATTACCTGAATCCGATGATGTGAATGATATTTATTGCTTTTAGTGAAACAAGAAAAGCTGTAGAGAGTGGGTAAATACTCTGTAAAAAGAAAACGTTGGCTTCTTCTGTCACATACCGGACGGGGAGTTGTATCCAGCCTTCTGTGAACCATAACCACGTGATATAATCGACCACCGAGTCAAACTAAAAAAGAAAAAAAGGAGCAGCACTCACTCAGCCCCAGGGTTCATCGGTCCGGGCAAAAAGGGACAAAAATAAAATGACTCAAAAAAAATGGACTTGCTGGGAATCGAACCCAGGACCACCTCTATACAAGAGCACATGTATGCTAAATGTATGCTAAAGAGGTATTATACCACTAAACCACAAGCCCGAGCTGTTGGTTGTTGATTACGTTGACTAAAAGTTGTATATGTGGTACGCTACTAGTTTCCGTCCCGTTTCGGACATGGCTTCCGCCTGCTCTGCGGGAAAGCGTCGGGCGGTGCGCACTTTCTGCTGGTTCATTTTGGGGATGGACCTTGGGAGTCTGTAGGAGAATGGCCTCGGAGGGAGGTAAGTAAATTGTTCCAGTCTAGGTACATCTAGGGAGTGGCGTCAACGCAACATGTGATGCTGGCTTTCTTGCCGGTTCATACCGAAAGCCGGTTGGGTGATATCGGTGACTTCACGCATAGGGATGGGCTTGCTGAATATCGATTCCAGAAGTGTTTGGGAATCAATATCTTATTTTGTAACTTCTGCAATTTTGGATGCTTGAAATTTTAAAGGAAATGGATATATACACTAATGAAGGGAACCCCAAAGCCACCCCAGATGGACCTATGGATATCTTATATTTTTGTATCTTTTGTCCCTACCGCCCAACCTTACCTAATGCCCTGTAGGCACGAACAAGTTATGCATATCGCATCCGTATCATACATCATTTATAGGAAAGGGAATCCTCGCGAGATGGCGGACACCGACTTCTGTATTATTTATTGGCAAATTTTTATGCCTTGACCGGCAGCTTTCTCCGCAGTTTGACGGACTGCTCGTATAGAACGTCCTTAAATGCAAACAGAAATGCCGCTGTGAGAACGCTCTGAGTGACCTTTGGTCCAATACCTATGCCTGTGAGCGACATCTTAGGAGCGAGGTTCAACCAAAGCACGTACCTTTGTAGAAGCCAACATAGCCTTCCTCCCTGACAATTCTCCGCATCGCCTCCAGCATGTTTTCCTTCTGGGAATCCCGTCCAGCAACATGCATGCGGCTCTTGACCGTGATGTACGGGTATGTGATGGTCGTCGCGACCAGCTTGCCCAGCGCGCCCAGGAGGAAGGCAATAGTGGGCGTGATCCGTTTCTTCTTCTCCAGCACATTCTTCAACTGCTCAAAGATCGTATACTGAAGGATAGGGTTGATGACGAGCACCAGTGCCGGCACCACGCCCGCAAACAGCGCCTGTGGTCCCTCCTCCCGGAGCAGTGCCAACAGCGTCCCTATCGTCGTCGGTGCCTTCGGGCCCTTCACCCCTGGCAGCAAGCTCTCATCCGTCTCCTTGTTGCGCTTGCGAGTCGTCATGCGCGTGTTGATGACCCAGATGGGGTTCGTGAGCAAGACCGTCGCAGAGCCGGCAATGGCGCCCGCAATCATGGATTCGACGGTAGTGAGTTTCTTGGAGGCGCGCCCGGCTGTTACGGCTGCCTTCTCAAAGCCCGCCCGCGTCCACTCATACCAGTAGTAGTAGACGAAATTGGTGACGCTGATGCCGAAGAGCGCAGAGTCAACGCCGGCGTACAACCCGGTGACGCCCTCACGCTGCACGATGCGCCGCACGGCGTCTAGGAAGGCTGAGTCTGCTCGGCTTGACTCGACCTGTGCGCGAGTCGAGAGGGTTATAAGGGGGTAGCTAGAGGGGGTCAGCCGGGTGGAAAAAGGGGGTGAGGGGGCAGCGAGAGGGCATACGTCAGGGCCATGGACAAGATGCCCCCGCCAGCGCCAGCGATGGCATGTTGCGCTGCGTCTGATGAAGCCATGGTTATGGAATTCGGGGATTTTCTGCTTTCAACAAGATGGAGTTTCGAATCGGCCCTGCAAAGGTCATTTAATTAAACGGCTGAAGAAACCGGTGGGCGTGAAGAAGAAGGAAATGAAGAAGTGAAGAAAGGAGAGTCGAAATGCCCGTGTCGTCGGCTGCCGAGGTAGACAGCTCACTCCCCATGCGGTTGCAGGTGGGAAAGTGCATCACGTGAAAAACATGCTGTTATGACGACTCGGGCTGCTGTGTAGCCTGAGGCATCCATCTCTTTAACGAGCCGCGGAGATTTTAGAGAGTCAAGTCTCCACCTCCACCTCCACCTCCACCTCCGCAAAAATTGGGTAAAATGACCCTCAATTAGCCCCAAATTCCACGCTTCCCCCCCTTTTCCCCTCAACTATCTCATACTGCGTTCGCTTTTCCAATTACTGTATCTTATTATTGCTAGCTGTCTCTGTCAAGCGTCGCATTGGGTCAAGTCAAGTCAAAGTCACTTCAAGGAAGACACGTGGTTTTAGTCCTGCTTTCAATCTCTGTATTTTCCAGTTCAATTCCATTATTCTGTAATTCTGAAGAGGAGGCTTTCCATTGCCTGTCTGTTGCTGTTCTAATTTTCCTTGTATTGCTGGCTCTATGGCTCATCATGCCTCCTGTCATCCCAATTTCTCCTGCCATGATACCCGAAGCTTCAAAACGTCGGCTGGATCAAACATTCCATCAGACTCAGGCCCTCGATGACAGCCAGATCCACCATCAAAATACAAATTTAGATACTCTCCAGCAGTTACAGACCGCGGGATCCAGCATGTCTGATGTGCCAACCTCTGATTCATCGCATCAAGGACGTCGAAGCCTACCGACTCGTGCAGTTACGGACGAGAATTTCGACGATGCGTACGTGAGTTTTATCATGTATTGCAATCCTACCATTGCTTTGGATACAGATACAACGGAGCTGAGGAAGACATTTCGAGCTCCGCCTAAGAGCGATGGCAACACATTCAGCACCTTCACGTTGTTTGAATTGATCCGAAAGCTGGAACAAAAGGAGATTAAGACTTGGGCACAGCTGGCAATTGATCTAGGTGTGGAGCCACCAGCCTTGGACAAAGGCCAAAGTGCCCAGAAAGTCCAGCAGTACGCTGTGAGACTCAAGGTCAGTGATCTTTACCTTCAGTCATTAATCTCTGTCAGCAGTGATAATGCGTCAATTATCAAAGCCTGTCCGTGAAGAGACTCTCTTCCACAGTCAAATCATCTCTTGCCAAATCTTTGACTATCAAGGCTTGATTCAAGCTAAAATTTTACAGCGATGGATGCATGCTATGCACGTGGATGCCTTTTTTGAGTATCTTTTGAACAAACCCCACGTCTACTGGGCCCAAGTTCCGTCTGTCAACGAGCCGGCTTCAGAATTTGGTAGGGATGGAGTTGCTCCTGAGGAGGACTTAGCCTTACGAGCACTGCTACCGGAAACAAGACCAAAACGGGGGCGGCGCAAAGCCGAGGACAGGGACAATGATAGCGATGCAGGAAGATCGCCTTCTCAACGCCGCAGGCTGGATTCTCCAACACTGTCCGAAGATTTCATGATTGCTAGAGCTTCGCTCATTCCGGAAAATGGTGCCCATGGGACGTCCCATCTTGGGTTCCATCAAGCTTTTGATGACAGAATAGTCCCTTGGTCAGCAACAGAGGTCAGAGCACCGCAATTACCAGACAGTTTCCGCTGGGCTCACCCAGAAGATGCTCAGACTCCTATGTCGGCTTATCCTCGGTCGGCCATTACACCGTCCCTTAACAGAACCAACCTTTGGAATGATGGGTCTCGTTCCGCTATAACCCCTAATAAACCCCGGTCACGACGTCGACATGGACCAGCGGTCTCATCAGCGTGGCCTAGCAGTGGTGGAGCCGCCTCTGGGAAACTTCGAGGTCGACCCCCAAGTAATCGATCAGTAACAGATGGTCCTTTTTCGACTTTTCCTGCCAATCCAGGCAGCAGGGATGTACCAACCATTAATCTCCGGGACAATACCCCAACGGCTACTCCCATCGTGAGCAACTCGAATACTCCGCATTTCTTCCCTACCGAAATGAGCACCAGCACACCCAATCCTCCAGATCCGCCCGGACATAATGGAAGGCCAAACCGCTTGCATCTCCAGGTCCCACAACGACAGGGCGGCTCTGTGAGGCTGGCAACACCTCCAGCAGCTGTACTATCAAATAGCGAAGATGGTACGGGCATGCAGAATGATCCTGCAAATCAGGTGCAGAATTTCGCGCCCATGATGGAATATTTCAACACTCCATCAACTGGAGATCCAGACTCGGGTTTTAACCACTTCGTGAGCATTGCCTTCCGCCAAAATGAGGTAGCAGATCGTACGAATATCGATGCATTAGAGAGGCATTTCATCTCCGAAATTCTTGGTGCAGATTGGTACGATGCCAGAGGAGCCAGCATTGAGCGATGTAGCATTGATGAGGCAGATAAGATCTGTAAGCAGGTGATCAAGAATTTGCAATCCGAGTCCAGCAGCACAGAGGCATTCTTGATCAATCTCTCGGCCCTTGCAGGCGGGCCTTTGATGACACGGCTGCGAATGACTAGGCTTGAGTGTGGCATGAAAACTGGTTATGAGTGTCATTGGAAGATGAAATTTGGATCTATTGAGGGCAACTTTACTATCAGAGCAACCGTGCAACGGGATAGCACACCGAAGGCTCTAGACAATGGGCACGAAAATACGGAGATATCATGGAAGCAGCGATACTTGGATCTCCAACAACAGATTAGGGAGAAGGATGAAAAGGTCGGGAGGCTTAAAAGGGGCATCCTGGATGCTCTGCTGGTGACAAACCATTACACTAGCGCTTGAAGCTTGGGGCGGATACAGTATTCCTGTACCCCCCGAAGTCATATATCGGAATTCAATCTCTCAAGCTTCAGGTTTCAGGCTGGAGTTTGGAATGATATTTGCCCCAATCTAAACATCACGGACTGGCTACAGAGAGACCTACCAAATCTCTATCCCTCTAGAAAAGGTAGGTGGCACGAAGTACTCCAATTCAAACAATGCAAAACTAATTGATAACAGGATTCACGCGTCAAGTCTGGTCAAGAAAAGGCAAGCCGGTTGTTATCCGACAAGTTTCGAAACAATATTCGACGGCTCTCAGAAAGTGGCTCAGGAGCCTGCAAGAGAAAGCACTCGTGGCTGGGGGTTTCTAGCTGTTGTCAGCTGCCACATTTGCAACCATAGGGTGAAAATGACCCAGTCATCTCACTCTGTGACTTACCCAGCAGACATGTCCAATATGTCTCAGGAAATATAGCACCTTTTTTTTCATGAAGCCTCACGATGAGTACTTCCTCTGACAGGGATGAAGGCTTCAACTCAATCAGCCCGGTTATGAATCAACCTTCTCCGAGTTGAGCTTATGTGGCTAGATCACATATGCACCGCCTATTTTTTGACGGAGGGTTTTGTATGCTAATGAGGTCTATTTATACTTCGAGGTGTCGGAACTCAAGGTTGCTGAGACTAGAGCATCGATCAGAGCGTAGTATGTAAACTTGTGCACAGGGCCTACGTCGAAGAGGCAAGGCGGGGATATGTATAGGGTCCCTGGATATTCGCATTTAATTCCTGACGATCTGCGGTTTACATTGTCCGTCGAGCACAAATATACACCTCGTTTCTGATTTGTGTTCCTCTTTCTGCTTTTTATTTTCGCTCCCTCTCTCTCCCTTCTTCCTTTGGCAGTCATAGCGAGTGCGAGACATGTGCCCAATAATATAGACTCAAAAACACGATCCCAAGCAACTGCTAGGAGTGCGGTTCCGGATGTCAAAATATGATAGTTGCGGATATCAGAGACAAGGTTGTCACGGCGTATACCCCTCGACTAATGATCTTTGCAGCTGCCATCAATTTGGGGGCGCCCTTGCATGCCAAACAGGAGAGCTGCTGCACAAGGGATTGATCGTGAGCGCAATCGACTTTTCTTCCCACATACTGTACGAGTGAAGTCCTTTGGTAGGCTATAACTCGTATGATCGTTCCATCGCCATTCTCGGCACTTTGGAGACGTTGTCTCTTCTAAAACCTGGTTATATCTCAGCTACTTGATGTCTTGTGCATAATCTTTGCATTCTACGCTGATTTAAAATCTTTTTCTTGTGCATAATATTCCTCCTCGTCCCAGAGAACAGTAGACCAATTCTTCGCAGCTCCCAGGACATTTTGTTTTGCAAGCCTCCAACTTTCCCTTCGTATACCGTTGTAAAGAGAGCTATAACAAATCAAACGCGTTTGTGGTTTAGTGGTAAAATCCATCGTTGCCAATGAATTCATTCATTCAACTTCGATGGGCCCCGGGTTCGATTCCCGGCGAACGCAGAATATGAAGAAAAATATATTGTTTCTTCTCTTTATCCTTTCGGTGTGGTTTTCTTTTGGGGGGAAGATGGGGAGAGGAGAGCGGGGTGGATTTTTTTTTTTTTTTTTTTTTTTTTTTGGTTTTTTTTTTAAAAAGGTCTTTCC